>NC_140989.1:214179709-214457402 GCF_052327205.1 Somniosus microcephalus | reverse complement strand
CACAAAATGGGAGGAAAAAGAGTGGTAGAGCTATAGTAATAGGGGATTCAATTGTAAGGGGAATAGATAGGCGTTTCTGCGGCCGCAAACAAGACTCCAGGATGGTGTGTTGCCTCCCTGGTGCAAGGGTCAAGGACGTCTCCGAGCGGCTGCAGAACATCTTGGAAGGGGAGGGTGAACAGCCAGTTGTCGTGGTGCATATAGGCACCAACGATATAGGTAAAAAGCGGGATGAGGTCCTAAAAGCGGAATTTGGGAGTTAGGAGGTAAATTAAAAAACAGGACCTCAAAGGTAGTAATCTCAGGATTGTTACCAGTGCCACGTGCTAGTCAGAGTAGAAATAGAAGGATACTTCAGATGAATACGTGGCTAGAGGAATGGTGCCAGGGGGAGGGATTCAAGTTCCTGGGACATTGGAACCGGTTCTGGGGGAGGTGGGACCAGTTCAAACCGGACGGTCTGCACCTGGGCAGGGCTGGAACTGATGTCCTAGGGGGAGTGTTTGCTAGTGCTGTGGGGGAGGGTTTAAACTAAAATGGAAGGGGGTTGGGAACCTGAGCAGGGAGACAGAGGAAAGGGAAACAAGGATAAAAGCAAAAGATAGGAAGGAGAAAAACAAAAGTGGCAGTCAGAGAAATCATCGGTTTAAATCAAACGTGGCCACAGTAAATAATAATTCTAATAGGTCTAAGAGCGTTAAAAAAACAAGCCTGAAGGCTTTGTATCTTAATGCAAGGAGCATTTGTAATAAGGTGGATGAATTGGCTGTGCAAATAGAGGTAAACGAATATGATTTGATTGGGATTACAGAAACGTGCCTCAAGGATGGCCAAGACTGGGAACTCAACATCCAGGGGTATTCGATATTCAGGAAAGATAGGCAAAAAGGAAAGGGAGGAGGGGTAGCATTACTGGTTAAAGAAGGGATTAACACAATTGTAATGAAGGATATTAGCTCTGATGATGTGGAATCTGTATGGGTAGAATTGAGAAATACTAAGGGGAAAAAAACATTAGTGGGAGTGGTATATAGACCTCCAAACAGTAAGGCGGAGGTTGGGGATGGCATTAAAAGGGAAATTAAAGAAGCGTGCACTAAGGGCACAGCAGTCATCATGGGTGACTTTAATCTACATATAGATTGGGCTAACCAAATTAGTAACAATACTGTGGAGGAGGAATTCCTGGAGTGTTTACGGGATGGTTTCCTGGACCAATATGTCGAGGAACCAACCAGAGATCAGGCCATCTTAGACTGGGTATTATGTAATGAGAAAGGATTAATTAGCAATCTTGTTGTACGAGGCCCCTTGGGTCGGAGCGATCATAATATGATCGAATTCTTCATTAAGATGGAGAATGAAGTAGTTGACTCAGAAACTAGGGTCCTCAATTTAAATAAAGGAAACTACGATGGTCTGAGGAGCGAGTTGGGTAGGATAGATTGGGGAATGGCACTCAAAGGGTTGACGGTAGATAGGCAATGGCAAACATTCAAAGACCGAATGGATGAACTACAGAAGTTGTTCATCCCAGTTTGGCATAAAAATAAAACAAAAAAGGTGACTCAACCGTGGCTAACAAGGGAAATTAGGGGATACCATAAGATCCAAGGAGAGGACATACAAATTGGCCGGAAAAAGCAATAATCCTGAGGATTGGGAGCGGTTTAGGATTCAACAAAGGAGGACAAAGGGATTAATTCAGAAAGGGAAAATAGAATATGAGAGTAAGCTTGTAGGGAACATAAAAACTGACTGTAAAAGCTTTTATAGATATGTAAAGAGAAAAAGATTGGTGAAGTCAAGCGTAGGTCCCTTGCAGTCAGAATCGGGGGAATTTATAATGGGGAACAAAGAAATGGCAGACCAACTAAATACATATTTTGGTTCTGTCTTCACAAAGGAGGACACAAATAACCTCCCAGAAATACCGCGGAACATAGGGTCTGATGAAAGGGTGGAACTGAAAGAAATCAGTGTTTGTAGGGAAATGGTGTTAGGAAAATTGATGGGACTGAAGGCCGATAAATCCCCAGGGCCTGATAATCTACATCCCAGGGTACTTAAGGAAGTGGCCCTAGAAAAAGTAGATGCATTGCTGGTCATCTTCCAGAACTCAATAGACTCTGGAACAGTACCCATGGATTGGAGGGTAGCTAATGTTACCCCACTATTCAAAAAAGGTGGCAGAGAAAAAGCGGGGAATTATAGACCGGTAAGCCTGACATCGGTAGTGGGGAAAATGCTAGAGTCCATTATAAAAGATGTAATAGCAGAGCACTTGGAAAGCAGTGACAGGATCGGACAAAGTCAACATGGATTTACAAAAGGTAAATCATGCTTGACTAATCTACTGGAATTTTTTGAGGATGTAACTGGTAAAATAGATAAGGGAGAACCAGTGGATGTGGTGTATTTGGACTTTCAGAAGGCTTTCGATAAGGTCCCGCATAAGAGGTTAGCGTGCAAAATTAAGGCACATGGGATTGGGGGCAAGGTATTGACTTGGATAGAGAACTGGTTGGCGGACAGAACGCAAAGAGTTGGAATAAACGGGTCGTTTTCCGAGTGGCAGGCAGTGACTAGTGGGGTACCGCAAGGATCGGTCCTAGGACCCCAGCTGTTCACAATATATATTAATGATCTGGACGAGGGAATTGGATGTAATATCTCCAAATTTGCAGACGACGCAAAGCTGGGTGGGAGGGTATGCTGTGAGGAGGATGTCATGAAACTCCAGTACGATTTGGACAGGTTGGGTGATTGGGCAGAAACATGGCAAATGCACAATAATGTGGATAAATGTGAGGTTATCCACTTTGGTGGCAAAAACAGGAAGGCAGATTATTATTTGAATGGCAATAGATTGGGAGAAGGGGAAGTGCAAAGAGACCTGGGTGTTCTTGTGCACCAGTCGCTGAAGGTAAGCAGGCAGGTGCAGCAGGCGGTTAAGAAGGCAAATGGTATGTTGGCCTTCGTAGCAAGAGGGTTCGAGTACAGGAACAAGGATGTCTTGCTGCAGTTGTACAGGGCCTTGGTGAGACCGCACCTTGAGTATTGTGTGCAGTTTTGGTCGCCTTACCTGAGGAAGGACGTTCTTGCCATGGAGGGAGTGCAGCGAAGATTCACCAGGCTGATACCTGGGATGGCAGGAATGACATACGAGGAGAGATTGTGTCAATTGGGCTTATACTCACTGGAGTTTAGAAGATTGAGAGGGGATCTCATCGAAACCTATAAAATTCTGTCAGGTCTGGACAGACTAGATGCAGAAAGGATGTTTCTGATGGCCGGGGAGTCCAGAACCAGGGGTCATAGTCTAAGGATAAGGGGTAAGCCATTTAGGACTGAAATGAGGAGGAATTTCTTCACCCAGAGAGTGGTGAACCTGTGGAATTCCCTGCCACAGAGGGCAGTGGAGGCCAGTTCATTAAATATATTCAAGAAAGAGCTGGATATATTTCTTGAGGCTAAAGGGATCAAGGGATATGGGGAGAAGGCAGGGACAGGGTACTGAATTTGGATGATCAGCCATGATCTCATTGAATGGCGGAGCAGGCTCGAAGGGCCGAATGGCCTACTCCTGCTCCTATCTTCTATGTTTCTATGACATCATTGTCCAGGTTCACAGGTGAAAAATGGCAATTTGGGTAAGGTGATGGGACTAGAATAGTAACTTAATTTGATGGGTGTAGATAGGATTCATTTGTATGGCTACTTTTTTTTAATGTAATCAACACAATGGGAGTGAGAGTTTGCACGGAAACAGCTTCCTTTAGGAGCCATTATCCTTTAGGGTAGATGTAGAGAAGATATTTCCACCTGTGGGAAGCCCAAAACTGGGGGTCATAAATATAAGATAGTCACTAATAAATCCAGTAAGTAATTCAGGAGAAACTTCTTTACCCAGAGAGTGGTGAGAATGTGGAACTCGCTACCACAGGGAGTGGTTGAGGTGAATAGTATAGATGCACTTAAGGAGACGCTAGATAAGCACATGAGGGAAAAACAAATAGAAGAATATACATATAGGCTGAGATAAAGTAGGGTGGGAGAAGGCTCATGTGGAGCATAAACACCGTCATAGACCAGTTGGGCTGAATGGCCTGTATCTGTGCTGTAAATTCTATGTCATTATTTCTGCTTTTTTCTGCTCTGTTCATGTGTTATGAAACAAACTACTGTATATTTGCAATTATATGAAGGATTACCCAAACCAATACCCTGTGCCACACAGCCATGCATCATAATGCTCACGCCCCCAGCAAAACTGTAGGGCCTCTTCCTGAAATAAGCCCTCATTTTTTTTTTAAATTACATTTTTGTTTGAATATAACATGATTGCATTATACAGGACTGAACTGAACAGAATCATGTAACAATTCCAGAAAACTTTATTTCTTGCATTAGATTTTGACCCTTTCTAACCCACGAGGAACAAAACAGCTTGGTTGAGTTGGGAGCACTGCTGTTCGAGTTAGAAAGTTGTGTGCTCAGACCCATACCTGGAGTTTGAGCTCAATAACTAGGCTGATATTGCACTGCACTACTGAGGGGATGTTACACTGTCAAAAAGCAATGCCCGAGGATGAGCCATTAAACCAAGGTCCCACTTGCATATTGCGATGGCTTAACTGAGTGTTTAGAAGGGGAGCCCTCCTGGTGTCCTGACCAACATTCCTCCCGTTTTAAAATAATTCATTCTCAGAATGTGAGCATCGCTAGTTGCCCTGAAAAGCTGTGGTGGGCCATCTTCCGCTGCATTTTTTCTTTGTAGCGTCTGACTCAACTGAGTGGTTTTCTGGAACCAGCAACCATTAGTGAACTAGGTGGGTTTTTAACAACAGTTTTTATTTCCAGATATTTTTTTTATATAATAGAATTTAAATTCTCAAACAGAGAACTCACTTTCTCTGTTAGCAACTGGTTCACGAATGTCCTTCAGAAACTTACCCTATGGCCTATATGTCAGCTGAGTATCAGCCATGGCTCAGTTGGTAGCACCCTCGCCTCTGAGTCAAAAGGGTGGGTTTTTGACAGTGTAACATCCCCTCAGTAGTGCAGTGCAATATCAACCTAGTTATTGAGCTCAAACTCCAGGTATGGGTCTGAGCCCCCAACTTTCTAACTTGAACAGCAGTGCTCCCAACTCAACCAAGCTGCTTTGTTCCTCATGGGTTAGAAAGGGTCAAAATCTAATGCAAGAAATAACGTTTTCTGGCTCAGTCAGACTTGTGGGTTCAAGTCTCACTCCAGAGACTTGTGCACAAAAACCTAGGCTGACACTCCAGTGCAGCGCTGAGGGAGTGCTGCACTGTCGGAGGTGCCGTCTTTCGGATGAGACATTAAAACAAGACCCCGCCTACTCTCTCAGGTGCACATAAAAGATCCCATGGCACTACTCCGAAGAGGAGCAGGGGAGTTCTCCCTGGTGTTCTGGCCAATATTTATCCCTCAATCAACACCACTAAAAACAGATTATCTGGTCATTATCACATTGCTGTTTGTGGGAGCTTGCTGTGCGCAAATTGGCTGCCACACTTCCTACCATCCAACAGTGACTACACTTCAAAAGTACTTCATTGGCTGTAAAGCGCTTTGGGATGTCCGGTGGTCATGAAAGGCACTATATAAATGCAAGACTTTCTTTTCTTTTTATGTGACTTTGGTCCCACACTAACATGGTCGACTCTGAAGTGGTCCACAAAGCCACTCAGTTGAAACAAACGCTACAAAGAAAAAATGCAGCAGTTCAAGAAGGCCCACCACCACCTACTAAGGGCAACTGGGGATGGGCAATAAATGCCAGCTTTGTCAGTGCACCCACATTTCGAGAATGAAAGAAACTTCTTTTGAAAGCACCTTAAGAATAGCCAGCAGAGGGAAGCCTTAGGCAAGCTTCAGGCCAAAGACTGTTATGAACAGATTTCCTTGTACAGGAAACTTTGTGTTATCCGGAGGCTAAATGTCCGGCAAGCTCGAGCCACCGGCAAAAATCAGGAGCTGTTTCGTTAGGTTTTTTTTCTTCTCGTAGGTTTTTTTCCAACAGTCAGGCTCTGCAAAGTCTCTGTAGCGTAGCAACAGCTTCAGAGAGACGCTTCCAAGGTACGAGCGGACTATTTAGAAGCTGTTGCTAAGCAACAGTGTTTGTTGTCAGATACGGAGATGAAAAGCTCCGTATGCTTCAACATTAACGCTGGTGTGTCCGGCAGTTTTGAGGGAACGGCAACAGCTCGGTCCCGTCGGTGCCGGATAGCACAAAGTTTCCTGTACCTGTATTTGTATGTATTTGAAAGATGGAGCCAGCTTGCAGAAACAAGACTAACAGCAAATAGAAAGGCTAAAAGTGTTTTTATAAGTTGGGTAAGAGTAAGAACAAGACCTAAATTTTGAAACAGGGATGCAAAATAAGCTACATTGTGATCAATCACTTTGACGCTCAGGTAGAAAAAGAGGCAGTTTTACTCCCCAAATTTACAGACCAGGATTATGACAAAAGGTCATCGGCCTGAAACATTAACTCTGTTTCTCTCTCCACAGATGCCGGCCTGCTGAGTATTTCTAGCATTTTCTGTTTTTATTTCAGATTTCCAGCATCCACAGTATTTTGCTTTTGTATCATTGTATGTGAAGTGCTTTGAGACATTTCCGAGAGTTGAATAAATGCACCAAATCAAAAATCACTGGAGCATAGCACTGATGATATGCCCAAAGTGTCAACTGACTCTATGCTTACACAGGTACAATTCTCATCAGAATAAATACTAAGGTATCACTTAGTAATGCTAATTCTCAAATTAATCCCAATAATCTATTTCTAGTCAAAGTGCACAGTAAGAATATTTAATTTTTATAAGTTAGAAAACCAAGTGTACGATACCTGACCACAAATAGCTTCCCACTAGGCACTTAAGGACCTGGCAGAACAGCGACTGAATAAATGACTTCTGTAATTCTGGAAGGCATAAAAAAGTGTGGCTAGAACACAAGATTTTACAGTGTACAAAAGCAAAATACTGTGGATGCTGGAAATCTGAAATAAAAACAGAAAATGCTGGAAATACTCAGCAGGTCAGGCAGCATCTGTAGAGAGAGAAACAGAGTTAACGTTTCAGGTCGATGTTATTAAAGGACTATTTGCCAATAAGCAGCACTTACTCACCAATAACCTGCTCACCGATGCTCAGTTTGAGTTCCGCCAGGATCACTCTGCTCCAGACCTCATTACAGCCTTGGTCCAAACGTGGACAAAAGAGCTGAATTCCGGAGGTGAGGTGAGAGTGACTGCCCTTGACATCAAGGCAGCATTTGACCGAGTGTGGCATCAAGGAGCCCGAGTAAAATTGAAGTCATTGGGAATCAGGGGAAAACTCTCCACTGGCTGGAGTCATACCTAGCACAAAGGAAGATGGTTGTGGTGGTTGCAGGTCAATCATCTCAGCCACAGGACATTGCTGCAGGAGTTCCTCAGATCAGTGTCCTAGGCCCAACCATCTTCAGCTGCTTTGTCAATGACCTTCCCTTCATCATAAGGTCAGAAGTGGGGATGTTCGCTGATGATTGCAGTGTTCAGCTCCATTCGGAACTCCTCAGATAATGAAGCAGTCCATGCCCGCATGCAGCAAGACCTGGACATTCAGGCTTGGGCTGATAAGTGGCAAGTAATATTACCACCACAGAAGTGCCAGGCAATGACTATCTCCAACAAGCGAGAGTCTAACCACCCTTGACATTCAACAGCATTACCATTGCCGAATCCTCCACCAGCAACATCCTGCGGGGTCACCATTGACCAGAAACTTAACTGGACCAGCCACATAAATACTGTAGCAACAAGAGCGGGTCAGAGACTGGGTATTCTGTGGCGAGTGTCTCACTTCCTGACTCCCCAAAACCTTTCCACCATCTACAAGGCACAAGTAAGGAGTGTGATGGAATACTCTCCCCTTGCCTGGATGAGTGCAGCTCCAACAACACTCAAGAAGCTTGACACCAATCAGGACAAAGCAGCCCGCTTGATTGGCACCCCATCCACTACCTTAAACATTCACTCCCTCCACCACCGGTGCACCGAGGCTGCAGTCTGTACCATCTACAAGATGCACTGCAGCAATTCGCCAAGGCTTCTTCGGCAGCATCTCCCAAACCCGCGACCTCTACCACCTAGAAGGACAAGGGCAGCAGAAGCATGGGAATACCATCACCTACAAGTTCCCATCCAAGTTACGCACCATCCTGACTTGGAAATATATCGCCATTGCTTCATCATCACTGGGTCAAAATCCTGGAACTCCCTCCCTAACAGCACTGTGGGAGTACCTTCACCACACGGACTGTAGCAGTTCAAGAAGACAGCTCACCAACACCTTGTCAAGGGCAATTGGGGATCGGCAATAAATGCTGGCCTTGCCAGTGACGCCCACATCCCAGGAGTGAATTTTAAAAAACCTTATTTCTCCATTTTCTCCCTCAACTCAATCAGGATAGGTGGGATACAGCTAGTTAAGAGTGCAGGAGTTAAACATTACCCAAGCTATGATGTTATATCCGTGTATCTTAATGTTGTGTCCTTCAATAATCAGACAACAGACTGCAGGGAACGATCAACAGGTGTTTACTGAATGAGGGTTCAAACTGCAACTGACTGTACAGATCACTACTCAGGGTTTATATACAGGTGTGGTCACTGCCAGTACTACAGGATACAGGAGCTGTAAAAAGTAGTTCTCCCCCTTAAAGGTACATACATTACAATTCCTCCCTGTGGTAAACCACTGTTTGTATTCCACTGTGTACATGTCTGTACATGCCTCGGCTGACTCCTCCCACGAGTCCAGGTATAAAGGTGACTGCTCCACAGTCCCTCTGTATTCTGGACTGGTCGCCCACTCGAGGCACACCTTCATTCTCTTGTTAATAAAAGCCTGTTAGTTACTCGCTTAACCTCAGTCTTTTGAGTAATTGATAGCGCATCACTCCCCTTTTAGATTAACAGTACCATAACACTCATTTAACAATTAAATATCAAACTAATTACAATTAACACTTTTAACATGCAACATTAACTGAAAATAGTCTATTTATAAATTCAGTCTTTGGGGAGGCTTCCTGATTCTTTCTGGATAACGCCTTTCCCGAGTGTCTCGCTTTTGGTGCGGAGGCGATTCTAACACCCTGTCATCAGTTGATTCATCAGCTTCCAATGCTATTGTTTCTGAGGTAGATGTGACCTGTACGTCGGGTTCCTCACCAGGTACGTATGGCCGAGACATGGGGTTGACTCGTTCCTGTGACTCTAGGATCTGGTCAGCATGGCGTCTCACAATGTTCTCCCCAACATTCACTGTGTGCATTAGTGGCCCCTGCCGTGTGCATATCGTTCCTGGTTGCCATTTCTCTGTTCGGTAGTCGCAGGCCAAGACTGGTTGCCCTACATTGAAGCTCCTTGTCGGCTTCTCATTGATGTGCTGGAATTGCTTACTCTCAACATCTCTTCGTACATTTGGTCTGAGCAAATCCAGATGAGATCTCAACCTTCGGTTAAAGAACATCATGGCCAGGGCCTGGTTGGTGACTGCATGTGTCGCATTTCTGTAGGCTAACAGGAAATTGTCCACCTTATGCTGCAGTGGAATGTCGTCATCGCACATGGCCTTTACTGCTTTTTTAAAGGTTTGTATGAACCTCTCAGCCAATCCATTTGTGGCTGGATGATACGGGGCGGATGTGTAATGCCTTACCCCATTCCTTTTCATAAATCTTCGAAACTCTTCGGACACAAACTGTGGTCCGTTATCAGAGCAAATCTGCTCTGGCAAGCCGTTCCTGGCAAAAATGGTCCGTAGGACTGCAATAGTTTTCTCCGTGATGGTGGAAGACATTTTGATCACCTCAGGCCATTTCGAGTGCGCATCCACGGCTATTAAAAACATTGAGTCCATGAATGGACCAGCAAAATCAATATGCACCCGTTGCCATGGAGATGAGGGCCACTCCCATGGGTGTAGAGGGGCATGTGGTGGTGCATTTTGGACCTTCTGGCTTCCTGAGCAGCTCTTTGTCAGGTCCTCGATTTGCTGATCGATTCCCGGCCACCACACATAAGCCCTAGCAAGGCTTTTCATTTTCACCCCTCCCAGATGACCTTCGTGAAGCTCATTGAGCACTCTCTCCCTTAACTTGGGTGGAATTACCACTCGGGATCCACACATCAAGGTCCCCTGGCATACTGACAGCTGTTCTCTTCTGGATGAGAATGCTGGCAACAGTGAGTCGCCATGTGCTGGCCATACCTTCACCGTCAAATCATATACCCGAGACAGTGTCGGGTCATTTCGGGTCTCCTTCTCTATACCAGCGTTAGTTACTGGCAAGCATTCAATTATAGTCGAATGAAATATTTCGACAGGATCCATTGCTGGTGCTTCCTCCGCAGTAGGCAGTGGCAGGCGTGCTAGCCCATCAGCGTTTCCATGCTGTTTCGTGCCCTTATACTCGATTTCATATTGGTGCGCCCCTAGAAAAAGGGACCATCTTTGTAACCGTTGCGCAGTCATCACCGGAACGCCCTTCTTTGGATTAAAGATGGAGACAAGTGGTTGGTGGTCAGTCAGCAAGGTGAACTTCTGCCCGTGCAGATAGTGATTGAACTTTTTCACTCCCCACACTAGGCCGAGGGCCTCCCTGTCAATCTGGGCGTAGTTACGCTCGGCTGAGGTTAGTGACCGAGACGCAAAGGCTACTGGCCTCTCCGAGCCGTCCGGGAATTTGTGCGACAGCACCGCTCCAATGCCATAGGGTGATGCATCACACGCCAACCGAATTGGTAGTGCTGGGTTAAAATGAGCCAACACCTCTTTTGATGTGATCAATGCTTTGCTCTTCTGGAAAGCTCGTTTACATTCGTCACTCCACTTCCATGGTACCCCCGTTTGCAGTAGGGTGTTCAGTGGGTGTAGTACGGTAGACAAATTCGGCAAGAATTTATGGTAGTAGTTCACCAGCCCGAGGAACGACCTCAGTTGTGACACATTTTCCGGTGCTGGAGCCTTGACTGCTGCCTCAATCTTTTCAGGGGACTTATGTAACCCCTCTTTATCAATAACGTGGCCACAATACGAGATCTGCTTCTGGAAAAACTCGCATTTGTGGCGACTAGCTCGGAGCCCATATTCCTTCAATCTAGTGAGCACCTGCTCCAGGTTGGCGAGGTGATCACTGTCATTTTCGCCCGCGACCAGGATGTCGTCCAAATAACACTGGGTCCCTGGAATCCCTTGCAGGACTTGTTCCATTGCCCTTTGCCAAATAGCCGGAGCTGATGC
This sequence comes from Somniosus microcephalus, assembly GCF_052327205.1. Lineage (NCBI taxonomy): Eukaryota > Metazoa > Chordata > Chondrichthyes > Squaliformes > Somniosidae > Somniosus > Somniosus microcephalus. Next base: position 214,446,075 of record NC_140989.1, on the reverse strand, counting down.
TACCCCGAACACCAGTCGGTTGTATTGGTAGAGACCTTTATGAGTGTTGATCGTGAGGTACTGTTTCGAGGCTTCTTCTACCTCCATTTGCAGGTACGCCTGGGCCAGATCAATCTTAGTGAAGCGTTTCCCTCCAGATAGTGAGGCGAAAATATCTTCAATCCGCGGAAGCGGATATTGTACAGTGTGAAGGACTGGGTTCACTGTCACCTTAAAGTCCCCACAGATGCGAACCTTCTTTGGTTCCCCAGGCGTATTACTCAACGACCTCTTCATCACAGGAACGATGGGTGTAGCCCACTCACTCCAGTCCACTTTGGACAGTACTCCTGAACGTTCCAAACCTTCCAGCTCTGCTTCGACGGCTGGGCGCATCGCATAAGGTACCGGTCTGGCCTTAAAAAACTTTGGGCTTGCATTTTCCTCTATTTTGATTGTCGCTGTTATGCCTTTTAGCGTTCCGAGTCCCTGCTGGAACACTTCTTGTGCGTCAGTTAGCATTTTTGAGAGTCGTCCAGGTGTGACGTCATCATCCTTTTTGGCATCTACAGTCAGTGCTTGTATGGAATGCCAATCTAGCTGTATCTTCCGGATCCATTCACGTCCTAGTAGTGGTGGTCCTCCATCTGGCAATACATATAGGTCCATTTTTGGTGCTTCCTTGCCGTTATATATAACGTTTCATCCTTATTTTTCCTTTGGGGTAGACTTTTTGCCCCGTGTACGTCTTCAAGACAATCTTTGTATCTCTCAAGGGTATATGTGAGAATAGCCGCTTGTAGTCCCTTTGGTTTATGACTGTTAGGGCTGATCCTGTGTCCAATTCCATTTTCACTTGGACTCCTGCTATCTTGAGCGTGACCCAGATAGTTTGGTGATCCTCCGTTTTGATCACATTATGTAGTTTCAGACAACCCAGCTCCTTGCTTCCGGAGTCTGTATCACTCTTCTGTTCGTCTGAACTACTCTCCGTCACCTTATGTACCTTCTTGTACTTCTCCTGTGGAGATTTCTTGCTGCTGGTTTTCTTTCCCGACCTGCAGACTCTTGCTATGTGTCCTACTTTTCCACACTGTCTGCACACTTGGTCCTTGAACCAGCAATCATTATGGCCGTGTGTTGTTCTGCCGCAGCGATAGCACTTCACTATTCCGTATGACATTTCATTTGTGCCATATTCTTGCGGTCTCCGTGGTATCTCTGCCGCGCCCCATGCTGCTGCTTCATGTGATACTGCCATGCTGAAAGCCTTGTCCAGCATAAGATCCTTTTCTGATAGAAGCCGTTTCTGGGTTCCTTCACTTTGAAGCCCACACACAAACTTGTCCCTTAAAGTATCTGCTAGTCCCGTTCCAAACTGGCAGTGTTTCGATAGCTTGCGCAGTTCCGTTAAATACTCAGCATTGCTTTCATCTTTATGCTGGTTCCTTTTGTGAAACTTAAATCTTTCTGCTATCAGCAGCGGTGTGGGGTTTAAGTGGTCCTGTAGGATTGACACTATGGCCTAGAAATTGGGTTCTGGTCTTGCCAGGGCTGTAGCGCCAGAACGTTTGTGCCAGCGGTAATGCGGCAGCGCCCGACGAAAATTCGGGGGCGGCGGGCACTAAAACCCTCCTTTAGCGCCTCAAAACGGGCGTGAACTTGGGTTTCCCGGCGCTAATCCCCCGGTGCGGCAGGCGGGGGAACTGCAGGCCTCCTCCTCCTGTTAAGGAGGAGCTGCCTGCAGCCGACAACTGTCCGGCGGATTGACCCGACATCTGAGCCCGGCACCTCGGGGAAGTGCCGGGCTCGCATGAGACACTGATCAGGGCCGCGGGGGGGGGAATGCAGGAGTCCGGGAAGGGAGGTGCGGGCAGGCGGCCGCTGGGAACGCGGCCGGCCGCCGCTCCACCTTTATGCGCCGGCGCACACTGGGGGAAGACTCTGTTGCCAGAGTCTTAGTTGCGCCTGCCACGGGCGAGGCGGGCGCAACTGAATTTCGGCTTGGGGCCGGGTTACCACGGCAACCGGGACGCTGCGCACACCGATGACGTCATCGGTGCCGGCGCAGCGCTACCGGTGCAACGCCGATTTAGGGCCCCAGGGAATTTCTCAACTGGCCATAACTCCGGCGCTAGGCCCTCTAGCGCCTCAAATGCGGCGCTAAGCCTACCGAATTTCTAGGCCTATGTTTTCAAAATCCTTTTCTACTGGCTTCTCTGGGGTTACTAGGTTTCGTAGTAAGCCATACGTTTTTGCACCCATTAAATTCAACAATACCAGCGCTTTCTTGTCATCTGGCACTTCATTCGCCTTGCAGTATACTTCTATGCGTTCGACATATGTCGTCCAATCTTCGACTTCATTGTCGAACGCTGTGATACTGCCACTCTTCGGCATTTTTGGGTGTGGTTAGACTGGCTTAAAATGGCGTCTCCCGCGCTTTCCTTTCTTCCCCGCTGCGGCTTAAAATGGCGTCTCCCGCGCTGCTGCCAACGCCGCTCTCGGCGGTCCTCGTGGCAAATGGCGACGCCCTGTGGGTTTCGTGCGCTGCTCCTGCGCTGCTGCCAATGCCGCTCTCTGTGGTCCTCGTGGCAATGGCAGCGCCTCGCGTTTTCCTGCGTGCCTCTCTCCCCCGTTGACGCTGCTCGGCCCTTGAACACCGGCTGCGCTCTGCTCTCTGTCGTCTCTCTCCCCGTTGACGCTGCTCGGTCCTGAACACCGGCTGCGCCCTGTGCGCTCTGCCCTCTCTCTCTCCCCCGTCGACACTGCTCGGCCTTTTTCTGTGCCGCTCGGTCGGCTCTAGCCGCCGCTGTCTGGGAAGGGTCTGCGCAGTACCTGTTGCCAGCCCGTTTCGCTGGACCACCGTGACTGGAAAGCCAAGCCTGGCTCTCGACAGCCTCCCCTGCGATGCTCAAATCTCCGCTGGATGACTGGGCGGTTGCCCGTGGTCGACGCCCATGCTTCTGGACTCGACCTCCTTCCACTGTTCTCCAGGAGCGAATCACTGGGCGGTGATGCAGAGTTGCAGGTAGGTTCAAATCTGCGTCGTCGCCAATGTTATATCCGTGTATCTTAATGTTGTGTCCTTCAATAATCAGACAACAGACTGCAGGGAACGATCAACAGGTGTTTACTGAATGAGGGTTCAAACTGCAACTGACTGTACAGATCACTACTCAGGGTTTATATACAGGTGTGATCACTGCCGGTACTACAGGATACAGGAGCTGTAAAAAGTAGTTCTCCCCCTTAAAAGGTACATACATTACAAATGGGAACATATCTTCGAATACTGAAAGAAGTTGGGAAGCCCCCATTAAATGTTGGGATATTGCTAACTGAAATGAAATAACTTTTTCTGTCTGGACATTAATGGGTCCCAGTTTGATTTCTCAGTCACTCACAGGTTGAAGATAACTCATGTTACACAGGTGAGGGGAGGGGGGTTATAAATAGAACCCACTTTATAATGTTGATACATAATTGTATTATTACTGATCCTTTGGGGTAAGTTTCACTCAGGCTGCCTAGGAACTATGGAGGGTAAGTTTTCCAATTGCCCTCTCCCAGTGTGGAGCTTCAACTGCTGGGAGTGCACGTCAAGAAATCAAGCAGCCCATGATTTTGCTCCATAATTTGAAAAAGATAATAAATTTAATAGTGTTAGGAGTCTTTGCACAGGAGTGTGCAATTGGGAAATTTACCCTGATACAGTCATTAAGATACCTAAGACTATGAATGGTATAATTTGTTAGATAACCGCCATTACCCTTATTATTATGGTGAATGCATCTATTCAATATGTAAAAAAAAGACAGATCAAATGTGAACACTTTAACGAAAATTTTTGGATATTGTGACCATGTATGGCAATTCTAGTAAAGCAGCTGTTCACACTGGTAAAGTGACGAGTCCATTGCTGCATGTAGTCTTTGTCCAATAGTTTAATTTTCTCTGTTTTTATCTCTAGGTCTATCTGCACCACACCAGGCAGAAGACCTATGCTCAGGCCTGCCCATTAATACAGTCCCCACCACTTGTAGCGGGCATGCTCGTGTGAACGCCATTTGCCTGTTGTACGCAATGGCCAGTATAGTCACTTCTGGTGAGTAACACTTCTGCTGTTATCCATGTGGCTGAAACCAGAATGGGGCATGAGGTATGCTCCAGGTATTGACCGGGCAATGCTATCCAACACAATAGCAAAATACTGCAGATGCTGGAAATCTGAAACAATAGAAAATGCTGGAAACATTCAGCAGGTCAGGCAGCATCTGTGGAGAGAGAAACAGAGTTAACATTTCTCTCTCCACAGATGCTGCCTGACCTGCTGAGTGTTTCCAGCATTTTCTGTTGTTAATGCTATATAACAATCAGCTTCTGCCATCCTAAACAATGCATCACGTAAGCATCAAAAAATGGATTTCTAATTCAATGACTTCCCTTATTGATTGTTTTTTTCTTCATTTCTCCAAAGAGTTGCACATTACCATTGTTGCTACCTAAAAAAAGGCTCATTGTTTGACTCTTCATTTACCACTCCAATGTGGCTTCATTCATGTCAAATTGAATCCAATGATCGGTCGATCAATCTATCTATCATAAATATTTAATGTTGTCTTTAATGATACTGGCAGAACCTCGACAAGCTCCCTTTTATGTTTCTTTGGTGATAGTTGATAAGAGTCAGACTATGGATTTTTATGATGGGTCTGCAGCTTATCCCCCATTTTTTTATTGCCTCCAATTCAAGTGTAGGTAACTAACTATGAGTGTTTGTTTTACAGTCCCCACCGCTTATAGCAAGATCCAGTGAGGAGGGAAAAACACACAAATCTGGACTTAAATATTTTTGTTAATTAGAAATATATTTTAAAAACCATGCATCAGTTTTTCATGTGTACTTCACTTATACAATATCACAGGGATGATTCTGGAAACAGCTGTTTCTGCCTAAAATAAACAGAGCACTTAAGACACTGTGACTGGCAACTTTGAAATTGACGTTAATACAAATGGACAATGGAGCGACTGCCCGTTTTAAACAACAACTTGCATTTATATAGCACCTTTAACATAGTAAAACGCCCAAGGCGCTCCACAGGAGTGTTATCAAACAAAAAAGCCACATAAGGAGATATTAGGTGACCAAAAGCTTGGTCAAAGTGGTAGGTTTTAGGGAATGTCTTAAAGTAGGGGGAGAGAGAGAGAGAGGCAGAGAGGTTTAGGGAGGGAATTCATAGTGTGGACATTTGTGGGGACTGTTCTGCTAAGCAGTGTACAAAGGATGGCTTCAGTGGGTAAATGTGCCATGTAGTGTTGTACAAAGCCATACAGACCAGAAGTTTCCAGGTTTAAGTCTTGGTCTGTGCTGATTTAACTGATCTCAGTGGAGCATATGGTGGGTTATGTCACCTAGAATCATAGAATGGTTACAGCACAGAAGGAGGCTATTCAGCCCATCGAGCCTGTGCCGGCTCTCTGTAAGAGCACTTCAGCTAGTCCCATTCCCCCGCCCTGCCCCCGTAGCCCTGCAATTTTTTTTCCTTCAGGTACTTATCCAATTCCCTTTTGAAAGCCACAATTGAGTCTGCCTCCACCACCCTTTCAGGCAGTGCATTCCAGATCCTAACCACTCGCTACGTAAAAAAGTTATGCCTCATGTCGCCTTTGGTTCTTTTGCCATTCACCTTGAATCTGTGTCCTCTGGCTCTTGACCCTTCCGCCAATGGGAACAGTTTCTCTCTGTCTAGACCCCTCATGATTTTGAACACCTCCAGCAAATGTCCTCTCAACCTTCTCTGCTCTAACGAGAACAACCCCAGCTTCTCTAGTCTATCTGTAAGAATTCGCAATAATTTACAGTTCTGAAGATTCATTTTTTTTGATTAAAGAATCCCTGGGCGATGTGCTTTTAAATTTCCAGGGATAAAAATGGCTGTCACCACATGGCCGAAGACAAAGGACAATGCTTTGTTTACAAAGCAATTGAATGCTATTAGCATTTGTTTGTATATCGAGTGGATATATCTAAACTGCAGAAGAGACTTTTGTACCTTGAATGGGAAACGTTCAAGATTTGAATGGGTTTTAAATCACCCAGCACTGGACAATAGAGCAGTTGTATCTCCCTTTTGTTTCAGCCCAGGGAGCTCCGGAAGACACATTAACCCAGTCTAACCACTTTGAGTTAGCCAATCACAGCTTTCTCTTGTGTATTGGACCCTTTTGGGTGGGGAATTTTGCACACAGCCCTTGCAAGGCAGAACAGCAGGGGCCTCACCAGGTATAAAGATAGCGGCTGAGAAGCTATCTCTCTCTCTTACTTCGCTGGACCAAAGGTGAGCAGGGTGTTCTGACTCCTTAGCAAAGCAACCTAGTTAAGGAGTTTGGGGGATGGTGATTTGAGGGAATTACTAAGATTGTTTAAATAACATTGTAGCCATTGTATCCCTCGTTTTCACCGTCTGCAACCCCCGTTATATAGTTTTACAATTTTACTGTGTTTGAGTGGGATAGTTTGATATTTTGATTATAGTTTCTTTTAGTTAATAAAACTTGATTTTTTTTTCTCATCCAAACTACGTGTCTGTTTTAATATCAATAATTATAAGCCCTGCAGTCAGAACTGGAAGGTGGGGTAGCGATTCGAAACCGCTGTTTTAAAATTGGTTTTATTTTAAAATTGGTCTGAGTGCAGGCAAAGGCTGCAAGACCAGGAAAATTACTTTAAACCAGTTTAAAGAAGCCCCAACCCTTACATATCCATGTAACGAAGTCCCTCATGCCTGGAATCATTCTTGTAAATCTTTTCTGCACCCTAAGGCCTTCACATCCTTCCTAAAGTGCGGCGCCCAGAATTGGACACAGTACTTCAGTTGAGGCCGAACCAGTGTTTTATAAAGGTTCATCATAACTTCCTTGCTTTTGTACTCTATGCCTCTATTCATGAAGCCCAGGATCCTGTATACAGGAAACTTTCGATTTACCGGCACCTAAATAACTGGAAATCTCGGTTAACCGGCAAAATTCAGGAGTAGGTTTTACTTCATATTTTTTTGCCTTCTTCCATCTGTGCTGTGCAAGGATGTGGCTGCAGCTGTTGCTAAGCTACAGAGACGCTTGAAACTTGAGGCCATTGTTCTACAGTTGTTGCTAAGCAACAGGGTTTGTTGCTTTATACGGAGCTGTCAGCTCTCCCTATCTTTTACTATAGCGTTCGGTTATCTGGAATTTTTGATGAACCGGCACCACGTCGGTCCCATCCGTGCCGGATAAAAAAAAGTTTCCTGTACTTTTTTAACCACTTTCTCAACCTGCCCTCCCACCTTCAATGATTTGTACACATATACTCAGAGGTCTCTCTGTTCATGCACCCGCTTTAGGATTGTACTCTTTAGTTTATATTGCCTCGCCTCATTCTTCCTACCAAAATGTATCACTTCGTACTTTTCTGCATTACATTTCATCTGCCACGTGTCCACCTATTTCACCAGCCTGTCTATATCTTCTTGAAGTCTATCACTATCCTCCTCACTGTTCACTATAATTCCAAGTTTTGTGTCATCTTCACATTTTGAAATTGTGCCCTGTACTCCCAAGTCCAAATCATTAATATATATCAAGAAAAGCAGTGGTCCTAGTACCGACCCCTGGGGAACACCACTGTATACCTTCCTCCAGTCCGAAAAACAACCGTTCACCACTACTCTCTGTTTCCTGTCACTTAGCCAATTTCGTATCCATGCTGCCACTGTCCCTTTTATTCCATGGGCTTCAACTTTGCTGGTAAGCCTATTGTGTGACACTTTATCAAATGCCTTTTGGAAGTCCAAATACACATCAACTGCACTGCCCTCATCAGCCCTACATAAGAACATAAGAAATAGGAGCAGGAGTAGGCCATACGGCCCCTCGGGCCTGCTCCGCCATTCAATAGGATCATGGCTGATCTGAACCTAGACTCACGTCCACTTCCCTGCCCTCTCCCCGTAACCCCTAATTCTCTTATCTGCTAGGAAAATGTCTATCTCCATTTTAAATTTATTTAATGTTGCAGCTTCCACAGCTCTCTGGGGTAGCAAATTCCATAGATTTACTACCCTCTGAGTGAAGAAGTTTCTCCTCATCTCAGTTTTGAAAGGGCAGCCCCTTATTCTAAGATTATGCCCCCTAGTTCTAATCTCACCTATTAGTGGAAACATCCTCACCGCATCCACCCGATCAAGCCCCCTCACAATCTTATATGTTTCGATAAGATCGCCTCTCATTCTTCTGAACTCCAATGAGTAGAGTCCCAACCTACGTCAACCCCCTCATCTCTGGAATCAACCGAGTGAACCTTCTCTGAACCACCTCGAGAGCAAATATATCTTTTCTTAAATATGGAAACTGCACGCAGTATTCCAGGTGTGGCCTCACCAATGCCCTGTATAACTGCAGCAAGACTTCCCTGTTTTTATACTCCATCCCCCTTGCAATAAAAGCCAAGATTCCATTGGCCTTCCTGATCACCTGCTGCACCTGCATACTAACTTTTTGTGTTTCATGCACCAGGACCCCCAGATCCCTTTGTACTGTAGCACTTTGCAGTTTCTCTCCATTTAGATAATAACTTGCTCTTTGATTTTTTCTGCCAAAGTGCATAACCTCACACTTTCCAACATTATATTGCATCTGCCAAATCTCTGCCCACTCACTTAGCCTGTCTATGTCCTTTTGCAGGTTTTTTATGTCCTCCTCACTCACTGCTTTCCCTCCCATCTTTGTATCGTCGGCAAACTTGGATATGTTGCACTCGGTCCCTTCCTCCAAATCGTTAATATAGATTGTAAATAGTTGGGGTCCCAGCACTGACCCCTGCGGAACACCACTAGTTACTGATTGCCAGCCCGAGAACGAACCATTTATTCCAACTCTTTGTTTTCTGTTAGATAGCCAATCTTCCACCCATGCCAGTATATTACCCCCAATCCCGTGATTTTTTATCTTGATCAGTAATCTTTTGTGTGGAACCTTGTCAAATGCCTTTTGGAAGTCCAAATACACTACATCCACTGGTTCCCCTTTATCCACCCTGTATGTTACATCCTCAAAGAATTCGAGCAAATTTGTCAAACATGCCTTCCCCTTCGTAAAACCATGCTGACTTTGTCCTATTAAATTACGTTTATCCAAATGCTCTGTTACTGTATCCTTAATAATGGACTCCAACATTTTGCCAACCACAGATGTTAGGCTAACTGGTCTATAGTTTCCAGCTTTTTGTCCACTTCCCTTCTTAAATAAGGGTGTTACATTAGCAGTTTTCCAATCTGCCAGGACCTTTCCTGAGTCCAGGGAGTTCTGGAAAATGATCACCAATGCATCCACAATCCCTACCGCCACTTCTCTCAAGACCCTAGGATGTAGGCCATCAGGTCCGGGGGATTTATCCGCCTTAAGTCCCATTATTTTACTGAGTACCATCTCCTTAGTGATTTTAATCATGTTTAGCTCCTCCCCCCCCCATTGCCTCCTGTTTGTCCAGTGTTGGGATATTTTTAGTGTCCTCTACTGTAAAGACTGATGCAAAATATTTGTTCAGCATCTTTGCCATCTCCATGTTCCCCACCACTAGTTTCCCAGTCCCATCCTCTAAGGGACCAACGCTCACTTTAGCCACCCTTTTTCTTTTTATATAGCTGTAGAAACTCTTGCTATCTGTTTCTATATTTTTTGCTAGTTTACTTTCATAATCTATCTTCCCTTTCTTAATTAATCTTTTAGTTATTGTTTGCTGGCTTTTAAATGCTTCCCAATCTTCTATCCTCCCACAAGATTTGGCTAATTTATATGCCCTTGTTTTCAGTCGAATACTATCCTTTATTACTTTACTAAGCCACGGATGGCTGTCTTTTCTTTTACTCCCCTTTTTCCTCAGTGGAATATATTTATCTTGAAAGATGTGAAATATCTCCTTGAATGTAGACCACTGCTCTTGTACCGTCTTACACTTTAATCTGTTTTCCCAGTCCACTTTAGTCAATTCTACTCTCATACCTTCATAGTCTCCTTTATTTAAGCTTAGTACGCTGGTTTGAGATCCAACTCTCTCACCCTCAAACTGAATTTGGGATTCAACCATATTATGGTCACTCATTCCAAGGGGATCCTTTACTAGGACATTTTTAATTAATCCTGTCTCATTACACAGGACCAGATCTAAGATTGCCTGCCCCCTGGTTGGTTCAGTTACATACTGCTCAAGGAACCCGTCCCTAATACACTCTATGAACTCTTCCTCAATGCTGCCATGCCCAATTTGATTAGTCCAGTTAATATGAAAGTTAAAACCCCCCATGATTATAGCTGTTCCCTTATTACAAGCCCTCTCTGTTACCTTCTGAAAAAACTCGATCAAGTTAGTTAAACACGATTTGCCTTTAACAAATCCGTGCTGGCTTTCCTTAATTAATCCACACTTGTCCAAGTGACTGTTAACTTTGTCCCTGATTATCGTTTCCAAAAGTTTCCCACTACCGAGGTTAAACTGACTGGCCTGTAGTTGCTGGGTTTATCCTTACACACCCTTTTTTGAACAAGGGTGTAATATTTGCAATTTGTAACACCTTGCTTCAACTCCCTGGATTAGGAAGGACAAGGCACTGGAGAGCTAACACTGCACGTGGAATAGTACCGCAGTAAAAGTAAGTGCTTTTAGGAGGAAGGGGGAGAAAAATGGTGGCGAAAACATATGCAGAAACAGTCTGGGGTGGCTCGCCATTTGATTGCCTTCCTGTCCGTCAGTGGGGAAGGGCCTAAATTTACGTAAAATTCCTTTCTTTTGAAACAAAAACTGCTATTTGGTAACTATTCCACAGGTAGGTGGTGGCTCTTCACTTTGTTGGTCCTTCCAATAATACACTGTTGAAATTAGGAACTTGCCATAAGCACGCCAAACCCATATCCTACCTGTCTGCAATACGGCAATGGGAATTACAACACGCCTTTCACAGGAACAGAAGTAGGCCATTCAGCCTCTCGAGCCCGTTCCACTATTCAGTTAGATCATGGCTGATCTGTATCTCATGGCTCTCCACTGACTGATTCAAACACCGTCAAACACATTAATAACCTAGCAACAGGAAATATGCATTTTCTCATTCATGAAAAGAACATAGCAATGTACATGACTGGAAATGTCCATTGTGATCCATCTGGCCAGTCTCAGTATCTATGAAATATCATATCTCATGATACCTCTCGCACCATTTACCAAATGTTTTCCCAGGTACTTATCCACGTCTCTTTGCTGATACAGTGAACCCCATCCAGCTACCTGGGCAGTCCTTTGTACACATTCACCACCCTCTGTGTAGATGTATGGGATGGGGGATAATTCTATCAGCCAATTCCAGAGAGTTAGATAGGTACCTGCAGAAACAAATTGATAGAGGGGTCTGGCGATTTATAAAACCTCATTCAGTCTCTTTCTCTCCTCGCCCGAGAACGTAGATCTTGGCTGGAGAGAGTTCCACCAGCCGATAACCCCTTTGGTATCTCACCCGAGTGACCATTCATGTGTGACCACAGGAAAGCATGTGGACAGCATTGCAGCCGAACCCGAGACAGTCCTCACCTGGAGCACGGGTACATGTGCCTTCCAGCCAGGGCTGCTGGATAGTATTCAGGAGTGGAAACTCTGGCTGACTCCCCACTCCTCCGCAGCCCAAGAGTTCAACTGCTGCAGCGGCAATGTTCACAATAAGATACGGTTACAAGTGACCAGCAAGCCCCACGGTCCAACACGAATGTCAACACAGCTGCTTTGGAATGACTGGCCACTTACTGAAAACAGCTCTTGGCTGACCTTCTAGGAGTTTAATTTGGAGCATGTAAGTCAACTGGAGAACAAATTAATGTAAGCGGAAGAGACATTTACATTGATAATGTCCTTTTGTTTTGTCTCTTTTCCCTTTTAAATTAATATAAACTAACATATTATTCCTCCAAACAATGCATTTCCTAAAGCAGTGATTACATGGATGAATGAATATGCATAAGTAAAGCTTTAAGTGCTAAATGCTCATTGAGGCAGATGCCTGGTGACAGTGTAATGAGCTCTTGCTTTTATCATCTGTTTGCGTATTATTAACCCTGTTCCGCCCTGAGTTAGGTTTCAAACCCCATACCTTACCTTTTTTAATCCATTATTGGGATGTGGGCGTCGCTAGCCAGGCCGACATTTATTGCCCATTTCTAGTTGCTCTAAGGTGGTGGTGGTGGGCTGCCTTCTTGAACTGCTGCACAAGTGGCTTGCTAGGCCACGTCAAAGGGCAGTTAAGAGTCAACAATTAAAATATATTTTTAAACTAAGTTCAAAAATTGCCACGATGAGATATGAATTGATGTTTTTGGAATTTATAGACCAGGATTACTAGTCCAGTAACAGAACCACTATGCTAACATACGTAGTGTGAATACTTTATCTTACCTCTGCAACCCTGGTCCCACAATACCTCTGCAATCTGTTCCAGTGCAATGTCCAAGCCTGTATCATCTGGCCTTCTGACTCGAGCCTCTTGTGCATCCTTTCTCCCACCCCCAAACTGCTCCACCATCAGTGGCAGAACTGAAAGCCACCTTGGTCCTACTCCCCTTAAACTCCTTGCTGGGGCTGTTAGTTAGACTTTTTCCTGCACCCTTCAGCTCAAAATGTTTTTGCACCCAAACTTATTGGAAGTGCAAGCTGGGACCTTAGCGAATGACAGGATCAACAGTCTATCTCCTTAACCAATAAGATTTAAGGATTGAGAAAGAAACAGTGGAGCAACTGAGAAGAAAGGTGAATCAGAGTCAAATCAGGTACAGAAAGAGATAGAGATAAAGAGAAGGAAATAAATATTGGATTGAGAGAAAGAGAGAGATGGAAAGGAAAAGTAAAAAATGTAAAAATTTAAAATTGGACATTTTTAAAAATCTCCAACGGCAATTTACAACCTGCAGGAATTAGATTGAACAGTTTAAATTGTTCCCTTTCTGGGCCAGAGAAGTTGATTGGCATTGCATTAACAATTATCACGCTGTGAAAAGGGTACTTATGCTCTTAATTACTGGATTTAACTTTCTGCGGCGAGTTTAATGGGAAATTAATGTGCAAATCCAGCAAGTTCTTAAAAGTAACGGGGAGGCAAAAGGCGGAGCGGTGTAAAATAAACCAGCAAGTTCTGGAGATTCGCAACTCATGCCACGTCTCTTAATCCCCTGAACTTCCAGGCCGTTTTGCGCATGGATAACGGCATGCATCGTTAACACACTGTTATTTTTCCAGCAAAATCAGGCCATTATTGCCGTCTATTACTGGAGAATGCAGCTTGCTGGAGGCACGACGACGGAGGGCCCATTTCATGGTTATTTTATACCCAGTCAGCATTACGATTTTAAATCAGAAGTACTATTCTGACAGATGCGACAATATCTGTTTAACAGCTGGTCGGGTTCAAGTCTCACAAATGCTAATGGATGATGACAGATCAGCGCCTGCACTGGGACATACTTACACTGCTTTGGATGAACAGTTCCAGTTGAATAAGTGTTATTGGATCAATAGCAATTGGCATGAAAACGTGGGCCGTTGGGGGAATGTGGTACATCAGGTTTCAAGACAATGGAACAAACTGACATGTCACGCAATAGCACATCAAAACCTCCGCTTCATTTTCATTTTCCAGAGGCAAGTTCCAACCGATTAACTCATAGCTATTTATAGTTTGCAACTCACCAGGGCAGATGCAAGAATAAGGGCTTAAGATAGAATTAAATCAGGTGATGTTGCATGCCTTGCTGTTTATAAGAGCAGTAGGTATGAAATATTTGGATTCTCATTACAGTTCATAAACTTCATACGGCCGAGAGGGAGAGAAAAGTAATCAGGAGTTTACCCCTTTGCCTTGCACATCATCGCTTTTGACATTCAATAAGTCCTGCCCTCCAACCGATCACATAACCGTTTGTTATTTCCTTACCCCACCCCCTTCTGTCCCAGGCTCTGTACTTGCTTCGAATCCGTTCAATCTCTAACTTCTTCCAGTTCTGACGAAAGGTCACCAACCTGAAACGTTAACTCTATTCTCTCTCCACAGATGCTGCCTTACCTGCAGATTGGAGGGTGGCAAATGTAACCCCACTATTTAACAAAGGAGGGAGAGAGAAAACAGGGAACTACAGCCCGATTAGCCTAACATCAATAGTAGGGAAGTGCAACATCCCTACCGACACCTGGGAATCCCTGGCCCAAGACTGCACAAAGTGGAGGAGAAGCATCCAGGAAGGCGCCGAACACCGAGTCTCTTCGCCGGGAGCAAGCGGAAGCCAAGCGCAGGCAGCGCAAGGAGTGCACGTCAACCCAAGCACCCCACCCGCCCCTTCAACCACCGTCTGCCCCACCTGTGACAGAGACTGTAGGTCCCGCACTGGACTCATCAGTCACCTGAGAACTCATTTTTAATGTGGAAGCAAGTCATCCTCGGTTTCGAGGGACTGCCTAAGAGGAGAAGAGTAGGGAAAATGCTCGAGTCTATTATAAAGGATGTGATAACAGGACACTTAGAAAATATCAACGGGATTAGACAAAGTCAACATGGATTTATGAAAAGGAAATCGTGTTTGACAATCCTACTGGAGATTTTTGAGGATGTAATTGGTAGAATAGATAAGGGAGAACCAGTGGATGCGGTGTATTTGGATTTTCAGAAGGCCTTTGATAAAGTCCCACATAAGAGGTTAGTGTGCAAAATTAAAGCACATGGGATTGGGGGTAATATACTGGCATGGATTAAAAATTGGTTAACAGACAGGAAACAGAGAGTAGGGATAAATTGGGTCTTTTTCGGGGTGGCAGGCGGTGACTAGTGGGGTAGCGCAGGGATCAGTGCTTGGGCCCCAGCTATTCACAATATATATCAATGATTTGGACGAGGGAACCAAATGTAATATTTCCAAGTTTGCTGACGACACGAAACTAGGTGGGATTGTGAGTTGTGAGGAGGATGCAAAGAGGCTTCAAGGCGATTTAGACAAGCTGAGTGAGTAGGCAAATACATGGCAGATGCAATATAACGTGGATAAATGGGAAGTTATCCACTTCGGTAGGAAAAGCAGAAGGTAGAGTATTATTTAAATGGTGATAGATTGGGAAATGCTGATGTACAAAGGGACCTGGGTGTCCTTGTACACCAGTCACTGAATGCAAACATGCAGGTACAGCAAGCAGTTAGGAAGGAAAATGGTGTGTTGGCCTTCATTGCAAGAGGATTTGAGTACAGGAGCAAGGATGTCTTACTACAGCTATACAGGGCCTTGGTGAGACCACACCTGGAGTACTGTGTGCCGTTTTGGTCTCTTTACCTAAGAAAGGATATACTTGCCATAGAGGGAGTGCAGCGAATGTTTACCAGACTGATTCCTGGGATGGCAGGACTGTCGTATGAGGAGAGATTGGGTCGGCTCGGCCTGTATTCATTCGAGTTTAGAAGAATGAGAGGGGATCTCATTGAAACGTATAAAATTCTGACAGGGCTAGACAGTCTGGATGCAGGGAGGATGTTTCCCCTGGCTGGGGGGGGTCTAGAACGAGGGGTCACAGTCTCAGGATACAGGGTAGGACATTTAGGACTGAGATGAGGAGAAATTTCTTCTCTCAGAGGGTGGTGAACCTGTGGAATTCTCTATCACAGAAGGCTGTGGAGGCCAAGTCACTAAATATATTTAAGAAGTAGATAGATTTCTAGACACAAAAGGCATCAAGGGGTATGGGGAGAGAGCGGGAATATGGTGTTGAGATAGAGGATCAGCCAGGATCATATTGAATGGCGGAGCAGGCTCGAAGGGCCGAATGGCCTACTCCTGCTCCTATTTTTCTATGTTTCTATGTTTCCAGCATTTTCTGTTTATATTTCAGATTTCTAGCATCTGCAATATTTTGCTTTTGTTCAAGAAAGTGAATGCGTGGCTGAAAGAGCGGTGTGGAACAGAGAAGTGCCATACATATAAAAATTCATTAGAAAATGGAATGATGCCAGAGGGCAGGTGGACAGCTAATGTGATTCCTATATTCAAAAAGGGAGATAGAACAACTTAGGGAACTATAGGCCAGTTAGCTTAATGTTGGTGGTAGGAAAGATATTGGAATCTTTACTCAAAGACGTAACAGAAAAACATCTAGCAACTGAAAATATAATAAAGAATAGTCAGCACGGATTTCAAAAGAGGATGTCATGCTTGAGCAACCTTACTGAATTCTTTGATGAAGTAACAGAAAGAGTAGACAAGGGCAATGCAATAGATGTAATGTACATGAACTTTCAAAAGGCATTTGATAAGTAGACTCATGAATAAGGTCAGAGAATAAGTAGCCGAATGGATAGCAAGCTGGCTACAAACAGAAAACAGAGAGTAGGGGGTTAAAGGTAATTACTCAGACTGGCAGAAGTGGGAAGTGACATTCCACAGAGATCAGTGCCCTGGGACCACTGTTGTTCGCCATTCACATAAATGATTTGGACTCGGGAATCGGAAGTAAAATATCAAAATTTGCAGATGTCACTAAATTGGGGAGTATAGTTAATACTGAGGAAGACTGCGACAAAATACAAGAAAACTTTAACAAACCTGCAGAAAGGATGTGTAAATGGAAAATGAATTTCAATTTAGTTAAGTATGAGGTGGTGCATTTTGGTAGCAGGAATAAGGAGGCCATCTACTCCTGGGAAAATCAGAGTCTAAATGGGGTAGAGGTGCAAAGGGATCTAGGGGTACAGATACATAAATTATTTAGAGTAACAGCATAGGTTAACAAAGCCAAAAAAAAGTGCGAACAAAACACTAGAGTTCAGTTCCAGAGGAATAGAATTCAAAAGCAGAGAAATTATGTAAAGCTTATACAGATCCTTGGTTAGACCAGAGTACTGTGCACAGTTTTGGTTTCCATATTATAAAAATATAGAAGTACTGGAGAAAGTGCAAAAAAGATTTACAAGAATGAAACCAGAACTGAGAGGGTATAACTATTAGGAAAGACTGAACAGGCAGGGTCTCTTTTCTCTAGACGTGGAACTCTCTACCACATGGAGTGATTGAGGTAAATAGCATAGATGCATTTAAGGAGAAGTTAGATGAGTACATGAAGGAGAAAGGAATAGAAGAATATGTTGATAGTGTGAGATGAAGAAGGGTGGGAGGTGGCTAATATGGAGCATAAACACCTGCACAAACCTGTTGGGTTGAATGGCCTGTTTCTGTGCTGTAAAATTCTATGCATTCATACTTTTGCCTCCCCCCAGTTAATGAGCATCATGTTAAAGGGAATGTTTGAGGGGAACGCTGGCTGCAACACCGATTCATGAAATTTGATATTCTGTACAGAACAGATGGCTGGGAGGGTGTTTTGGAGCGGTCACACGACGAGACTTTGAATTTTGGTACACCCTCTAATATCAGTTCTTGCAACCCGTGAAGAGTTTGCCTCTTTTACATTGACGTGCACTCAAAAGGGGAGCAAGGAATACTTAGATTTATAATCGGGTCTTATCACGGTGTCAAGATTCTCAAAGTGTTTCAAAAACCGATTTATTTTTAGAACACAGTTAATAATTACATAGGCAAAAGTATGATGCATCAGGTGCCAATGGCTCATGAATGTAATTGCAGCTTCATACACAGGCATTCTTCCCCCTCATCCCATACCATACAGATAGAATGGCTATCTTGTCTGACTATCAATAGCTAATTCTATATTGCAATTCTTTTGGAAGAAAAACAGAAGCTTCCTGGCTGCGAACCCGGGAAGGAACCTTTGCTGCTGGCTGCATGGGACTAACACTGTTGAAAATGACAGTACAAATGCAGCTTATGGAGTCCAAAGGACCAACACACCCTTTTGTCACCCAATATAAAGTGACGCGAGGCAGCTTAATGGTAGCACATAGGCGCTTCCAATATTAAAAAAATGATATGTATATTTATTTATTCTTGCACTGTGACCATTGAACTGTGGAACATGTTCATTCAGGGATAATGCAGGATTTTGACTAATATCAGCAGTTATAACATTAGCTAATCTGAAAACATATTGAGCAGATATGAAATTTGAATTTGAAATGTATTTTTCTACATTAGCTGGCAAATGAAAATACGTTTCATTACACAAAACCAGTAGTGCTGTCTGCTGAACCTGATAGTGGGCTAATTGATGCTTTAAAAAAAAACTCAGCTGATGTTTGTTTTAAAATAAGAATCTGCTTTTTTTTAAAAAATGAATGAAATAAAGCAGCTCCCCCATTGGGTGTGGAATCAGAGCGAGCAGAGCAGAGGGAACAACAGGTGGCAGACGTGCTCTGCGGGGGTTCCCTCAGCTCGCGTGTCTGCTTCATTGTTTTGCACAGCACACGGATTCACTTTAACTCTCTCTCAACTCAGCTTTCTGGACACTCGTGTAGGATGTCCAAAAATATCTGTAAATGTAAATCAGACACTCAATCTGTATATATATATTTTTTTCTGAAGAGTAAATGCCCATCGCCTCCACTTGCTGGGAGAATTCATTATTAAGGGTATTGAAGAATTTTTCAACATTAGTAAATAAAATGATCCCAGACCTAACCCTTTCCCGCTGTCCTCTCTTTGTATATCTAGAGGACGGTAATTCGTGGGCTAAACAGATGTGTCCCTGGTTGAATTTACTTTTAATTATATATATGAAATATTCCCAAAAAGAAAGACTTGCATTTATACAGCACTTTTCACGACCTCAGAACGTCCCAAAGCACTTCACAGCCAATTAAGTACTTTTGAAGTGTCATCACTGTTGTAATGCAGGAAACGGCGACAGCCAATTTGTGCACAGTAAGCTCCCACAAACAGCAATGTGATAATAGCCAGATAATCTGTTTTTATGTTGATTGAGGAATAAATATTAGCCAGGATACCGTGGATAACTCCCCTGCTCTTCTTCAAAATAGTGCCATGGGATCTTTTACGTCCACCTGAGGGGGCAGATGGGGCCTCCGTTTAACATCTCATCTGAAAGTGCAGCACTCCCGCAGCACTACACTGGAGTGTCAGCCTAGATTTTTGCGCTCGTCTCTGGAGTGGAACTTGAACCCACGACCTTCTGACTCAGAGGTGAGAGTGCTACCCACTGAGCTGACTTACCCACTTATAGAGCTTGTCCCAATAGTCTAGCTCGTTTCCAGTTAGTCAGAGAAACAGTGAAGTAGATGGCTTTGGGCAAATACTTAGAGTGTGTCTGCTTCCTATCATTATTTCCAATAGGTTCGGTCTGTTTGTGAGGTGTTCTCTGTCACTATGTCTTAGTCATGGTGTGGAGATGCCGGAGTTGGACTGGGGTGGACAAATGTAAGAAGTCACACAACACCAGGTTATAGTCCAACAGCTTTATTTGAAATCACAAGCTTTTGGAGCGCTGCTCCTTCGTCAGGTGAAGTGGAGAAATGCATAAAGACACAGCTTATATAGTCAGAGAATAATGTCAGGTGTTTACAGGTAATCTTGCCAACAGCCAAGTTCCGCACCCATGAGGACGGCCTCAACCGAGATCTTGGGTTCATGTCACGCTACATGTAACCCCACCTGACGCAGGGTCATCCAGACTTGAGTCGACATTGGCTTGTTCTCTCTATACAGATGCGGCCGGACCTGCTGTGATTTCCAGCAAAAAAAATGTTTGTCTGTTTTTTTGTTTTTCATACAGACCCCAGCATCTGCAATATTTGACCCCTTGTGACCCCACCTCATTGTTCTTTGATGTAATGTTTTCCTGACTGACCTGTTTGGACACCATTCACACCTTTGATTGCTGTGATTATCTCTCTGCCGAGGTGTGATAAATGGCAGTTGGCAAGATTACCTGTAAACATCTGACATTATTCTCTGACTATATAAGCTGTGTCTTTATGCATTTCTCCACTTCACCTGAAGAAGGAGCAGCGCTCCGAAAGCTTGTGATTTCAAATAAAGCTGTTGGACTATAACCTGGTGTTGGACTTCTTACTATGTCTTAGTATTATTTAACTTTCCATTTCCTCCCCTCCTCTCCTGAAGATGCTGATTCTCACTGGGCTACAGTTCCATGGGCCACACTCCCCATCTCTTCCCAAGGTGCTGAGTGCTGCACTGTCGGAGGTGCTGCCTTTCAGATGAAAAGTTAAATTGAGGCCCCGTCTGCCCTCTCGGGTGGCTGTAAAAGATCCCATGGCACTATATCCAAGAAGAGCAAGGGAGCTCTCCCCGGTGTTGTGGCCAACATTTCCTTTAAGCTGCATGACTGCACAGTGCTATGCAGCTCCTGTGCAGCCGGTGAGCCTGCTTTTAAACAGGAAAAACCGCACATACATGGTACTTTGAATGGGCTGCGCGGCCCCTTTAAGGCCAAAAAAAATTGAAAGGAACATTGGTCCTGGCCTATATTTATTCCTCAATCAGCATTAATAAAACATTATCTAGTTATTATCACATTGCTGTTTGTGGGAGCTTGCTGTGCGCAAATTAGCTGATACGTTTCCCTACATTACTATAGTGACTAGATGCCACAAATACTTCATTGGCTGTAAAGCACTTTGGGACATCCTGAGGTCGTGAAAGACACGGTATAAACATAAGACTGTCTTTCTTAAGAGACATCAGCCCATTCAATTAGCTTATGGTTACATTACTGGCTTCCCAGCCCAGTCAGATGGGTCACAGCCTTGATCTCAGTGATAGGGCAAGGTCCGGGTGCAGTTTCTTCCGCCGTTGTTTGCAGCTGCTGCTGCAGCAAGGCGTTTACACAAGGAACAGAAGATCGTTCAGCCACAAGCCCAGTTTTTGGTGCTCCTTTCTTCATTTAGTCCTTTCCTCCCGCCCACCCTCCGTTTTATCTCGTTATCATTCAGAGCAGGTTTTACGAGCTGTTATCGCCGCAGGCAAGCAATTACTACTCAATCACTGCTGGCTCGTCCTTGTGCCCCTGCACACTGCCAGCATCTGGAAGAAAACAAGAGCATTGGTATTCTGCTCTGCCATGCCATTCCACTCATTACACGAAAACTCATAAAATCATTCCATCCCTACCGCAGGGCACTTCACAGTGACACAGGCTGTGTGAGTGGTAATTTTCATTGCTTGTCAATCAAATAAATACGCTGTATGGTTTATGCATCAGCAGCTGCAGTACGCCAGCGGTGATTGTGTTTTTTTGAGCATCTAAACTACATTTTTCATCTAAAATCACAAGTGTTAATTGTAGTAATAATTGTACTTTGAGAGAAAAAAAACAGGTTTGCTCAGTTTATTTCTATTTTATATTGAGCAGGAGCTTGTAGTGTCCGTGTGTAGATAAAGACACTGAAGACAGGAGTTGGTTCATAGGTATTTACTAAGCAAGTCTGGGGGGGGGGGGGGGGGTTCTAAAGGATATACACAATACACAGGCTTATATAGCCCAAGTGGCAATTACCGGCATTACGCACACCTGGGGCTCTTAAAGGCACATACACCACAATTCCTCCCCTTCTAGCTAACTAGTACATCATATTTTAAGTAATTATTAATTACATGTTATATGCAAAATAATATACATTGCTGTATTAATTAATTATAAGTTAGTCTCTCAGGAGGCTTCCTGACTCGGTCCGGATAACGCCTCGGGGGTGTAGTAGTTTCTGGTGGTGTAGTAGGTTCTTCTGGTAAGGCTGATTCGGCTTGAAGGCCAGTGTTGGGTTCATCGGGTTCCAGTATCACCGGATCGGAGGTAGATATGGGTATCTCTACTTCATCGTTAGATGTATAGCGTGGTGGTGTAGGTTGTCCCTTTTCGGATGACTTGATGATTTGGTCAGCATGGCGCCTTATTATGCTTTCTCCGATGTCCACGGTATACATCAGTGGTCCTAGTCGTGTGCAGATAGTTCCAGGCTGCCATTTCTCGGTACGGTAGTCCCGGGCCAAAACCGGTTGGCCTATCTGGAAGGCCCTAGTTGGCCTTTCGTTCATGCCCTGAAACTGCCGGTTCTCCACGTCCCTTCGGATGTTGGGCTTGACCAAATCCAGCTGGCATCTTAGGTTTCTATTGTAGAACATCATGGCGGGAGTTTGGTTTGTAACCATATGTGTTGCATTCCTATATGCAAATAAGAAGTTATCCACCTTGTGCTGAAGTTTTATGTCTTCATTACCCATGGCCTTTATGGCCTTCTTGAAGGTCTGGACAAACCTTTCAGCCAATCCATTGGTGGCGGGATGGTATGGGGCGGACGTGTAGTGCTTTACCCCATTGTTCTTTAAGAACTTCCTGAATTCTTCGGACACAAATTGCGGTCCATTATCAGAACATATCTGTTCCGGCAGCCCATTCCTGGCAAATATGGTCCTTAATACTGTGATGGTTTTTTCCGTGGTGGTGGAGGACATCTTTATTACCTCCGGCCACTTGGAGTGTGCATCAACTGCGATTAAGAACATTGAGTCCATAAATGGACCAGCAAAGTCGATGTGCACCCTTTGCCAGGGAGATGAGGGCCACTCCCATGGATGTAGAGGGGCCTGTGGCGGAGCATTTTGGACCTTCTGGCATCCTAGGCAGCTCTTGGTCATGTCTTCGATGTCTCCATCGATACCTGGCCACCATACAAACGCCCTAGCTGGGTTCTTCATTTTCACTCCACCCAGATGCCCCTTGTGAAGCTCCTTTAGCACTTTATCCTGGAGTTTGGGTGGAATCACCACTCTGGATCCACACATCAAGGTTCCTCGGCACACTGACAGCTGTTCTCTTCTTTGCGAGAATGCTGGCAACAGTGGTTCGCCATGTGCTGGCCATCCCTTCATTGTTAAATCATAGACCCGTGAGAGAGTAGGGTCATTTCTGGTCTCCCTTTCAATGGCAGAATTTGTCACCGGTAGACATTCCACTATGGTAGAGTGGAATATCTCTACTGGGTCTACTGTAGGTGCCTCTTCTATCGTTGGCAACGGTAGGCGCGATAAACCGTCAGCATTCCCATGCTGTTTTGACCCTTTGTATTCAATGTTGTATTGGTGTGCCCCTAGAAAAAGGGACCACCTCTGTAGTCTTTGTGCCGTCATAATGGGGACACCTTTCTTAGGGTTGAATATGGAGATGAGGGGTTGATGGTCAGTCAGCAAGGTAAATTTTTGTCCGTGTAGGTAATGGTTGAATTTCTTCACTCCCCATACCAGGCTGAGTGCTTCCCTGTCTATCTGGGAATAGTTACGCTCAGCTGAGTTCAATGAGCGTGACGCAAAAGCTATCGGCCGTTCCGAGCCATCAGGGAATCTATGGGACAATACCGCTCCTATGCCGTAAGGGGATGCATCGCACGCCAGTCTGATTGGTAGTGATGGGTTATAATGAGCCAAAACTTTCTCGGATGTGATTAAGTCTTTACATTTATGGAAGGCACGTTTACAGTCTTCGTTCCATTTCCAAATCACTCCTGTGTGTAGAAGATCATTAAGAGGGTGTAGAATAGTTGATAAGTTCGGTAAAAATTTATGATAGTAATTTATTAATCCCAGGAATGACCTTAATTGTGAAACATTTTCAGGTGCTGGGGCTTTTATAACTGCTTCAATTTTTTCAGGTGACTTATGCAACCCTTCCTTATTAATTATGTGGCCACAATATGATATCTGATTTTGGAAAAATTCACACTTGGGGCGATTTGCTCGTAGGCCCCGTTCTTTCAGCCTAGTGAGCACCTGCTCCAAATTGGCAAGGTGCTCGTTGTCATTTTCTCCTGTTATAAGGATGTCGTCGAGGTAACACCGAGTCCCCGGAATCCCTTGCAGGACTTGCTCCATAGCTCTTTGCCAGATAGCTGGAGCTGATGCTACTCCAAAAACCAGTCGATTTTACTGGTACAGGCCTTTGTGTGTGTTTATTGCGAGATACTTTTTAGAGGTCTCCCCAACCTCCATCTGTAGATATGCCTGTGCCAAGTCAATTTTTGTGAAACGTTTTCCTCCGGATAGTGAGGCGAAAATATCTTCTATCCTCGGAAGAGGATACTGTACCGTGTGAAGGACCGGGTTTACAGTCACCTTAAAGTCCCCACAGATGCGAATTTTTCTCTGTTCCTCAGAGTTATTTTTCAATGCTTTTTTCATGACTGGAACAATGGGTGTTGCCCATTCGCTCCAATCTATTTTGGATAATACGCCTGCCTTTTCCAAATTCTCCAGCTCTGCCTCGACTGCCGGACGTATTGCGTATGGCACCGGTCTTGCCTTAAAATTTTTTGGAATTGCTGCATCTTCCACTTTTATTGAGGCGGTGATGCCTTTCAAGGTTCCTAGTTTCTCTTGAAACACTTCTTTGGCGTTGGCCAAGATGTCTTTTAATCGTTCAGGTATGATGTCATCATTGTTTTTTTCCTTACTGGTCACCGTCAGTGCCTGAATGGAGTGCCAGTCTAAACGTATCTTCCTTATCCATTCACGTCCCAACAACGGTGGACCACCATCTTGTAGAATGTATAAATACAACTTTTGTATTTCTTTGCCGTTGTATACCACAGGCACCTTTATTTTTCCTTTGGGGTATACTTTCTGCCCCGTATATGTTTTTAAGATAATGGATGTGTCTTTTAGAGGTATATGCGAAAATAGCCTCTCGTAATCTCGTCGATTTATTACGGTTAGAGCCGATCCTGTATCTAGCTCCATTTTAACTGGGGACCCTGCTATTATGAGGGTAACCCAAATGGTCTGGTAATCTTCACTGGCAATTACATTATGTAATTTGAGAGAGCTTAGTCTCTTGTTCCCGGAGTCGCTATCGCTCTACTGTCCGTCATCATTTGTACCTTTCTGTGCTTTTCCTTATTGATTCTTTTCCCGTTAGTGGATTTTTTATTTTCAGATCGGCATACACGTGGAATGTGTCCCATATTTCCGCATCGCCTGCATGCTTTTTCTTTGAACCAGCAATCCCTCTGGTCATGGTTGGATCTGCCGCAGCGATAACATCTCTTGAAACCCCGTGTCATTTCATGGGTGCAGAAGTCCTGTGGCCTTTGCTGTATCTTTGCCGCTCCTATTGCACTGAAAGCCTTGTCCAGTGTTAAATCTTTTCCAGAAGATACCTTTTTTTGTGTTTCTACACTTAGGGGATAGCAGATGAATTTGTCTTGCAGAGAATCTGCCAGTCCTGCCTCGAATTGGCAGTGTGGGGTATCAACAATCTCCTCAAAATTCTTGTCCATCGGTTCGGCTGGAGTGATTAAGTTGCGTAACAGCTTGTATGTTTCTGCGCCCATTAGATCCAGAAGCACTGAAGCTTTTTTTTCATCTTCTATTCCATTTGCGGTGCAAAACACCTCCACTCTTTCTACATATGTGGTCCAATCCTCTATCTTGTTATCAAAAACATCAATATTGCCAAAGTTAGGCTCTGTTTCATTATCAAAAGCATCAATATTGCCAGACTTAGGCATTTCAAAAAAAAAATATATGGCGCTTCCCGCGCTTTTTTTTTTCTCTCTGTAGCAACGATATGGCACTTCCTGCGCTTTCCCGCCGCTGCTACCGATAACAACGCTGTTTTACTGTGGTTTCCGTTTATTCACTGTTGGAGACTCGTTCCCGACGGAGGTCTAAACGCTGACCTGCTTGCCGCGCCGGCTGTCTCCCGAGTGCACCCTCCCAGTCCGTTATTGCTTGCCTCCGATTTCGCTGCCTGTCTCAGCTGTAGAGCCCGCCGCTGGAGCCCCAGCCTGACGCCCAGGAAGGATTAGCGCAGTACCTGCCACCAGCTTGGCCAGCTGGTGAAACCACAGTTTCTATTACTTCCTTGAGTCTTCTGGACGCTGGAGGAATCGATGTCCTTGAGGTGCTGCCGAATTGCAGGTAAGTCCGTTTCCACTTCGTCGCCACTGTAGTGTCCGTGTGTAGATAAAGACACTGAAGACAGGAGTTGGTTCATAGGTATTTACTAAGCAAGTCTGGGGGGGGTTCTAAAGGATATACACAATACACAGGCTTATATAGCCCAAGTGGCAATTACCGGCATTACGCACACCTGGGGCCCTTAAAGGCACATACACCACAATTGCTCTTAAAGGCACATACACCACAGAGCTCACAGGCAGTCTAGCGCCTTCTTCAAATCAGTTGGTTTAATTTAAATCTTTTGATTAAAGCAGGTAGGTTCTAATGAGATGATTTGGAATATTCAGCATTTGAATTTCACCTAGAATAATTTTCACAGATGTTTGGCGACAGGATACACTTGTATTATTGCAGAGAAAGAAAGACTAATACTTATGCAGTTCCTTATTGAATCTCGCAAACATCTAGGAAATGCTACACGTACAAGCGTAGTGACTAGTTAGTAGGCTAATGTGGCAAACATTTTGCACACTGTATAATGTCCCATGAACAGCAACGAAGTGAAATGACCAGTCAATTAGTTAACTATCCACACTGCAAATTTAACAGAAAAGAATGTCGGAAATCTGAAATAAAAGCAGAAAATGTCAGAAATACACAGTAGGTTGTTCAGCATATGTGAAAAGACGGATTATGATGTTATTGAGTGTGTACTCTTGATCATTTGAAAATAAGCACACCCAAAACATCATAACCCATCTTCTCTTCACAGATGCTGACTGGCCTGCTGTGTATTTTCAGCATTTTCTGTTCCTACTTACTGCAAATTTAAAAGTTATTTTAGCTCTTTGCATGTGGAGTGTGCTTTAGAGAATTCAAAATAGCTAATCTTGCCAGAAAGTGAAAATCCAACACCAATTTCTAGCTGCACCTACTGCATCACTCCAAGTAAGTGACACTTTTACCTAGATATCGAAATTCACCAGGTTTACAGTGCACATTTCACAGTTATCTGCAACGTAAACTCGATGTTACAAGTTTAGGGTTTACTCAGTGCCTGAGTGCCTTATGTTTAGAGGTGTGCCCACAATACCTAACCATATGATAGTATAACAAAGTGGGTGTAATAATAGGACTTGTGTTCTGAACCGGATAGATTAATTGGCCCAGAAATTTGGGTCTCCACGGGTGAGTACGCACGGGGTACTCACCCATAAGCCCAATGGAGGTGCCGGTTTCCTGCATGCACTGCGCATGCGCGGGAAACCGGCCCTTCCGTTCCCCTGAAAGAAGGGGTTCAGAGGTCGAACGCGTGCGCAGGAGAGGCAGCGCGTGCGCATTGAACTTATGTTTTTTTTTACAGGCTTTCCCGGGAAGGTAAGTCTCCAGAAGTTAGACATGTAAAAAGTCACAAGGCCTGCTTTTTATAAGGTAAATGGTGAATTAATTAAAATTAAAACATTTTTTCCACAGGTTTATTATTTTTAAACACTTTAAACAAAGGGAAGTTTATTTTTTAGCCGCGTTAGAAAATAAAATTATTTTTTTCAAAAATTTAAGTTATTGTTTAAAATAGTTATTTCATGTAATTTATAGTTTATTTAAAAATTTGATTTAAAAAAAAAATTATTTGAAGATTTAGTGATGTTTTGGGGCTTATAGTATTTATAAGTTTGACAGGTCTTCCTGTCAAACTTATGAATGAAGCATTCCCTGCTACCATTGGCTCTCCACGGCCCACGTGATCCCAGGGGACGCATCGAACTAACTGCGCCCCTGGGATACACAAGCACTGCGCGCCGGCAGTTGGAGGAGGCCCAGGATCCGAATTCCACGGGGGCCCACAGCACAACGGCCGGCGCGCAAGGTAAGTGCAAGTCGGGGGGCTTGCACCCGTGGGAAGCCCCCGACCCGAATTTCTGGGCCATTGTCTTTCGCATGTGCTCTGTCTCCCGAATTTCCCCATGCAAGTATTCACCATTAGACCCTCTCCCAGGAGTACATTCTCCAAAGACACCTTGTACTGTGCCCATGTGAATAGAATCATCCTGACTACAATGGGCATGAATATTTGTTGGCCTCCTACAATGAGATGATGAATTGCTTAGCCTCCCTGCTCATCCTAGCTAATGCACTCGAGATGAGACAATAGATCCTCGTTCCATCAGTTTGAAATAGACTGCGGGCCACGACATTCCCCTAGGCGGGTGCATCTGGCTTTATCTACCTGCACTCATATTTTCAGGAATTAGGTATTTGAGCCCATAGGTCTGTCTGTTCATCCACACCGTTCAATGACTTCCCACTAAGTGCATACTTAATTCCTTACTTTCTCTCATGTATTATCCTTTCCATGAATAAAACATGGATGTTAACGGTGTCTATAGTCTTCAGCAATTAAAAACTATTTAACTATTTGCAATTTGGGAAATATTCCAGTCGGAGTGAGAAGTTAGCCAGCGTGGAGGTGTATTGGTACACCGAATGCACAACAGGGAAAGGGAAAGTAAATTAGAGGAGGAGTCACCCTGCGGAAGCTCTCCCCCAATTCCCAAGGGCTGGCTACTCCAGTGGCTTTGATTAAAGCTGAGGTGCAGACACCTTGCCCACACTCTCAAATGGCTGAATTCCACAGGACCCTTAAAACAAATAGGAAAAGCACCACAGAAAAGCTTTATTAGCGCTGAATGCTCAGTTCCGAATCATATAATTTTGTGGCCAGCAAGCGACTGATTGAACAAGAACCTTTCCCCCAATTTTAACTCCTACCTCCCCACCCCCCGCCACACAAAACCTGCCAGCTAGTTTTAAGAATGACCCAGTGCATCAACTTACTGGCTGCTCCAAGTCAGAACTTGGACAGCGAGAACCAGCAAGTCAGGATGGGGAGGGTGGAACATCACAGCCCAGCCCAATCCTTCTCTTTACTTTAAAATAGGTCAAGAAATATCACTCTTGCTTTTGGGTCAGAGGGTTGTAGCTTCAAGCCCCAAGCAGGACGTGAGCAGATAATCTAGGCTGAAAATTCAGGGCAGTACTGAGCGAGTGTCGAACAGCTAAAGCTGCCGTCTTTCAGACAAAAAGTTAAGTGGAGGCCTTGTCTCCCTACCCAGGTGGACATAAAATATCCCACTTTATATTCATGCCCACCTTTCTGATAACAAGAGTTCACAGATCATTGAGTCAATTTGCCACTTTCTCTTCCTTATGCATTCCATAGCTCCCTGTTGAGTATTTCCTCTATTTTTAAGTACACTGTTGCTTTGCTCACTATTGATGTCTAAGCACATTCCATCTGTTTTTTAGCCTGCTGCTTCACTTTTTATACTGCCATTTGTTTAGGTTAGGTTCTGGGATTGTGAGGCAGCCTCTGTCATTTACATGACTAAATCTGGCTCCTTTTTCCCAACGGCAGACTCACAAACACTGCAGCTGCCATTATGTTGGTGTTGGTGGTGTTTATGTTGCATCACCACCTCCTGAAGTGCTAATCTTGTGCCGCCAGCTAACCCAATGTAAACCTGCCCAGCTCACTAACGCAGGCAACTCTGGGGGGAGCTAACTTGTACATACAGTGTGTTTGCTCCTGCTGTCCATGATATATGGGCTGCTTGTATTGTTAGAAATAGTGTCTGACTATTAGTAGCAAGGTGTTTATAGCTACTGAATCCAGTGCAGCTCCTCACCATCGTGTCATCAAAGTAGCATGACTGAATCCGACTGACGGCTGAGGATACTTATCAACCATCAGACTGGGTGCAATTGAGATGCAGTGGATTGCATAGTTATGACTAGAAATATTTGTGGCCAGCTGCAAGCTGGCTCTGTTATTACAGTGACAGCATGGCAGAGTGGTGAGAGCGTGGAGACTGTGATTACAGATGAACGTGCATGCTGCATCCCTGATATAGAGCATAAATTCCAGCCCTGTCAATACCGCACAAAAATTTGTCACCAGTCTACAATTCATCCCCGTCAGATAACAGATACTAATATTACTCTGTCTGAAAACAAGATGGATGTATGGCACATGCTGTAGGGTCACTGACTCAGTGAGAGCCTCAGGACGCTTCCTGGGTTACACAGCATACATACAACAGCTGATTCAAAACTTACAGGCCAGCAGGTTTCACACATACTCACACTCATAACCTACCCATGTAACAAGGCACAAACAACCCTCTGTAAACCGCACTCTGGTTTGTTAGCTGGTGCCTCATATCCAGTGAGTTATTTCAAGCATTTAAACAGAATAGTGTGCAAGGGCTAACTGACTCTAGCATTGAGAAACACCCATCTCTCTCTCTCTCTCTATATTTGTCAATTTTCCTGGGTTACAAACAAATTTTAACACAGGAGGCCTTCTTGTTTGAGCTGAAACAGCTACTCAGGGCTGATTTTACACATCCTGTACTCCTGTCAGCAGGTCACCGGGGACCTTTCAGCTGGGGAATTTCATTATATTGTTTAAAAAACAGGATGCAAGGCAATAGAATAAAAAGTGCCAGGTTTGATTCCCAGTGTGTGTGCTGAATTAGCTGAACTGTGTGAGGGGGGAATCTTTAAAAGGTACGGAAACGGTATATGCAGAAAATGACTTTAAATTAAATTGTGAGCGTAGGACAAGGGGTCACAGGTTGAAACGAGTAAAAGGTATTGAAGACAGATGGCAAAGTTCTCTGTCACACAAAGACTGATCGTGTATGGAATGGACTGCTGGATAGAATGGTGGAGAGGAGAGTCCTGGAGTTTCGTAAGAAACTATTGGATGCTACAACAGAAGGACATTAGGGTCTTTCTGATTGGATGAGGCAAGATGGGCCAAATGACCTTTCTGGTCTATAATTATCTTGTGATGTGGGTCGGCTGTAAGTCCATGCTATTACTGTATCTCAGTTTTCCTTGGCTAGGGGAGAAAAAATGACCCAGGTTTCCTTTTCCTATCTAGCAGCACCCGCTAGAAAGTGCTTTGTGTGGACATTGTATGAGGGCAGGATTGAGCTTGGTTGCGGTGAAGTAGCTTGCCGACGCTCACTTCCTAGCCTTGCATAAAGAATTTGATGAAATACTAGTGTCAGTAAAATCAAACCTGTGCAGGAACCAGTACCTTCAGTAAAGAAGGATGCAAGGAGAATTGCATACAGAGATACAAATCACCGATATTCAGGGAAGGACTGCAACTCTATTCAGGGGTGTGCCCCCCTTGAAGGACTTTACAAATATTTCTCCTAAAAAATAACCTGCCGATTTTAACAGGGCTTTCACACAGGTGAATGAAGTGTGGTAGAAAAGTTTGATTGGCACCCCATACACCACTTTAAACATTCACTCCTCCACCACCAGCGCACCATGTCTGCAGTGTGTACCATCTACAAGATGCACTGCAGTAACTCGTCAAGGCTTCTTTGACAGCACCGCCCCAACCCGCGACCTCTTCCACCTAGAAGATCAAGGGCAGCAGGCGCATGGGAACACCATCACCTCCAAGTCACAAACCATCCTGACTTGGAAGTAGATCACCGTTCCTTCATCGTCGCTGGGTCAAAATCCTGGAACTCCCTCCCTAACAGCACTGTGGGAGTACCTTCACCACACGAACTGCAACGGTTGAAGGCGGCGGCTCACCACCACCTTCTCAAGGGCAATTAGGGATGGGCAATAAATGTTAGCCTTGTCAGCGATGCCCACGTCCTGTGAATGAATTAAAATTGTACAGGACCCTTCATGCAACGGCACTATACTGAAGGTACAGTAGACAGCATGACGTGGAGCAGGCTAGGAGCACAGTCAAATAGATGATTTTGAAGACAAGAGACAGGGATTGCAAGGCAAACTTTAGGCACAGTGGTAGGATGCAAGGGGAGGTGGCTGAAGGTTCCATTGCTGTAGTTTCCACCAATAATGGTGGAACAGATGCAGGGAGGGACGTAAAACAGCAAGAGCCGGAAAACAGGAGGGTGCATGCTGCGACATCAGGCTGAAGATCACAGAGGTAGGGTGGCATGAGACCATGGAATGAATTGAAGGCAAAGAGGAGGATTTTGAAATCCATGTATGAAGCCAGATGATGTTGGCAATGATCTCTGAGTAGTGTGCTGGACAGGATATAGGCTGCAGGTAAGATGCAGATTGCTGTAGCAACACAGCATCACAACTCTATACAATTCTACAAATGTAATTTCGGGGTTCAGGTTCACAAAACAAAGTACCATCTAGAGTGGGTACAGCCATAATAAGCTATGAATTATTTTAATGATAACACCCTCGCCTCTAACTCAGAAGCTTGTGGGTTTAAGCCCAACTAGAGAACATAATTTATCTGATCCAGCGCTAGGGGAGTGCTTCGTCATCTTTGTGTGGCACATTAAACCGGGACTGTCTACCTGCTCAGGTAGATATAGAAGAGAAGCAGGGGATGTTCTCCCGGTGTCCAGGCCAAGGTTCATC
This sequence comes from Somniosus microcephalus, assembly GCF_052327205.1. Lineage (NCBI taxonomy): Eukaryota > Metazoa > Chordata > Chondrichthyes > Squaliformes > Somniosidae > Somniosus > Somniosus microcephalus. The sequence continues at coordinate 214,413,759 of NC_140989.1, read as the reverse complement.
TGTCAACCACCACCACCAAAAGGAGATTAACTGGTCACTTATCTCATTGCAGTTTGTGGGGCATTGCTGTGCTCAAATTGGCTGTCGCATTTACCTACATTACATTGTGATTACACTACAGAAAGTATTCAATTGACTATGAAGCAATTTAGGGCAACCTGAGGATGTAAAAGGCCTTATATAAATGCAAGTTCTTTCTAATGGAAAACTGGGTTTAATGGCAAGAGATATAGAATATTAAAGTCAAGAAGCAATGGTGAATCTACATAAAACCTTATAGTAAGACCACAGTTGGTGTAGGGTGTGCAGTTTTGGGGTCACACTATAGGAAGAATGTTGATGCAATAGAAAGGGTACAGTGCAGATTCACTCGGATGGTGTCTGGTATGAGAAAATACAAATACGTAGACTTTAAATGTTGGGGCTGCTTTTGTTAGAACAGAGGAGATTACAGGGTGATAGATAGAAGTGTTTAATAATATGAAAGGATGGGACAGGGTAGATAGGAACAGACTCTTTCCACTGGTTGAGATGTCTAAAACAGGGGTGGATAGAGCAGGCATTTCTTTTTGTTACACAGAGGGTTGAGAGGCTGTGGCGTGTACAACTGGAGCTAGTGACTGAAGCAGAGACCATGTCAACATCTAATAGCTTAGAATAGGCGGTTGAGGGAAAGGGGAATAGAGGTATATGGGAACAAGGCAGGGAAATGGGATTTGGCCCACTGTTCATGTGGAGGATAATCATAACAACAACTTGTATGTATATAGTGCCTTTAATGTTGTAAAACGTCCCAATGCACTTCACAGGAGTGTTATAAAACAAAATTTGACACCGAGCCACATAAGGAGAAATTAGGGAGAAACACCAACGTTGACTGGTTGAGCTGAACGACCTGTTTGTGTGTTGTAATTTCTATGTAATTTCTTTTAAAACTGTTCTGAGAATGGGTTGCATGAATAGATGTTTAGTGATTGATTGCGGTTGACTTCTTCACAATGTCCCTGCTGTTAATTATATTCTAAGCCATATAATTTTTTTGGGGGGGGCAGGGGTTCAGGTGGAAATTGTAGTACAAATAGTAGTTCAAAAACAAACAAAAAGGAAGCGAGTAGAGTAACAGTCAGAAGTGCTTTAGGCACTATAGGTAAAGGGAAAACTATAAGATCAAATCAAATCAAATCAACTTTTATTGTCATTGTTAGTGCACAAGTGCAGTACAACGAAATGTAGGCTTGCGGCTCCCAAGAGTGTACATTTAGATTAAGACATTTAAACATTCAACATACATTTGGCTTGTAATACATTAACATAAACATAACCATAATAAAGCGATTAAACATGGAGAGAGAAATAAGAAACACGTCAGTAAAACATTAGAGCTGAAGGATAGGCTAAGGGTGTGTAGCCCAAATAAGTGTTCGTTATAGAAACGCACGGAGTATATAAAGAATAAATTGAATGAACTGCAGGCATGAATTCAAATTGGAGGGTATAACATTGTAGCCATTACCGAGACATGGCTGCAAGACAGTCAGGACCGGGAACTAAATATACCAGGTTATAAAGTCTACAGGAAAGATAGGGAAACTGGCAGAGGGGGAGGAGTAGCCTTATTGATTAAGGATGAAATCACTTCAATGATGAGAGGATATAAAGAGAGGTAAGCAGGTTGTGAAGACTTTATGGGTATAATTAAGAAATAGGAAAGGATTTAAGACTGTAGTGGGAGTTGTGTATAGGCCCCCTGGTAACAGCTGTGAAGTGCTAGATTTTATAAAGGCAGAGATTAGACAAGCGTGTAGCAAAGGCAGAGTGATTTTAATGGAGGATTTTAACTTTTATATAGATTGGGATAAGCAGACTAGCACCAGTCAGAAAGGTAGTGAATTTCTTGAGTGTGTCCAGGATAGTTTTCTACAACAAAATATGTCCTAGAGGCAACAAGCGGTCATGCCATATTAGATTTAGTAATGAGTAATGAGCCAGATTTGGTTTAACAGCCTAACTGTGCGGGAGCATTTATACAATAGCGATCATAACATGATCGAGTTCAACGTAGCATTTGAAAGGGAGGTATGTGAAACAGCTACTGAGATGTTGGTCTCTGGTGTAGTGGGGACAGTTGGTAAATAAAGCGCCCTAGAGTATACCTGTAACTGGGGTATTGAATAAATTTTTTAATTAATTAAAGGAGTAAGTCATGGCAGGAGAGCTCAGACCCGTGTTCTGCTCCTCTTGCTCCATGTGGGAAATCAGGGACGCTGCCAGTGTCCCTGACGACCATGTGTGCGGGAAATGCATCCAGCTGCAGCTACTTGTAGACCGCATTGCGGCGCTCGAGCTGCGGGTGGATGAATTTTGGAGCATGCACGATGCTGAGAGGCTCGCGGATAGCACGTTTAGCGAGTTGTTCACGCCTCAGGGTAGGGCAGCACAGGGGGTGACCATCAGGCGGAGCAACAAAGGCAGGCAGGTAGTGCAGGGAACCCCTGCGGACATCCCCCTTTCAAACAAGTATACCGCTTTGGATACTGTTGAGGGGGATGACTCACCAGGGGAAGGCAGCAGCAGCCAACTTCCTGGCACTGGGGGTGCTCCTGCTGCCCAGGAAGGGGGGAAAAAGAGTGGGAGAGCAATAGTGGTAGGGGATTCTATAGTAAGGGGAACAGGTAGGCGTTTCTGTGGCCGTAGACGTGAATCCAGGATGGTTTGTTGCCTCCCTGGTGCCAGGGTCAAGGATGTCACTGAGCGGCTGCAGGGCATTCTGGAGGGGGAGGGTGAACAGCCAGTGGTCGTGGTCCACATTGGTACCAACGACATAGGTAAAAAGAGGGATGAGGTCCTGCATCAAGAACTTAGGGAGCTAGGTAACAGATTAAAGAGCAGGACCTCAAAGGGTGTAATCTCTGGATTACTCCCAGTGCCACGTGCTAGTAAGTATAGGAATGGGAGGATAGAGCAGATGAATGCGTGGCTAAAGAGTTGGTGTAGGGGGGGAGGGTTTTACTTTCCTGGATCACTGGGCCTGCTTCTGGGAAAGGTGGGACTTGTACAAGTCGGACGGGTTGCACCTGAACCAGAGCGGGACAAATATCCTTGCGGGGAGGTTTGCTAGCACTGTTGGGGGGGGTTTAAACTAACTTGGCAGGGGGATGGGATACAGAGGGGAGCTGAAATAGGGGGGGGATGTGCTGCCAATTATAGAGAAAAAAACAAGTCAGCTTGGTAGACGGCAAATATATAAGGGCAAGGCTGGATGGCATCTATTTTAATGCAAGGAGTCTTGCAAATAAGGTGGATGAACTGAAGGTGTTGATAAACACATGGGAGTATGATATTGTTGCTATCACGGAGACATGGTTGAGGGAGGGGCAAGACTGGCAGCTCAATATTCCGGGGTACAGAATCTTCAGGCGAGACAGAGGGGGGGGGGGGGGGTATAAGAGGAGGGGGTGTCGCAATATTAATTAAGGAGTCAATTACTGCAGTAAGGAGGGATGATATATTAGCAGGGTCCTCTAATGAGGCCATATGGGTGGAGCTTAAAAACAAAAAGGGGGCAAGCACTTTGCTGGGAGTGTACTATAGGCCTCCAAACAGTCAGGGGGAGATAGAGGAACAGATATGTAGGCAAATCTCAGAGAAATGTGCAAATAATAGGGTAATAATAATAGGGGATTTCAACTTCCCCAATATTAACTGGGATAGTCAGAGTGTGAAAGGCTCAGAGGGTGTAGAATTCTTAAAGTGCATCCAGGAGAGCTTTTTGAGCCAGCATGTAGAAAGTCCTACAAGAGAGGGGGCGGTACTGGACCTAATTCTAGGGAATGTGGCCGGCCAAGTGGAAAAAGTGCTAGTAGGTGAGCACTTTGGTGATAGTGACCATAATATGGTAAGATTTAAGGTGGTCATGGAAAAGGACAGGGATGGGCCGGAAATAAAGGTTCTAAATTGGGGGAAGGCCGATTTTAATAGGATAAGGCAGGATCTGGCCAAAATGGACTGGGATCAGCTACTTGTAGGAAAATCCGCATCGGAGCAATGGGAGGCTTTCAGAAGGGAGATTGAGATCATACAATGGCAACATGTTCCCGTAAAGGTCAAGAGTGGTTCCAAAAACCACAGGGAACCGTGGATGTCAGGGGATATACGAGAATGGATTAGGAAAAAAAGGAGGGCTTTTGGTAGATACAAAAGGCTAAAGACGGAGGAAGCCCTAGAGCAGTACACAAAGTGCAGGGGGATACTTAAAAAAGAAATGAGGAGATCAAGGAGGGGCCATGAAATAACACTGGCGAGCAAAATAAAGGAAAATCCGAAGATGTTTTATAAGTATATTAAGGGTAAGAGGATAACTAGGGAAAAAATAGGGCCCATTAGGGATAAAAGTGGCAATCTGTGTGTGGAGCCGGAAGATGTAGGAGGGGTTCTAAATGAATTTTTTGCATCTGTTTTCACTATGGAGAAGGACGATGTAGACATAGAAATAGGGCGGGGGGACTGTGATATGCTCGAACATATTAACATCGAGAGGGAGGAGGTATTGGCGGTTTTAGCTGGCCTAAAAATGGATAAATCCCCAGGCCCGGATGAAATGTATCCCAGGCTGCTGTGTGAGGCAAAGGAGGAGATTGCAGGGGCTCTAACACATATATTCAGGACCTCTCTGGCCACAGGGGATGTGCCAGGGGACTGGAGAACCGCTAATGTAGTACCATTATTCAAGAAGGGTAGTAGGGAAAAACCAGGGAACTACAGGCCAGTGAGCCTAACATCAGTGGTAGGAAAATTATTGGAAAAAGTCCTGAGGGACAAAGTTTGTCTCCACTTGGAGAGGCAAGGATTAATCAGGGATAGTCAACATGGCTTTGTCAAGGGAAGATCTTGTCTGACTAATTTGATTGAATTTTTTGAGGGGGTGACTAGGTGTGTGGATGAGGGTAACGCAGTGGATGTGGTATACATGGATTTCAGTAAGGCCTTCGATAAAGTCCCGCACAGGAGGCTGGTCAAGAAGGTAAGAGCCCATGGAATCCAGGGTGCCTTGGCACATTGGATACAAAACTGGCTTAGTGGCAGAAGGCAGAGGGTGATGGTCGAAGGTTGTTTTTGTGACTGGAAGCCTGTGGCCAGTGGGGTACCACAGGGATCGGTGCTGGGTCCCTTGCTGTTTGTGGTCTACATTAATGACTTGGATATGAATGTAAAGGGTATGATCAGTAAGTTCGCGGATGATACAAAAATTGGTAGGGTGGTAAATAGTGAGGAGGGTAGCCTCAGTCTGCAGGACGATATAGATGGGTTGGTCAGATGGGCGGAACAGTGGCAAATGGAATTTAACCCGGAAAAGTGCGAGGTGATGCACTTTGGGGGGACTAACAAGGCAAAGGAATACACAATGAATGGAAAGACCCTAGGCAAGACGGAGGGTCAGAGGGATCTGGGTGTGCAAGTACACAGATCCCTGAAGGCGGCGGAACAGGTGGATAAGGTGGTAAAAAAGGCATATGGGATACTTGCTTTCATTAGCCGAGGCATTGAATAAGCATTGAATATAAGAGCAAGGAGGTTATGATGGAGCTGTATAAAACACTGGTTAGGCCACAGCTGGAATACTGTGTGCAGTTCTGGTCGCCACACTACAGGAAGGATGTGATCGCGTTAGAGAGGGTGCAGAGGAGGTTCACCAGGATGTTACCAGGGCTGGAGCGCTTCAGCTATGAAGAGAGACTGGGCAGATTGGGTTTGTTTTCCTTGGAGCAGAGGAGGGACATGATTGAGGTGTACAAAATTATGAGGGGCATAGGTAGGATGGATGCTGAGGAGCTTTTTCCCTTAGTAGAGGGGTCAATAACTAGGGGGCATAGATTCAAGGTAAAGGGCGGGAGGTTTAGAGGGGATTTGAGAAAGAACTTTTTCACCCAGAGGGTGGTTGGAGTCTGGAACATACTGCCTGAAAGGGTTGTGGAGGCAGGAACTCTCACAACATTTAAGATGCATTTGGATGAGCACTTGAAATGCCATAGCATACAAGGCTACGGACCAAATGCTGGAATATGGAATTAGATTAGACAGGGCTTGATGGCCGGCGCGGACACGATGGGCCGAAGGGCCTCTATCTGTGCTGTATTACTCTATGACTCTATGAGATTCTAGATTTGGATACAGCTGACTCCTCTCTCTCTCTCTCTCTCCTGGTCTCCCACTCTCCTCTCTCTGTCTCCCGGTCTCCCACTTTCTCTCTCTCTCTCCTGGTCTCCCACTCTCTCTCTCTCTCTCTCCCGGACTCCCACTCTCCTCTCTCCCGGTCTCCCACTCTCCTCTCTCTCCCACATTCTCTCTCCCGGTCTCCCGCTCTCTGTCTCCCGCTCTCCCACACTCTCTCTCCCGCTCTCCTCTCCTCTCTCTTCCGGTCTCCCACTCTCCCCCTCTCTCTCTCTCCCCCGGTCTCCATCTCTCCCCCTCTCTCTCCCCGGTCTCCCCCCTCTCCCGGTCTCTCTCCCTCTCCCGCTCTCCCCCTCTCCCGGTCTCTCTCCCTCTCCCGCTCTCCCCCTCTCTCTCCCGGTCTCCCGCTCTCCCCCGGTCTCCCGCTCTCCCCCTCTCTCTGCCGCTCGCCCCCCCTCTCTCTCTCTCCCGCTCGCCCCCTCTCTCTCTCTCGCTCGCCCCCTCTCTCTCTCTCGCCCCCTCTCTCTCTCTCTCTCGCCCCCTCTCTCTCTCTCTCTCTCTCTCTCTCTCGCCCCCTCTCTCTCTCCCCCGCTCGCCCCCTCTCTCTCTCCCCCGCTCGCCCCCTCTCTCTCTCCCGCTCGCCCCCTCTCTCTCTCCCGCTCGCCCCCTCTCTCTCTCCCGCTCGCCCCCTCTCTCTCTCCCGCTCGCCCCCTCTCTCTCTCCCGCTCGCCCCCTCTCTCTCTCCCCGCTCGCCCCCTCTCTCTCTCCCGCTCGCCCCCTCTCTCTCTCTCCCGCTCGCCCCCCTCTCTCTCTCCCGCACACCCCCTCTCTCTCTCCCGGTCTCCCGCACACCCCCTCTCTCTCTCCCGGTCTCCCCCTTTCTCCCTCTCTCCCCCTTTCTCTCCCGCTCTCCCTCCCCGCTCTCTCTCTCCCGCTCTCCCATTCTCTTCTCTCCCTCTCCCTCTCTCCCCCTCTCACTCTCCCCCTCTCCTCTCCCCCTCTCTCCCCCTCTCACTCTCCCCCTCTCCTCTCCCGCTCTCCCCCTCTCCTCTCCCGCTCTCCCCGCTCTTCCCCCCTCCCCCCCCCTCACCCTCTCCTGCTCTCCACTCTCCCGCTCCCCCCCTCCCTCCCCCTCCCCCCTCTCCCCCTCTCTCTCCCGCTCTCCCCTCTCTCAATTCAATTCAATTTGCTTTATTGGCATGACAAGGTACATCTTATGTTGCCAAAGCACCGAAAAACATGTATAGTTGAACACATAAACGCAGATCTAGCCATACAGTGTATAAACAGATATATCCCTGTATCCTTCTCTCCCTCTCCCTCTCTCCCTCTCTCCCACCCTCTCTCTCTCCCCCTCCCCTCAATTTTTTCAATTCAATTCAATTCAAATCGCTTTATTGGCATACAAGGTACATCTTATGTTGCCAAAGCATCGAAAAACATTCATGGTTGTACACAAAAATACAGATCTATCCATACAGTGTATAAACAGATATATCCCTGAGTGTATAAATATACATTCATATAATTTGTATATACTCTTTTCTTATATTTAGTGGTTGTCCCTCTGTTTATGGCAAGCTGTAACATAGTGTGCCGCTAAGGTTATACAATTTCTCTGTTCCCCTAGTAGGTATGGGAGTTTTTGGTCGTCATTCAAATTTCTGAATTCCGGGCATATTTTTGTGAATTTTGGGTAGAAATTCTCCCTTATGCCCTGATATTTTCTACAAGCTGTGAGGAAGTGCATCTCTGTCTCCACCACTCCCTGACTGCAGTGAGAGCATATCCTGTCCTCTCTTGGTAGCCGGGTCTGCCTGTGTCTACCTTTTTTGATCGCCAGGCTATGTTCACTAAGTCTGTACATTGTCAAGGTTTTTCTCAGTTTGCTATCCTTTACCCTGGTCAGGTAATCAGCCATGTTGTATTGTCTGTTTAGGGCCAAGTAGCAATTGAGTTTGCTTTGGGTTTTTGTTGTTTCTGCCCAATATGACAGATATTTTTCCTTTTGCTTAGCGATGATTGTGTTGGGTCGAATTCTTTGTGTTACGCTGTCACTGTCCTGGGGCTGGTTATTGTTAGTAGTGTTAGTGGTTACTTCACTGAGTCCCAGGACTAGTTCACTGAGGGTATTCTTCTTTATGGTCCTCTCTTGGCATTTCAGGGTTTCGTAATGATAGCATTGGGGGTTGCTCATTTCTAGGTGTTTCCAAAATTTGGTGGCTCTTTTTTGGATAGTGATTATTAATGGATATTGGCCTAGTTCTGCCCTGCATGCATTGTTTACGGTTTTCCTTTGAGTCCGGAGGATACTTTTACAGAATTCTGCATGTAGGATCTCAATTGGGTGTTTGTCCCATTTTGCAAATTCTTGTTGTGTTAGCGGTCCCCACACCTCACTGCCATAGAGTGCAATTGGTTCAATTACTGATTTGAACATTTTGAGCCAAATGCTAATTGGGATTTCTATTTGGATTGATTTTTTAATGGCATAGAAAGCCCTTCTTGCTTTCTCTTTCAGTTCGTTCACAGCCAGATGAAAATTCCCCGTAGAACTGATTTTTAAGCCAAAGTATGTGTATTTAGTGGTTTGTTCAATTTTGGTTGTTCCTAGTGTGAAATTTATTTTGGGTCCCTGATGTCTGGATCTTTGCTGGAACACAGGGACTTTGGTTTTTTGGGGATTTATTGTCAGGGCCCAGGTCTGGCAGAACGACTCCAGCAGATCCAGGTTCTGCTGTAGACCCTCCTTAGTTGGTGACAGCAGAACCAGGTCATCTGCGTAGAGGAGGAATTTAACCTTGGATTCATATAGGGTGAGGCCGGGTGCTGTAGATTGTTCAAGTAGTTTTGCCAATTCATTTATGTAAATATTAAAGAGTGTCGGTGAGATGGGCGAGTCCTGCGTCACCCCCCGCCCCGGTGGGAAGTATTTTGTTTGTTTGTCCCCAATTTTAACTGCACATTTGTTGTTTGTATACATTGATTTAATTACATCATGTGTTTTTCCCCCTACCCCGCTTTCAATAAGTTTCAGGAATAAACCGCCGTGCCAGATGGAATCGAAAGCCTTCTGGAAATCTATAAAGCATGCGTAGATTTTGCTTTTGTTTTGATGAACGTGTTTGTCAATTAGGGTCTGTAGGGTGAAGATATGATCTGATGTTCTATAGTTTGGCAGGAATCCAATTTGGCTTTTACTCAAGACATTGTGCTCCTCAAGGAAGTTTATAAGTCTTTTGTTTATGATACTATAGAATACCTTCCCCGGGTTACTGTTTACACAGATGCCTCGATAGTTATTTGGGTCGACTTTGTCCCCACTTTTGTATATGGGCGTTATGAGTCCTTTGTTCCAGATATCAGGGAAGTAACCGACACTCAGAACCAAGTTGAAGACTTTTAGGATCTCCCGGTCTCCCCCTCTCTCTCTCTCTCTCGCCCCCTCTCTCTCTCCCGGTCTCCCGCTCTCCCCCTCTCTCTCCCTTCCCTCTCCCCCCCTCTCTCTCCCTTCCCTCTCCCCCCCCGGTCTCCCCCTCTCCTCTCGCTCTCCCTCGGTCTCCCCCTCTCCTCTCGCTCTCCCCCGGTCTCCCCCTCTCCTCTCGCTCTCCCCCGGTCTCCCCCTCTCCTCTCGCTCTCCCCCGGTCTCCCCCTCTCCTCTCGCTCTCCCCCGGTCTCCCCCTCTCCTCTCGCTCTCCCCCGGTCTCCCCTTCTCCTCCCCAGTCTCCCCTCTCCCTCCCCCGGTCTCCCCTCTCCTCTCGCTCTCCCCCTCTCCTCTCTCGCTCTCCCCCGGTCTCCCCCTCTCCTCTCTCTCTCTCCCCCGGTCTCCCCCTCTCCTCTCTCTCTCCCGGTCTCCCCCTCTCCTCTCTCTCTCCCGGTCTCCCCCTCTCCTCTCTCTCCCGGTCTCCCCCTCTCCTCTCTCTCTCTCTCTCCCGGTCTCCCCCTCTCCTCTCTCTCTCTCTCCCGGTCTCCCCCTCTCCTCTCTCTCTCTCTCCCGGTCTCCCACTCTCCTCTCTCTCTCTCTCCCGGTCTCCCACTCTCCCTCTCCTCTCTCTCTCTCCCGGTCTCCCCCTCTCCTCTCTCTCTCCCGGTCTCCCCCTCTCCTCCCTCTCTCCCGGTCTCCCCCTCTCCTCTCTCTCTCTCTCTCCCGGTCTCCCCCTCTCCTCTCTCTCTCTCTCTCCCGGTCTCCCCCTCTCCTCTCTCTCTCCCGGTCTCCCCCTCTCCTCTCTCTCCCGGTCTCCCGCTCTCGCTCTCTCTCCCGGTCTCCCGCTCTCTCTCCCGTTCTCTCTCTCCCCCTCCCAGTCTCCCGCTCTCTCTCTCCCGCTCTCTCTCCCTCCCCCGGTCTCCCGCTCTCGCTCCCTCTCCCGGTCCCCCGCTCTCTCTCTCTCCCGGTCTCGCTCTCTCTCTCCCGTTCTCTCTCTCCCTCTCCCGGGCTCCCGCTCTCTCTCCCCCGCTCTCTCTCCCGCTCTCCCTCGGTCTCTCTCCCTCCCCCGGTCTCCCGCTCTCGCTCCCTCTCCCGGTCCCCCGCTCCCGCTCTCTCTCCCGCTCTCTCTCTCTCCCGGTCTCGCTCTCTCTCTCCCGTTCTCTCTCCCCCGCCCCCGGTCTCCCGCTCTCGCTCCCTCTCCCGGTCCCCCGCTCTCCCGGTCCCCCCCTCTCCTCTCTCCCGGTCCCCCGCTCTCCTCTCTCCCGGTCCCCCGCTCTCCTCTCTCCCGGTCCCCCGCTCTCCTCTCTCCCGGTCCCCCGCTCTCCTCTCTCCCGGTCCCCCGCTCTCCTCTCTCCCGGTCCCCCGCTCTCCTCTCTCCCGGTCCCCCGCTCTCCTCTCTCCCGGTCCCCCGCTCTCCTCTCTCCCGGTCCCCCGCTCTCCTCTCTCCCGGTCCCCCGCTCTCCTCTCTCCCGGTCCCCCGCTCTCCTCTCTCCCGGTCCCCCGCTCTCCTCTCTCCCGGTCCCCCGCTCTCCTCTCTCCCGGTCCCCCGCTCTCCTCTCTCCCGGTCCCCCGCTCTCCTCTCTCCCGGTCCCCCGCTCTCCTCTCTCCCGGTCCCCCGCTCTCCTCTCTCCCGGTCCCCCGCTCTCCTCTCTCCCGGTCCCCCGCTCTCCTCTCTCCCGGTCCCCCGCTCTCCTCTCTCCCGGTCCCCCGCTCTCCTCTCTCCCGGTCCCCCGCTCTCCTCTCTCCCGGTCCCCCGCTCTCCTCTCTCCCGGTCCCCCGCTCTCCTCTCTCCCGGTCCCCCGCTCTCCTCTCTCCCGGTCCCCCGCTCTCCTCTCTCCCGGTCCCCCGCTCTCCTCGCTCCCGGTCCCCCGCTCTCCTCGCTCCCGGTCCCCCGCTCTCCTCGCTCCCGGTCCCCCGCTCTCCTCGCTCCCGGTCCCCCGCTCTCCTCGCTCCCGGTCCCCCGCTCTCCCCTCTCCCGGTCCCCCGCTCTCCCCTCTCCCGGTCCCCCGCTCTCCCCTCTCCCGGTCCCCCGCTCTCCCCTCTCCCGGTCCCCCGCTCTCCCCTCTCCCGGTCCCCCGCTCTCCCCTCTCCCGGTCCCCCGCTCTCCCCTCTCCCGGTCCCCCGCTCTCCCCTCTCCCGGTCCCCCGCTCTCCCCTCTCCCGGTCCCCCGCTCTCCCCTCTCCCGGTCCCCCGCTCTCCCCTCTCCCGGTCCCCCGCTCTCCCCTCTCCCGGTCCCCCGCTCTCCCCTCTCCCGGTCCCCCGCTCTCCCCTCTCCCGGTCCCCCGCTCTCCCCTCTCCCGGTCCCCCGCTCTCCCCTCTCCCGGTCCCCCGCTCTCCTCTCTCCCGGTCCCCCGCTCTCCTCTCTCCCGGTCCCCCGCTCTCCTCTCTCCTGGTCCCCCGCTCTCCTCTCTCCCGGTCCCCCGCTCTCGCTCCCTCTCCCGGTCCCCCGCTCTCCTCTCTCCCGGTCCCCCGCTCTCCTCTCTCCCGGTCCCCCGCTCTCCTCTCTCCCGGTCCCCCGCTCTCCTCTCTCCCGGTCCCCCGCTCTCCTCTCTCCTGGTCCCCCACTCTCCTCTCTCCTGGTCCCCCACTCTCTCTCTCTCTCTCTCTCTCCTGGTCTCCCACTCTCCTCTCTCCTGGTCCCCCACTCTGCTCTCTCTCTCTCCTGGTCTCCCACTCTCTCTCTCTCCTGGTCTCCCACTCTCCTCTCTCTCTCTCCTGGTCTCCCACTCTCCTCTCTCCTGGTCCCCCGCTCTCCTCTCTCCTGGTCCCCCACTCTCCTCTCTCTCTCTCCTGGTCTCCCACTCTCCTCTCTCCTGGACCCCGCTCTCCTCTCTCCTGGTCCCCCACTCTCTCTCTCTCTCCTGGTCTCCCACTCTCTCTCTCTCCTGGTCCCCCACGCTGCTCTCTCTCTCTCCTGGTCTCCCACTCTCTCTCTCTCCTGGTCTCCCACTCTCCTCTCTCTCTCTCCTGGTCTCCCACTCTCCTCTCTCCTGGTCTCCCACTCTGCTCTCTCTCTCTCCTGGTCTCCCACTCTCTCTCTCTCCTGGTCTCCCACTCTCTCTCTCTCCTGGTCCCCCACTCTGCTCTCTCTCTCTCCTGGTCTCCCACTCTCCTCTCTCCTGGTCCCCCACTCTGCTCTCTCTCTCTCTCCTGGTCTCCCACTCTCTCTCTCTCCTGGTCCCCCACTCTCTCTCTCTCTCTCTCCTGGTCTCCCACTCTCTCTCTCTCCTGGTCCCCCACTCTCCTCTCTCTCTCCTGGTCTCCCACTCTCTCTCTCTCCTGGTCCCCCACTCTGCTCTCTCTCTCTCTCCTGGTCTCCCACTCTCTCTCTCTCCTGGTCTCCCACTCTCCTCTCTCTCTCTCCTGGTCTCCCACTCTCTCTCTCTCCTGGTCCCCCACTCTCTCTCTCTCTCTCTCTCCTGGTCTCCCACTCGCTCTCTCTCCTGGTCCCCCACTCTGCTCTCTCTCTCTCCTGGTCTCCCACTCTCCTCTCTCCGGCTCCCCACATGCACACTGCAATGACTGCATGTGAAACAGCCACTGTGAATTAAATCAAATTACCCACTCCGAGTTGGCTTATACGCCGGTAATTATTTTTTCCAGGATTTTAGGCTGGAGTGTGGGGTGGTGATCGTCTTACACATGGATCGCTCTCTACATGGAAGTAGACGATAATCAAACAATGGAGGCTTGCTGTCCAGGAACAGGCTCAGTTGCAATGCCCTCAATGGTCAAATAGCTTGTAAACTCTCAATCTAGGCTCACGCACAAAAAACGGCCACAGTGGCTGTGCTGGAGGACTACTGATGCCCTTTGAATTGTAAACCAGCAAGGACAGTGAGTTTAATTTTAAAAAAAGGACAGTGAGTTTAGCAGAGGAGGGAAGAGAATGGATTAAAAAAGGGTGAACCTCTGTCCATTTAAGTTATTTTCTCCCCTGTTTCTTGGTCGCTTTGAACCATCTGCTGTTGACTTCTTTCCAAGCTTTGTTCAATGCTGCTCTGAAACCAGACCCAAGGAGTGTGTGATGGGAAGTGATTCTTTCCTCTGAATTTCCTTCCCTTCCCGTGGGAAGGTGACGGACCTCTGCTTGGCAGCTCCTAACTACGTCGCACAGTGCAAATCTACACAGTGCCACCCTGAGCCACAGCAGCAATCACTAAGCGAGACTACCTGTTAACTTAGTGTTAACAGCACTCTTTCAAAAATTCTGACCTTCACACACAGGCTCGCTGTACAAGTAAATGGTCAGAATTAATTATTATTCAAATCCAACTCTGCTTCTATCCAATACAGTAGACACAAGAACTTGCATTTATATAGCACCTTTAACGTAGTGAAACGTCCCAAGGCGCTTCACAGGAGCAGTTAGCAAACAAAATTTGACATCGATCCGCTTAAGGAGATATTAAGGCAGGTGACCAAAAGCTTGGTCAAAGAGGTAGGTTTTAAGGTGTGTCTTAAAGGAGGAGAGGGAGGGGGGGCGGTTTAGGGAGGAAATTCCAGAGCTTAGGGCCTAGGCAGCTGAAGGCACAGCTGCCAATGGTAGAACGCTGAAAATCAGGGATGCACAAGGGACCAATAAAGATAGAACTGCCAATGGACGGACTTACATCACAAATCCCTCACCCAGATAAAGGTAAAACACTGAGCCTGTTCAACCAAATATACAGAGTGAGGGAAGAAGAAAAAATATTCATTGCTGTCACCATTGCTACAGAGTGAAATCTATACTAAGCGGTGACCCATGGGACTAAGTCAGAATGGCTGCTTTATTATCACAAACAAAGGCATATTCGATTTAGTTTATCTTGGAGACTGTTACCAACATTACGATCTGCACGGGACAACAACTGGGCAATTTTAGAGCACTCTGGAGAGAAAGGTATTGTATGTTATTGCAGAAAGGTTACATTTTCATCAATGACGTTAGTGATCGACAAGAAAACCTCCTAGTATTAAGGCACTGGTCACATCCTAATCCTTTTCAATGCCCTGTTGTGACAACAGTAAACTAAGACAATCGTAACAAATCACAGAGAATGACATATCAAAACACTCTATGCTCACCTGGTGTTTCCATGAATTTCTCCAGCAGGTATCTCAGCAAAACAAGCCATAATGCCCCAGATTTCACCCTGGTTTGCCGATCTCAGCTAAAATCCTGCAGGCATTATGAATAGTTCCAGTCCAGTTGGACTAGAGAAAGATAGATCAGCTAGGGTTTCCCACAAGTGTGTGGGTGTCGGGTGAAGACACAATCAAACTGGGCTGTGATGGTTCTTGTGATCTGACTGCATCCTTCAAACATCTAGGAAACTGAGAGTTGAACTCATCTTAAAGTAATGAGATCCATTCCATCAGAGAGGATGTCAGAACAGTTGCACAAGGAGGTGTCAGCTTTGGCACAGTGGGTAGCACTCTCATCTGAGTCAGAAGTTTGTGGGTTCAAGCCCCACTCCAAAGACCTGAGCACATAATCTAGGCTATCACTCCAGTGCAGTACTGGGGGAGTGCTGCATTGTCGAAGGTGCCATCTTTCAGATGAGACGTTAAACCAAAGTCCAGTCTGCCCTCTCAGGTGAATGGAAAAGATCCCATGGCACTATTCAAAGAACAGAAGTCCTGGCCAACATTTAATCTCTCAATCAATATCAGAAACAGATGATCTGGTTATTTAACTCATTGTTGTTGGTGGGACCTTGCTGTGTGCAAGTTGGCTGCCGCGCTTCCTACATTACAACAGTGACTACACTTTAAAAGTATGATGCGGTCTCCTCTACATTGGGAAAACAAAAGCAGATTGGGTGATCGATTTGCTGAACACCTCCGTTCAGTTTGCAAGTGTGACTCTCAGCTTCCGGTTGCTTGCCACTTTAATTCTCCATCCTACACCCACTCTGGCCTCGGCCTCCTACACTGTTCCAATGAAGCTCAACGTAAGCATGAGGAACAGCACCTCATCTTTTGATTAGACACTTTACAACCTTCTAGACTTAACAATGAGTTCATCAGAACACCTCAACTCTACCTTTCCGCACTATCCCCACATCCCTCGATTCCCTTAAAATCCAAAAATCTATCGATCTCTGTCGTGAATCTGCTCAATGACTGAGCATCCACAGCCCTCTGGGGTAGAAACATAGAAAAATAGGAGCAGGAGTAGGCCATTCGGCCCTTCGAACCTGCTCCGCCATTCATATGATCATGGCTGATCCTCTATCTCAATACCATATTCCCGCTCTCTCCCCATACCCCTTGACGCCTTTTGCGTCTAGAAATCTATCTATCTGCTTCTTAAATATATTCAGTGAATTGGCCTCCACAGCCTTCTGTAGAGAATTCAAAAGATTCACAACCCTTAAGAAATTTCTCATGTCAGTCCTAAATGGCTGACCCCTTATTCTGAGACTGTGACCCCTAGTTCTAGACTCCCCAGCCAGGGGAAACATCCTCCCAGCATCTACAATGTCAAGCCCTATAAGAATTTTATATGTTTCAATGAGATCACCTCTCATTCTTCTAAATTCTAGGAAATATAGGCCTAGTCTCCTCAGTCTCTCCTCATAGGACAATCCCCCCGCCCCATCCCAGGAATTATTCTAGTGAACATTTGTTGCACTCCCTCTAAGGCAAGTATATCCTTCCTTAGGTAACGAGACCAAAACTGTACATAATACTCCAGGTGTGGTCTCACCAGAGCCCTATATAATTGCAGTAAGACTTCTTTACACTTATACATAGAAGATAGGAGCAGGAGTGGGCCATTCGGCCCCTTGAGCCTGCTCCACCATTTAATGAGATCATGGCTGACCATCCAAATTCAGTACCCTGTCCCTGCTTTCTCCTCATATCCCTTGATCCCTTTAGCTTTAAGAAATATATCTAACTTCTTCTTGAATATATTTAATGAATTGGCCTCCACTGCCTTCTGTGGTAAAGAATTCCACAGGTTCACCACTCTCTGGGTGAAGAAGTTCCTCCTCATCTCAGTCCTAAATGGCTTACCCCTTATCCTTAGACCCCTGGTTCTGGACTCCGCCGCCATCGGGAACATCCTTCCTGCATCTAGTCTGTCTAGTCCTGTTAGAATTTTATAAGTTTCAATGAGATCCCCTCTCATTCTTCTGAACTCCAGCAAATATAAGCCCAATCGACCCAATCTCTCCTCATAAGTCATTCCTGCCATCCCAGGTATCAGTCTGGTGAATCTTCGCTGCACTCCCTCCATGGCAAGAACATCCTTCCTCAGATAAGGCAACCAAAACTGCACACAATACTCAAGGTGTGGTCTCACCAAGGCCCTGTACAGCTGCAGCAAGACATCCTTGCTCCTGTACTCGAATCCTCTCGCTATGAAGGCCAACATGCCATTTGCCTTCTTAACTGCCTGCTGCACCTGCCTGCTTACCTTCAGCGACTGGTGCACAAGGACACCCAGGTCTCATTACACTTCCCCTTCTCCCAATCTATTACCGTTCAGATAATAATCTGCCTTCCTGTTTTTGCCACCAAAGTGGATAACCTCGCATTTATCCACATTATACTGCATCTGCCATGCAGCTGCCCAATCACCCAACCTGTCCAAATCATACTGGAGTTTCTCTGCATCCCCCTCACAGCACACACGCCCACCCAGCTTTGTGTCGTCTGCAAACTTGGAGATATTACATCTAGTTCCCGCGTCTAGATCATTAATGTATATTGTGAATAGCTGGGGTCCAAGGACCGATCCCTGCGGTACCCCACTAGTCACTGCCTGCCACTCGGAAAAAGAGCCATTTATTCCAACTCTTTGCTTCCTGTCTGCCAACCAGTTCTCTATCCAAGTCAGTACCTTACCCCCAATCCCATGTGCTTTAATTTTACACGCTAATCTCTTATGCGGGACCTTATCGAAAGCCTTCTGAAAGTCCAAATACACCACATCCACTGGTTTTCCCTTATCTATTACATCCTCAAAAAATTCCAGTAGATTAGTCAAGCACGATTTACCTTTAGTAAATCCATGTTGACTTTGTCCAATCCTGTCACTGTTTTCCAAGTGCTCTGCTATTACATCTTTTATAATGGACTCTAGCATTTTCCCCACTACCAATGTCAGGCTTACCAGTCTATAATTCCCCGTTTTCTCTCTAGCACCTTTTTTAAATAGTGGGGTTACAGTAGCTACCCTCCAATCCATGGGAACTGTGCCCGAGTCTATAGAATTTTGGAAGATGACCAGCAATGCATCTACTATTTCTAGGGCCACTTCCTTAAGTACCCTAGGATGTAGATTATCAGGCCCTGGGGATTTATTGGCCTTCAATTCCATCAATTTCCCTAACACCATTTCCCTACAAACACTGATTTCATTCAGTTCCACCCTCTCATTAGACCCTATGTTCCCCGACATCTCTGGGAGGTTATTTGTGTCCTCCTTTGTGAAGACAGAACCAAAGTATGTATTTAACTGGTCAGCCATTTCTTTGTTCCCCATTATAAATTCCCCTGATTCTGACTGCAAGGGACCTACGCTTGACTTCACCAATCTTTTTCTCTTCACATATCTATAGAAGCTTTTACAGTCAGTTTTTATGTTCCCTGCAAGCTTACACTCATATTCTATTTTCCCCCTCTTAATTAATCCCTTTGTCCTCCTTTGCTGAATCTTAAACTGCTCCCAAACCTCAGGTTTGCTGCTTTTTCTGGCCAATTTATATGTCCTCTCCTTGGAGCTTATGCTATCCCTAATTTCCCTCGTTAGCCACGGTTGAGTCACCTCTTTTGTTTTATTATTATGCCAAACAGGGATGAACAAATTCTGTAGATCATCCATGCGATCTTTAAATGTTTGCCATTGCCTATCCACCGTCAACCCTTTAAGTGACGTTCCCCCAATCCATCCTAGCCAACTCGTGCCTCATACCTTCGTAGTTTCCTTTATTTAAATTCAGGACCCTAGTCTCCGAGTCAACTACTTCACTCTCCATCTTAATGAAGAATTCTATCATATTATGATTGCTCCTCCCCAAGGGGCCTCGCACAACAAGATTGCTAATTACAGGAAACTTTGGTTTATCCGGAGGTTGTATGTCCGGAATACTCGATCTAACGGCAAAAATCAGGAGCCGTTTTCTGTAAGTTTTTTTGGATCTCGTTCTTTTTTTTCCCCCAGTCAGCCACTGCAAGGTCTGTAGCTATAGCAACAGCTTCAGCTACAGACGCTTGCAGCTGCAGCCGACTCTTTAGAAGCTGTTGCTAAGCAACAGTGTTTGTTGTCAGATACGGAGATGAAAACCTCCGTATGCTTCAACATTAACTTTGTATGTCCGGCAGTTTTGATAGATCGCCAACACGCCGGTCCCGTCGGTGCCGGATATCACAAAGTTTCCTGTAATCCTTTCTCATTACATAATACCAAGTCTAAGATGGCCTGATTTCTAGTTGGTTCCTCGACATATTGGTCCAGGAAACCATCCCATATACACTTTAGGAATTCCTCCTCCAGAGTATTGTTACTTATTTGGTTAGCCCAATCTATATGTAGATTAAAGTCACCCATGATAACTGCTGTGCCCTTACTGCACGCATCTCTAATTTCCCGTTTAATGCCATCCCCAACCTCAGCATTACTGTTTGGGGGTCTGTATACAACTCCCACCAACATTTTCTGCCCCATGGTATTTCTCAGCTCTACCCATACAGATTCCACATCATCAGAGCTAATATCCTTCCTTACTATTGTGTTAATTTCCTCTTTAACCAGCAATACTACCCCACCTCCTTTTCCTTTTTGCCTGTCCTTCCTGAATACTGAATACCCCTGGATGTTGAATTCCCAGCCTTGGTCACCCTGGAGCCATGTCTCCGTAATCCCAATTATATCATACTCCAATCCTTTTGTAATACAATACAAAAGCAAAACCACTGCACCATTTTCTCAGGCAGCGGGTGCTGGTAATGGTTCCATTTACACCTCCTTTTGACCCATCTTTTGTTTCTTTATTGTCCCATTACCACTCCCTTTTGACTTGCACCATCATCCCTTTTGTCATTTAATCGCTCCTGCTCTCCACCCTATCACAGACCTTCCCTTTTGTTCTTTCCAACCCTCCCCCCACCCTTTCCCTGCCCCTGTACTTGCTTATAAACTGCTAAATCTCTAACATCTTCCAGTTCTGATAAAGGTCATCAACCTGAAATGTTAACTCTGTTTCTCTCTCCACAGATGCTGCCTGACCTGCTGAGTGTTTTCAGAATTTTCTGTTTTTACTTTGAAAGTACTACTTTGGCTGTAAAGTGCTTTGGGACATCCTGAGATTGTGAAAAGTGCTGTATAAATGCAAGTCCTTTTTTTCTTGTTGCTTATATGAGAGTTTTTCAAGTGTAATTTATTCTAATATCGTTGTACAAATTGACAAGAGATAGCAAAGAATTATTATGGGGACACCACAGAATGGATAAGATGATGAGCTAACTCAAATGCAAACACACGCAATGTACTTCCTCATAGCCACTAAATGTTAATCCCGGTAATAACACATAGTATATGACTATACTGAGCCGATCTACAACAACAGCAACTTGCATTTATATTTGCTTTAATGTAGCAAAATGTCCCTTAGCGCTTTGCAGTTAAGAGCGTTATCAATAAAATACATTTTTGACACCAAGCCACAGAAGGAGCTATCTGGACAGATGACCAAGAACTTGGTCAAAGAGATAGGTTTTAAGGAGCATCTTAAAGGAGGGGTTTTAAGGAGTATCTTAAAAGGAGGATAAAGAAGTGGAGAGGTTTAGGAAGGGAATTCCAGAGCTTAGGGCTAAGGCAGTTGAAAGCATAGCCGCCAATGGTGGAGTGATCAAAATCGGAGATGCACAACAGGCCAGAATTGGAGGAGCGCAGAGATCCCGAAGGCTTATAGGGCTGTAGGGAGGTTACAGAGTTAGGGAGGGACAAGGCCATGGAGGGATTTGAAAACAGGGATGGGGATTTTAAAATTGAGGCATTGTTGGACCAGGAGCCAGTGTAGGTCAGCAAGCACAGGGGTGAACGCGACTTGGTGCAAGTTAAGATACAGGCAGCAGAGTTTTAGATGAGTACAATTTTATGTATTACATTACAACAGTGACTACACTTCAAAAAATACTTCATTGGCTGTAAAATGCTTTGGGACGTCTGGTGGTCGTGAAAGGCGCTATATAAATGCAAGCTTTCTTCCTTTCTATTTATAGCCATTCTAGACAACCGTGTCTTTGTAGAATGTTTTGTACAGCACAACCTTTTCTTCATTTATGAAGGAAGTATCAGACACATGGAATAATTTCGTTATTCTGAAACAATGCACTACTAAACAAAAAAATCAATTAAAGAAAAATCAATTCAAAAAGATGAAAATGTTAGCTGAACTAAGGTCATCAAGAATGCACATTCTATAATTAGTCAAGAAAAAATGATTAACTCAAAGTTCCAAAAATAACACACTGCTCATATCCTACGTAGCTTAGAGCAAGGGCTGCATTCTCAACTCCTGAAATAACAGTCATATCATTTTTCATTGAATTATTGTTGGGAATGGCTCCAGAGGACCAGTGTCCGTCGCTTCAGTACATAACCCAAGCAGCATTCTTCCTGTGTGAGGGAACATCACAATTGAGATCAATTCTGCTTTCACTTGAGATGTGCTTTCCAGCAAGGACAATATAAAGTGTGAATCTTGGCTGTTTTTGTCTCTCCCTAGCCCGGGGACACTGACACCAGCTGTAGCAGCCCCACTTGCTGCCCTGACTGCTACCTCAGCATAGACCATGTTTTAAGCCTAGGACCTTCCTGGTCTGTATGGGCAGTACCGCACTCCACAGCTAGTGGATGAGTTCAACAGCTGTCTCCTCAAACTGTGTGCTAAACAAATCTTCCTGCACAACCACACTGAAAACTTGCTTGCAACAGAGCCTTCAAGTGCAGAAACTGGCCTTCTTGCAAGTATTTTTGTTCCCTTCCATCCCTATCGATGATTCAAACACAAAACACGTCAGGAATCCATTACATATATGCAGTAGGCCTTTGTTCATGTGCCATCTGGTTGGCTCTGCATGCCAGATCAATACTGGATGCAACAATGGTCCCTTCGCTTACTTTATGGATGTACTGAAAAGTTGTTGTACCTATCAGTGCAAGGAATGAAACAGTTTTTCCACCCAGTGCCAGAATCAAGCATTCTCATGTCACATGTCTTAAAGCCAAATGTAGCATACAGCTCCCTTTACTCTGTGCCAACATGTCTTAGCCCCCTTGTACACCAGTGTGATTTTTTCGATTTCCCACACCATCCATCCATCCAGGTGGCCTCTGATATCCCTGGTGAATTACACACAGTTTTGTGCTGCAGAATATGCCCAGTGAGAACTGGGTTCAGCTTGCACCAAGTACTTTCACGTAACATTACAGCCAACAGATAAGTGTCTTTCACCCTGTTAGTAAAACCACTGGTTTGTGTTTTTCAAGGGAAAAAAAAGGACAGAATCCCAGAATGTGACCTCAAAATACTGGTAATAATCTCATAATCCTGTATAATGAAAATAGAATTTGTCTTGTTCAGTCACAATGGCAATGCCCATTAGTCTTGGCTCAATTTGAACCCAGAGCTGAAAAGATCATTTGCAACGAACTACACCCAGTTCCCGAGGTTATGGGTTTTAAAGCCACAAATGGTTACGTTAAGCATCAGCTGACTGTGCTTGGGTATCTACATTTAATGTCTCCACCGTCTCCAAAACTATGAGGCTCTCTGAACAAGCAAATGGAAATCAGCTGCCAAATTAGCTCAAAAATAATGCTGAAAAATCCTCTCGTCTAATCATGTCACAGAAAAGAGCGAGACCTTGAGAAAATGATCTGAACCCTTCCAGTGCTGAGCAGATGAATATAAGTACCTCTTCAAATTGAACATACTGTAACAACACTAAATGAGGCAATTAACTGAGATCAGCTACATTTACTACACGTGTGGGTTCACGTTTGCTGCTAATAGAGGACACTCATGGAGAACTGAGTGACAGCATTTTGATTTCTACAAATGAGGATGATGCAACGCATGAGCAACAAAGCCATGAACAATTCTTAGCCTCAAAAGGAGTTTGTTGTTTTGCTTTGTTTTTTCTCCTCTAATCTGCACCCCTCTTGAAGCCACTGACTTATAGGATCGTAGAAATTACAGCGCACAAGGAGGCCATTCAGCCCGTCATGCCTATGCCTATTCTTTAAATCTTTTGGCAATTCCCTTTTAAATGCTGCTATAGTCTCTGCATCAATAGCAACTTGTGGTAAAGCATTCCCTGTTCAAATTACAAATTACAATTACAAAGGCAGGAATTAAGCGTGCTGACTATTTCAGGCAGTTCTTTGCACCTTGTTAACCCCCTGTACAGTATTTATCGATGGGAGATGTTCAGTTTTTATCCCTGATGAGGACTCCAGGAAGCGGAGGTGCTGCCATGTATCTCTCCCACGATTCTCTCTTTGCTGGCAACTTGCATTTTCCATTGGCGCTTCTCTAGGTCCAGCAAAACCTCAATTTGAAAATTCTCATTCTTGTGTTCAAACCCCTCTCTGACTCTGTAACCTCAAGCCCTACAACCCTCCAAGATGTCTGCGCTCCTCCAATTCTGGCCTCTTGCGCATCCCCAATTTTCAGCACTCCACCATTGGTGACCGTGCCTTCAGCTCTGGAATTCCCTCCCTAAACCTCTCTGCCTCTCCTTCTTTAGGACATTCCTTAAAACCTACCTCTTTGACCAAGTTTTTGGTCATTTGTCCTAATATCTCATGTGGCTTGGTGTCAAATTTTGTCTGATAATGTTCCTGTGAAACGGATTGGGACATTTTATGATGTTAAATGTGCTATATAAATGCAAGTTGTTGTTACAAATATACGTTGTGATTTAATATACTGTTACCATCAATATATTCCACTATGCCACTTAAAGCAAAATCAAATTTAAAGCAGTTACGTATTATACATACACTTAACATACACACTCCTCAGTAAATCTAATAATTGAGCTTTTGAGTCATAACCATTACACTAAACATTTCAGCTCTTCAGTGGACTGTTTTAATTTGCTTTCTATGCTAGGGAAATTCACGGGACTGCGTGGTGCAATGGTTAGACACTGGTTCTTCACCTCAGGGATTTGACTTCAAAGCCACCCCGGATTGATGGAATCAACATCTCCTCTGTCTGTTGGACTTAAATCTCCTATGTGAAATGAATCTGAATTCTATTCCTGTTTCATTTGGTCTCATTGCGTAAAACTGCCCTTGTTTCAGCACTAGAAAAAAAGCAAAATACTGCAGAAATCTGAAATAAAAACAGAAAATGCTGGAAACACTCAGCAGGTCAGGCAGCATCTGTGAAGAGAGAAACAGAGTTAGCGTTTCAAGTCGATGACCTTTCATCAGAACTGAAAGAAGTTAGAAATTTAACAGTTTATAAGCAAGTACAGAGCCTGGGGGAAACTGTTAAATCTGTAACTTCTTCCAGTTCTGATGAAAGGTCATCCACCCGAAACGTTAACTCGGTTTCTCTCTTCACAGATGCTGCCTGACCTGCTGAATGTAACAACTACAACAACTTGTATTTATATAGCGCCTTTAACGTAGTAAAACGTCCCAAGGCGCTGTACAGTAGTATTTCAAGACAGAAAATTTGACACTGATCCATATAAGGAGAAATTAGGGCAGGTGACCAAAAGCTTGGTCAAAGAGGTAGGTTTTAAGGTGCATCTTAAAAGGAGGAAAGAGAGCTAACGAGGCGGACAGGTTTAGGCAGGGAATTCCAGACTTAGGGCCTAGGCAACAGAAGGCACGGCCACCAAAGGTTGAGCGATTATAATCAGGGATGCTCAAGAGGACAGAATTAGAGAAGCGCAGATATCTCGGGGGGGTTGTGGGGCTGAAGGAGATTACAGAGATAGGGAGGGGCGAGGCCATAGAGGGATTTGAACAAAAGGGTGAGAATTTTGAAATCACGGCGCTGCTTAACCGGGAGTCAATGTAGGTCAGTGAGCACAGGGGTGATGGGCAAACGGGACTTGGTGCGAGTTAGGACACGGGCAGCCAAGTTTTGGATGACCTCAAGTTTACGTAGGGTGGAATGTGGGAGGCCAGCCAGGAGTGCATTGGAGTAGTCAAGTCTAGAGGTAACAAAGGCATGGATGAGGGTTTCAGCAGCGGATGAGCTGAGGCAAGGGCGGAGACGGGCGATGTTACGGAGGTGGAAGTAGGCAGTCTTTGTTATGCTGCGGATGTGTGGTCGGAAACTCATTTCAAGGTCAAATATGACACCAAAGTTGCAACAGTGTGGTTCAGCCTCAGACAGATGTTAGGGAGAGGGATGTAGTCAGTGGCTAGGGAACGGAGTTTGTGGCGGGGACTGAAAACAATGGCTTTGGTCTTCCCAATATTTAATTGGAGAAAATTTTTGCTCATTCAGAACTGTAGGTCGGACAAGCAGTCTGACAATTTAGACACAGTGAAGAGGTCGAAAGAAGAGGTAATGATGAAGAGGTAGTGATGTAGAGCTGGGTGTCGTCAACGTACATGTGGAAACTGATGCTGTGTTTTCGGATGATGTCGCCAAGGGGCAACATGTAGATGAGAAATAGGAGGGGGCCAAGGATAGATCCTTGGGGAACACCAGAGGTAATGATGTGGGAGCTGGAAGAGAAGCCGTTACAGGTGATTCTCTGGTTACGATTAGATAGATAAGAATGGAACCAGGTGAGTGCAGTCCCACCCAGCTGGATGACGGTGGAGAAGCGTTGGAGAAGGATGGAGTCAACTGTGTCAAAGGCTGCAGACATGTCGAGGAGGGATAGTTTACCCTTGTCAAAGTCACAAAGGATGTCATGTGTGACTTTGATGAGAGCCGTTTCGGTACTGTGGCAAGGGCGGAAACCTGATTAGAGGGATTCAAACATGGAATTGCGGGAAAGATGGGCACAGATTTGGGAGGCGACAACACGTTGCAGGACTTGAGAGGAAAGGGAGGTTGGAGATGGGGCGGTAGCTTGCAAGGACGGAGGGATCAAGGGTTTTTTTGAGGAGAGGGGTGATGACGGCAGATTTGAGGGAGAGGGGGACAGTACCTGAGGAGAGAGAACCGTTAACAACATCGTTTCCAGCATTTCTGTTTTTATTTCTTGTTTCAGCCAGAGGATGGCTAAAGTGACAAGTGGAACAATGACACACTGGTACAACAGGGGCAATCCTCTGAGTGTGGGGCTGAAGCACATTGCCAGGGTACAACTTTACTCTAACCATACAATAGCTGACCTGCCAGTTAAAACATTAATTTTCCCATTTTTTTCATCAAACATTTTTGAATTCAGATTATAAGCACATCTAGGTGAAGACTTGAGATTCACCACAAATCTGAAATATGATCTCAAAAATGGCATACAAGTACAGACTTGTAATGTTGCAGCTACAATAATAGGAAATTATTATTAGCCCAGTGATTTCTGGAGTTTTATTATACATTTACACAATCCCTTTATTCTGATCTCAGGGGACAAGCCATGAAAGGAAACTATACACATCAGATCAGCCTACAGGCACTAAACTAAAAGCTTTTTATCACACTGAAGGTGGATCTGAGAGCTGGAGGTTGCTAAGGGAACTGGGAGAAATAGGTTAGAAATGGAGAGTCTGTTCACATTATACTGTACACAGGACAAAGTCTGAAAAACAATCAAATCAATTACCACTTTCCCTGTGAAACTTTCTGAATCCCACTCACTATCACATATGCTTTTAAATCACGTTCTCAAACCACTGCCTTTAGTTCAGGTTTCAAACCGTGACAAACAGCTTCATCAGTGCATGGGGTGGGGGGAAGCGTTTCTCAGCAGCTTACCTTTGTGTGTACTGTAGAGAGCAGCAAAGGTCACCACGAAGAAGGTGGTGGAATACTTCCCGGCATTGACCAGATGAGGGAACGCCCGCTTGGTGTCTCGGTAGCGACGCAGGCACTGGGTGAAGCGCACCCACGCGGGCAGACACTGGATGATGGCTCTTACTCCATAGGAGTAGCTGTGGCACACGGGATCGCCTGGAACAAGCAGAAGGGAAAGAGTGTCAGTAACTGCGATGGTGTAAACATCAGGCCTCCGAAATGTTTCAATGTCCTGTATCAGTCTGCCCTTCCCCCTTCAGTCTGTCAAAGGACTGTTTACAAATCAGCCGTTCTCCCCATTTATATTTTGACCAGAGTGCCAGTACAACAGCAAAGTGTGGCCAGGTTAAACAAAGACATTTTAAATCTGCAGTGACAGCTCCCTCTTATCATACAGATCACCACTGCATTGCTGCAGCAGCCAATCTCAACACTGAGTTGCCATAACTACATAAATGCTTGAACTCGAGATACGCACAATGGCTTTAATTGGTTCTTAAACGCCTGGGGACGTCTTACAGAAACGGAACAGCTAATCCAACCGGAGAAGAACCTGATAATAGTTTGTTTGTACCAAGTATGCAAGTCTTCCAGTCATAACCAGCTGCTCGTGCCAGCTGAAGGAGACTAGCACCACCCAGTCTACACCACTGTCCAACATTGCTTGACCGTCAGATCAATAAATAATCAAGTACAGTCTAATCACGTTGTTGTTAAATGGTTTTGTATAACTCCTTAAAATAGGTGTCACTAAAGCTTAAAAGGGTCAGGATAGGTTTACAACTGGAATGACGTCAGCCACAATAGGAGTTAGCAACAAATGAGTCAACAAAGATACAAGAGGATGATAACAGCACTAACTGTGAGACCTAGAGGGAAAGAACACCATAACCACCCAAAAACGCTGTGTCACGCTGGGGTATGGTTCCACGGGCACCCACAGCCCTCTGGCCTTTTGCCCAAGTGGCCATGCTCCATGTGAGCTTCGATTTTATGGATGTCACAACATTAATACTTGGCGAGTTTAGCAGTCTTCAAAATGGCATGGTTTGCTCAGGCTTGCGGGGTCAAGGGGTTTCTGGTTCCAGAGCCAACCTACATGGAGGCTGGCTCCACCAAAACATTCATAACACAGCGTGCGTTGGTCATTTTCCTGAGACCCACAGCCCAACAAAAAAAAATCATAGCGAGTACAGAGCACGTATTTTAAGTGGATAATGCAAATGGAATAGGATAGCTAATGCTTACATCCAAAATCAATTTTCAGTATTCCTCATAATAGACAGTTGAAGATCTTCTAGACGCACTCTGCAATCTGACCACATATGTAATTATGTAAATTCCCTTGGCTCCCACAATTCTGAACAGATTACGCTTAACAACAGTAAAATAAACTAAGCGTGAAATAACTATGTGTTGATGACATTTACATATCAAAATATAGGTCGAACCAAGTTAAATTTACATTTGCCCTTGCAATTCACAAACCCTTTCATTTGAAACTGTAATAGAATTATTGGAAGTGCTCGCTCAAAATTTCTTTCTAATGCACTGCAAAGATCAATTAATTTGCTAAAGCTGCATTTCTTTTCAGCTTCATGGAATCATCCCTTTTCCAGCACAAAGAATTGCCTGCTTCTTACAGAAGGCAAATGCTTGTAGCTCCGAGGCACATTATGGGTGAGCACCGCCAACAGTCACCAGTTCCATATTGTTTCAATGGGATAGCAACGTGTTTTGAAAGCAGGGGCTCACCTGATACTTTAAAGACTTCGGGAAAAAAAACTAGTACTCCGATGTTCTCCCCATCTCTCCTAAAGGTGCTGATCGTGCTGGGGTGTAGTTGTATGGGTATCTGTAGCACCTCAACCAAATAGTCATGCTTCACATGTGAGTACCAAATAGGCTATTCAACTATGTATAGCGTCACATTCAAGCTTACTTTTATTCTCACTCAACAAATTGTGCATTTTCAAGCAGGGGCCACTGGCTATTAATCAACGGTGGGAACCCTGGCTGCTTCCTGACTCTACTCATGTCATCCCAGTTGAGATCAGCTAAGTCAGTATAGGCCAGGAATCAAACCTGGGACTTTGCTTGTTTTAGTAGCTCAAAATCACATCACACAGTTCACCTAACCACTAAGAACAGGAGTGGGCCATTCAGCCCTTCAAGCCTGTTCCGCCATTCAATCAGATCATGGCTGATCTGTACTTCGATACCATTTACCTGTCTTGGCTCCATATCCCTCGATACCCTTGCCTAACAAAAATCTGTCGATCTTGGTCTTGAAAATTTTAATTGACCCAGCATCCACAGCCTTTCAGAGGAGAAAATTCCACATTTCTACCACTCTATCCATAAAAAAGTGATCTCAAACCTGAATGGCCTAGCTCTAATTTTAAGATTGTGGTCCCCTTATTCTGGATTTCCCCACCAGAAGAAATAGTTTCTCTGTATCTGCCCTACTGAATCGTTTTATCATTTTAAACACCTCAATCAGATCACCCCTGAAATTTTTAAACTCAAGAGAGTACAAACCACGTTTATGAAACTTGTCCTCATAATTTAATTCTTTAAGCCCTGGTAGCAAATTCTGATTAATCTGCGCTGTATCCCCTCCAAGTCCAATATATCCTTCATGAGGTGCGGTGCCCAGAACTGAACGCAGTGTCCAGATGCGGTCTCACCAAGGTGTTAGAGGTGCCTCAAAAAGATATATTTTTTTGTTGAAAGTTCTGAAGCTGATTGCAGTCTCGGACCGCCAGCTTCTACCAGTAAGTTTGCGCTGATGTTCACTTTAGATGCGGGTAAGATGAGCCAGAAATCGCACTGATATGGAGCCCCACTGTGGCTATTCAACACAATAGATTACCTTGAGAATTGAGTAGTCCCTCATTCATGCTCCAGTTCAGTTCAAAGCTATAAAAGCAGATCATGTACTCCAGGTCCATCAGGATCGTGGCCAAGCTGTTCAACTGGTCGGCCAGCCAAAAATCTGCAAACTCTACCTTGTGGAATGGAGCGGTGAAGACTCTGAACTATGGGGACAACAGAAAAAGATGCCAATCAGCAACAGTTTACAGGTACAGCCTCCTCTCCCCCTTCACCATACTACCCTTTCACGTAGCACTGCCTCGGTCACTATGCTGCCACTGGTTGGATCTGAAAACATCCTATGATTGTCGAGTAATCTCAGTCATGTTGTTATGTGTAGTAACAAAAAAAAAAATCAAATGAAAAATATAGGCCATTAGAAAGGACAGCAAAGACAAGCAATTAAATAGGTGAGAATGCCCTTGGAGTAGAGGTGAGGTGCTTTTCTCTGAAATTAAGAAAATCCCATTCTGGGAACGTTCGGATAACAGAGAATATTTGGGCGTCCAAGAGAAGGGCATTCAAAGGCAGGAATATCGGGGACTTCCGGCCTTTGGTGACTAACAGAAGTTTCAGATGACTGGTCAATTGGAGTCACTTTTCAACACACCATCTATTCCTTTTCTAAAATCAGCAGATCGATACTTAGCTCACATACAATGAATAGGGTTTGCGAATCTGCGTAACTGGCTTTTACATTGCAACCTCCCCCACATCACTCTTGAGCAAGTCACAGGTAGAATGGTTCAGTTCACCCATGGAATATAAACTGATACAGCATAGGAGAATTGGGTGGCACAGTGCCCTTTCAGACCCGGAGCCTGAGTTCAAATCCAGTCCAACTAGAAAGTTTCCTCTCTCTGTTGGCTCCAACTTTGGGCATATTTCCTACTTGAAATTGGCAAAATCACCCATACAGAGATGACTGGTGTGGGAAATGGAACTACCACAACGTAGGGCGCAGTCGGAAGATGCTATGCTGAGGCTAGAGGTTGAGGCAGGTTAATCAGATAAGAGCGGAGGATGCTTCATAGAAACATAGAAGATAGGAGAAGGAGTAGGCCATTCGGCCCCTCGAGCCTGCTCCGCCATTCAATGAGATCATGGCTGATCATCCAAATTCAGTACCCTGTCCCTGCCTTCTCTCCATATCCCTTGGTCCCTTTAGCCTTAAGAAATATATCTAACTCCTTCTTGAATATATTTAATGAATTGGCCTCTACTGCCTTCTTTGGTAGAGAATTCCACAGGTTCACCACTCTCTGGGTGAAGAAATTCCTCCTCATCTCTGTCCTAAATGGGGGCATTATCCTTAGACTGTGACCCCTGGTTCTGGACTCCCCGACCATCGGGAACATCCTTCCAGCATCTAGTCTGTCTAGTCCAGTTAGAATTTTGTAAGTTTCGATGAGATCTCCTCTCATTCTTCTAAACTCCAGCGAGTACAAGCCCAATCGACCCAATCTCTCCTCATACTTCATTCCTGCCATCCCAGGTATCAGCCTGGTGAATCTTCGCTGCACTCCTTCCATGGCAAGAACATCCTTCCTCAGATAAGGTGACCAAAACTGCACACAATACTCAAGATGTGGCCTCACCAAGGCCCTGTACAACTGCAGCAAGACATCCTTGTTCCTGTACTCAAATCCTCTCGCTACGAAGGCCAACATACCATTTGCCTTCTTAACCGCCTGCTGCACCTGCATGCTTACTTTCAGCGACTGGTGCACAAGGACGCCCAGGTCTCATTGCACTTCCCCTTCTCCCAATCTATTGCCATTTAGATAATAATCTGCCTTCCTGTTTTTGACACCAAAGTGGATAACCTCACATTTATCCACGTTATATTGCATCTGCCATGCTTTTGCCCAATCACCCAACCTGTCCAAATCATACTGGAGTTTCTCGGCATCCTCCTCACAGCACACACGCCCACCCAGCTTTGTGTCGTCTGCAAACTTGGAGATATTACATCTAGTTCCCTCGTCCAGATCATTAATATATATTGTGAATAGCTGGGGTCCAAGGACTGATCCCTGCGGTACCCTACTAGTCACTGCCTGCCACTCGGAAAAAGAGCCGTTTATTCCAACTCTTTGCTTTCTGTCTGCCAACCAGTTCTCTATCCAAGTCAATACCTTGCCCCCAATCCCATGTGCCTTAATTTTACACGCTAATCTCTTATGCGGGACCTTATCGAAAGCCTTTTGAAAATCCAAATACACCACATCCACTGGTTCTCCCTTATCTATTTTACCAGTTACATCCTCAAAAAATTCCAGTAGATTAGTCAAGCACAATTTACCTTTTGTAAAGCCATGTTGACTTTGTCCGATCCGGTCACTTTTTTCCAAGTGCTCTGCTATTACATCCTTTATAATGGACTCTAGCATTTTCCCCACTACCGATGTCAGTAATTCCCTGTTTTCTCTCTACCTTTTTTGAACATTGGGGTAACATTAGCTACCCGCCAATCCATGGGTACTGTTCCAGAGTCTATAGAATTCATTCTGCAGATGCCCTGTGCTATAGCTGGGAGTCTGTATTTAAAGAGCTGTATTGTCCCAGGAGCAAGTTGACATTCATTTTCTTTTTTTTTTTTAAAAACAATTTCCCCCCCCTCCACTTGTGAAGACATTGACTCCTTGCTGGCCACTTTTGCACAGATGCCCATTAACCAATTGTACCTTGTCCAAGTACCCATTATTCCTGTATAATCCGTGATCGTGAGTGCTGGCAGGGGAACCCTGTCCTCCACTACATCCACTTTCAAGCAGATCAACAATGGGAAACCTGGCCAATTGGCACCTCTTGAATTGCAAAACCTCCAGCGCAGTCCCAGCTGAGAGTAGGTAACTAAGCATAGACCACAGATCAAAGCTGGGTCCTTTCTGGTTTACATGGCTCAGCGACTGGATGAGGTCACTGAGCTATTGGTGGGGTGGAAAATGCACCGCTTCTTAAATGTTCATTTCTGGCAAATTGTAGGTGGTTTGTGATTCAGTTAAAAAGCTAAAATCTCTTTAAGTAGATGATTTTAACTGAAGGTTTCAGAGTTCTAAAAAAAGACAACTTAAAATAGTGTATTTTTGTGTGAAATGTTAAGAACTGAAATGATGTCATGCCAGTGAAAGCACCACTTTATACTTCCCTGACCGGATATCCCTTTGGGGCGGAATCTGTGGCATGGGTTTGACTGAGAGCTCTGATGAATCATATATAGTCTTATTGACCAGTGGAGATATGGGTTCTGTTAAACCTCCAGCTGCACATAAGGAGTGCAATGGTTAAAGGAGTAATTTCTAAATTTTCGTATGAGGTTTACCATTTATTCCTTCAGATTATTTGTGCTCGTCTATGACATTCCTCGAGAGCCCTGTTAAATCTCATTTAAATATTGCTTGTCCCTTTAAAATAACCCGTGTTTATGGAGCACCTTTCAAAGTCCTCAGAACGTCCTGAAGCACTTCACAGCCAATGAATTATGTTTGAAGTGTATTCACTTAGGCAGGCAAACATGGCAAATAATTGATGCACAGCAAGATCCCACATACCGCAATGCGATAAATGACCAATTAAACTGCTTTTTTTTATTAATGTTGGTTGAGGAACAAATACTGGCCAGGACACCAGGGAGAACTCTCCTGCTCTTCTTCGAATAGCGCTATGGGGTCTTTTACATCCACCTGTGAGGGCAGGCCAGGCTTCGGTTTGACATCTCATCCGAAAGACGGCACCTCTGACAGTATAATATTCCCTCAGTACTGCACTGGAGTGTCAGGCAAGATTATGCGCTCCAGCTTCTGGAGCGGGACTCGAACCCATAACCTTCTGACTGAGAGGCGAGAGTGCAACCACTGAGCCACTCCTGACATGTGATGTTGCAGAGGCCCTATTTGTTTAAATATATTTATTAAGTACAGGCATATATATCTGAAATAACATATAGCACTGACAAAACATGAAGATAGCCCTTATGTACGGATGATTTCTAATAGAGTTGATGGTAGGAACTGTTAAAATACACTGTTTCTGAAGAATACCATGCAAGTATTTTATGACTACAATGCTTCTAACAGTGCTCTTACCTAATCTCTCAAAAAGTTTATAGTAAACCACAGCTACAGTAAATCCTGCCTAATTCAAGCCCTTCCATTCTATATTTGCTTTGTCAGCTCTGCTCCCCCACACCCTTGTTCCACTGACATGCATTCACTCATTGGGGTACGGTTCTACCTGAAAGTAACAGAGAACGGAGATGGAGAGCTAAAACGGCAAGACATTACGCAATGGCATACACCTTTCGCTCATCTATATATATAAATAAAAGGATACATCTGTCTGTCATTCCGTCTGTCTGTCTGTCTGTATTGAATTAACTCGAAAGTTATAGAGCGTACCTACACATGTGTTACGTCGAAAGAAAGCTGACGATTCCAGAACCGTCCTAAGCATATTTACGTTTCGGCCAGACAAAAATTGCACCCGCGGTATCCAAAAAACGTTCAACATTCCGCTCATTATCCGCTCATTAGCATCGAGTGATGTCGAGGTCGACCAATCGTACGGCAGGTTCCTGGCGCGTGCGGGCCCTCCTACGGTCGAGTGACGGGACGATTGACCAATCCTACGCTTCGGTGACCTGACGGTCCACCAATCGGTGCATGTGTGGGCGGGCCTTATCGTTCTGAACCGAGGTGGGTCGCTGCCATCTTGATTCCAAACTTTTCCTTTCTTTTTCCCACTTTCTGCGTGTTTCTTTTCAAATCTACATTTCCAGCAAAAAAAAAGTTGCTTTTAAAAGACAAATTGTTTTTTTAAAAAAGTTAATTAATTTGTAAATCTTTTGTCTAACCTCTATAATTTTCCTACCTTTCACCGTTTTTCCAGGCCTCAAAGCGTGGGCGTCTGTTGACCAGCCACGCCCGAGCTAGGCGCCTCCCGTCGCGATCGACAAAAGGCCAGCGATCGCCGCCATCTTTGTGAAGGCTGGAGGGGGCAGGCCTGAGCTGAGCGTCGCCACTGCCGCCATCTTAGTAAAGGCGGGCGGGAGTCAGCGGCCGCGTCATCTTCTGCCCGGAGCGCGACTTGAGTCCGGCCGGGCCTCACGCGGTAGGTTGCGCCGCGGCGGCGTCTCTGGTCTTGAAGCCAGCTCGGGCGGGGACATCGGGAGATCGCGGGGGCGGGAGATCGGGGACTCCCCCTCTTCTCCCCCCTCCCTTCCCCGTCTCTCTTCCACCCAGTCGCTCTCTCTCTTCCCCCCCAGTCGCGCGCTCTCTCTCTTCCAACAACATGCCCTCGAAAAAGCCTCGGCACCGCCGGGCACTCCAGCTAGTCTACATATATAAAAGGATACTTCTGTCTGTCTGTCATTCCGTCTGTCTGTCTGTATTGAATAAACTCGAAAGTTATAGAGCGTACCTACACGTGTGTTACATCGAAAGAAAGCCGACGATTCCAGAACCGTCCTAAGCGTATTTACGTTTCGGCCAGACAAAAATTGCGCCCGCGGTATCCAAAAAACGTTCAACATTCCGCTCATTATCCGCTCATTAGCATCGAGTGACATCGAGGTCGACCAACCGTACGGCGGGTTCCTGGCGCTTGCGGGCGGGCCCTCCTACGGTCGAGTGACGGGACGATTGACCAATCCTACGCTTCGGTGACCTGACGGTCCACCAATTGGTGCGTGTGTGGGCGGGCCTTATCTTTCTGAACCGAGGTGAGTCGCCGCCATCTTGATTCCAAACTTTTCCTTTCTTTTTCCCGCTTTCTGCGTGTTTCTTTTCAAATCTACATTTCCAGCAAAAAAAAAGTTGCTTTTAAAAGACAAATTGTTTTTTTAAAAAAGTTCATTAATTTGTAAATCTTTTGTCTAACCTCTATAATTTTCCTACCTTTCACCGTTTTTCCAGGCCTCAAAGCCTGGGCGTCTGTTGACCAGCCACGCCCGAGCTAGGCGCCTCCCGTCGTGATCAACAAAAGGCCAGCGATCGCCACCATCTTTGTGAAGGCTGGAGGGGGCGGGCCTGAGCCGAGCGTCGCCACCACCGCCATCTTAGTAAAGGCGGGCAGGGCGGGAGTCAGCGCCCGCGTCATCTTCCGCCCGGAGCGCGACTTGAGTCCAGCTGGGACTCACGCGGTAGGTTGCGCGGCGGCGTCTCTCTGGTCTTGAAGCCGGCTCGGGCGGGGGGGCGGGGCTCGGGAAGGCGGAGCTCGGGAGGGCGCGCACGCGGGGCTCGGGAGAGCACAGCGGGAGGGCGGGGCTCCAGAGGCCGGTGCTCGGGAAGGCGGAGCTCGGGAGGGCGCGCGCGCGGGGCTCGGGAGAGCGCAGCGGGAGGGCGGGGCTCCGGAGATCATGGGGGGGGGGGGCGCGAGCCTCGGGAGATCGGGGGGGGGGCTCGGGAGATCGGGCCTCGGGAGATCGGTGCTCGGGAGGGCGGGGCTCGGGACATCGGGGGGCGGCGCTCGGGAGGGCGGGGCTCGGGACAGGGGCTCGGGGACTCCCCCCCCTCCCCCTTCCCTTTCTCCCTCCCCCATCCCTCCCTCCCCCTTCCCTTCTCCCCCCTCCTTCCCCCCTCTTCCCCCCAGTCGCTCTCTCTTCCCCCCAGTCGCTCTCTCTCTTCCCCCCAGTCGCGCTCTCTCTTCCCCCCAGTCGCGCTCTCTCTTCCCCCCCAGTCGCGCTCTCTCTTCCCCCCAGTCGCGCTCTCTCTCTCTCTTCCAATAACAACATGCCCTCGAAAAAGCCTCGGCACCGCCGGGCACTCCAGCTAGTGTATCATAATATAGTGTTACCAGGATTTTGTGACAATAAATTAGTAGGTAACACATCAAGAGTTTCAGCAATATATGCCATAGATTAGCTGCTATATTTAATTAAACTGCAGAGTTCGAAATGGAATGTCTTAACTGAATACCAAGAACGGTGACTGTGAGTTGGTGGATATACTTGGACGCTGTGACGGTTCATTAGTTGATCCAAATGCATTACTACATGAATGGTTGGATGCCAACTACTTTGTTTTTACACCAAATGTCAGGACAAGAGTTTCTTCAAAAACAAAACCTCATGCGCTCCCCTGAGGTGTCAAAGATTACACTCCTGTGAAACGCCTTGGGATGTTTTACTATGTTAAAGGCGCTATATAAATACAAGTTGTTGATGGCTCAAAGAGTTTATCCAGCGAGTCACTGGGCCATATAGACAATAAGGATCCATGCTTCAGCCTTTGATCAGTGTTATCCGAGCTCAGGAGGCTTCTGTAGCTCTGGACCAGGGGATGGTGGATGGGAGGTGCGGGTGGGGGTTAGCCTTAGTTCCCACTCCTGATCACTAGCCACTGTCTCCTCCCCCTTGCTGACATTATGCGTGTGCTCACATTGGGTAAGGAGTGGATTTAGGTCAGCTGTGACACCAACACCCAATGTCAAGGTTCTCCCATGAACGATGGCCACTAGGACCAGGAAGCAGACGATGAATCTGTATCCTAACGATGAGTCAATGCCTTCAGCAGAGGAGACAGCAAAGAACTGGGAGAGAGAAAAACCAGAAAAATGACAGCTCTTTGGAACTGCTATTCAATAACTGTTTACTTCAGTGGAAAAATAACATTACTTCAACACTACAACGATGGTTCAATTGTTTAGACGTTTGTTCCTCTCCGTGGTAATTTATCGCTGGCTAAATATATTACTGAAGCACATAGAAATGCTCATCAGCTTTTGTGGAATTTGTGCTGTTTTAGCAAGGTACAGTGCATTCAATTCCTGCAATTACTGGCCTGTCAATCAGCTGCCATTGTTTGTAAATGTGCATTATTACACTTGATTAGAAATTCTGCACTCAGCCAGCTGCCACAGTGGCCTTTCAGAAAACCAATTACAAAACATACTCAATTCCTTTTATATCCCTTCAGCACATCCCTTTTCACCACAGCATCGACGAGGACTATCTTCTGTAAATGTATTATGGATTATTGACATCTGCAGTTCCTGATCAAAATGGATAATCCCACAATGGACGGCCAAAAGCAATGTAATTTCTCAGGCTTAAAGCCCAACCTATTGGAACTAAGGTTAATGCTGGGGTTGCCAGCCCTCCCAGATTGTCCCGAGTCTCCATGAATTAAAGATTAATCTCCTGGACACGGCTGCAAACAAAAAACCCGGGAGAAAAACCATAGGGGCATTAAAAAAAAAGTTGTGCATTATTTCCATTTTCTTTGAACACTTTCGTTTATTAGTTATAACAATATTGAAGTTGGGGGGACAATGGCTGTTTGACCGAGGCGGTAGGAGACAGGCGGTCATGTGAAGAAATCCCCAGGAATACGTTCAACCACAGTTGACAACCTTATTTAAAGTATGCAACGACTATTCAAAGCTGTTTTTGATAGAACAGAGGAGGTTAAGGGGTGATTTCATAGAGGCGTTGGGACACAATAGATGGAAACAGAATGTTTACAGTGGTTGAGGGGCCTAGAATAAGGGCCATTAGTTATACAGTTAAAGGCAAGCGGTTTAGGACAAAGAGCAAGAAAAACTGTTTACTACAAAGAGGGTTGAGAGGTTGTGGAATTCACTACCGGAGTCAGTGATTGAAGCAGAGGCCATGTCAACTTTTAAGAATAGGTTAGATAGGTGGTTGAAGGAAAGGAGATAGAGAGATGTGGGAACATGGCAGGCACATGGGATTACCCCAGAGAGCTGTGGAGGCTCAGTCATTGAGTATATTCAAGACAGAGATTGATAGATTTTTGGATATTAAGGGAATCAAGGGATATGGGGATAATGCAGGAAAGTGGAGTTGAGGTAGAAGATCAGTCATGATCTTATTGAATGGCGGAGCAGGCTCGAAGGGCCAAATGGCCTACACCTGTTCTTATTTCTTATGTTCTTATTAGGACCACCGCTCATGTGGAGGATAAACTCCAACACCATGAGCTGGTGTAATCACTCAGGCATGATTAGTGCGCTACTGGGACAGATCACCATTGTCAACAACACAGGTAATTCCTACCAGTGGCATCATTCTCATGCGTGAGCCTTGATGGCAAGTATCAGTAGGCTAAATCAACAATGGAGGGCACCACAGCCTAATCCTGTCCTCATTCATTAACCACATACATATAAAAACATAAGAAATAGGAGCAGGAGTAGGCCATACAGCCCCTCGAGCCTGCTCCGCCATTCAATAAAATCATGGCTGATCATCAACCTCAACTCCACTTTCCCGCCCGATCTCCATATCCCTCGATTCCCCTAGTGTCCAAAAATCTATCGATCTCAGCCATGGATAATTTCAAAGACTCAGCATTCACAGCCCTCTGGGGTGAGGATTCCAAAGATTCACAACCCTCTGAGTGAAGAAATTCCTCTTCATCTCAGTCTTAAATGGTCGTCCCCTTATCCTGAGACTATGCCCCCTAGTTCTAGACACTCCAGCCAGCATCTATCCTGTCAATCCCCTTCAGAATCTTGTATGTTTCAATGAGAGTATAGGCCCATTCTACACAATCTCTCATCATAGGACAGCCCTCTTATCACAGGAATCGATCTAGCGAACTTTTGTTGCACTGCCTCAAAGGCAAGTATATCCTTCCTTAGATAAGGAAACCAAAACTATGCACAGTACTCCAGGTGTGGTCTCACCAAGGACCTGTACAATTGTAGCAAGACTTCTTTACTCTTATACTCTACCCCCTTGCAATAAAAGCATTTGCCTTCCTTATTGCTTGCTGTACCTGCATGCTAGCTTTGTGTTTCTTGCACGAGGACACCCAAATCTATCTGAACACCAACATTTGAAACATAGAAGATAGGAGCAGGAGTAGGCCATTCGGCCCCTCGAGCCTGCTCCGCCATTCAATGAGATCATGGCTGATCATCCAAACTCAGTACCCTGTCCCTGCCTTCTCCCCATATCCCTTGATCCCTTTAGCCTTAAGAAATATATCTAACTCCTTCTTGAATATATTTAATGAATTGGCCTCAACTGCCTTCTGTGGCAGAGAAAGTTTCTCACCATTTAAAAAATATTCTGTTTTTCTATTCTTCCTACCAAAGTGAATAACCTCACATTTCCCTACATTATACTCCATCTGCTACCTTACTGCCCACTCACTTAGTCTATCTATATCCCTTTGCAGACTCTGTGTTCTCCTCAACACCTAGCTTTGTATCATCAGCAAACTTGGATACATTACACTCAGTCCCTTCATCTAGGTCATTAATATAGATTGTAAATAGCTGAGGCCCCAACACTGATCCTTGTGGCAACCCACTAGTTACAGCCTGCCAACCTGAAAAAGATCCGTTTATCCCTATTCTCTGTTTTCTGTCCGTTAACCAATCCTCTATCCATGCTACTATATTATCCCCAACCCCGAGCCCTAATCTTGTGTAATAACCTTTTATGTGGCTCCTTATCGAATGCCTTTTGGAAATCCAGATATACTACATCCACTGGTTCCCCTTTATCTACCCTGCTGGTTACATCCTCAAATAACTCTAATAAATTTGTCAAACAAGATTTCCCTTTCATAAAACCATGTTGACTTTGCCTAATCATGTTATGATTTTCTAAGTGCCCTGTTACCACTTCCTTAACAATGGATTCCAGCATTTTCCCGACGACTGATGTCAGGCTAACTGGCCTGTAGTGCCCTGTTTTTTCTCTCTCTCCTTTCTTGAATAGCGGTGTTACATTTGCGACCTTCCAATCCGCTGGGACCATTCTAGAATCTAGGGAATTTTGGAAGATGAAAACCAATGCATCCACTATCTCTTCAGCCACCTCTTTTAGAACTCTAGGATGTAGGCCGTCAGGTCCAGGGGATTTGTTGGCTTTTAGTCCCATTAGTTTCTCTCGTACTTTTTTTCTACTTACTGTATATTAATTACATTAAGTTCCTCACCCTCATTAGACCCTTGGTTCCCCACCATTTTTGGTATGCTTTTTGTGTCTTCTACTGTGAAGACAGATACAAAATATTTGTTTAACGTTTCTGCCATTTTCTTATTCCCCATAATAATTTCCCTGTCTTAGCCTCTAAGGGTTTCCAGCTGAGGTCACTGGATAGTAACCTGAAGCGAGAATCCTGGTTGAATCTTTAGTGTAGGGGCCCTGATGTAGTTTGTAGGACCCAACTGCTATCCTGGCTGAGATCAATATATTTAAACCTGGTACGTTCAGGGCTGCAGTGCTTAGTACTACACCAGGTGATATATTTATGTACTAGGCCATCTTCAGTGAAATTACCACAACATTTCATCTGCTTTGCAGAATCTTCTGTACACAAGGTATTTAATACACCATACATTTAAAGGGTTAGGGGGGAAAAAGTCTTGTTTGTCAGCAAAGTTGCCGGGCAGTTAACAGCCACTGGAAATGGCTGCAACGCTAATCGAGTCAAATTGGTCTGGGGGGCATGGAGATAGGTGGCGCAGCGCTCACCTTCCGTGCAATGCCGTCCTGGTGGCGTTGCTGGAGGGATCCGGGATGAAGTTTCTGTCCGGGTCCGGCGTTGGTGCTTCCCTCAGCCTCTGTGAGCAAAGCTGTGGAGCTCGCAAGGAATTGTGGGCAATGAAGAGGTCTGAGAATTAAAGGGGCCATGCACACTGAAGCAATACAAAATAAAATGCAGTGAACCAATACATTTTTCAACCCTTTCTGCCTTTTAAAAAATATTCAACATTTAAAAGAAGTTCCAAATGTGAATATTCAGCCGTTAAAGCTGAATTACCTTCCTAACCTCAACAAATGGGAAAACTGCCTCAGCACTAATACAAATGTCTCAGCAAACCAGGGAAGGGGCACCGAGGGTCTCACACACAGCACTCCAGCTTTGTCCAGGGGGTCAACACTGCAAGAGCGGCCCTCCAGAAAGAACGATGTGGGAGTACATCACTAAGGTCGTCACTGCCAGCAGTGTCACCCCACCACCTAGCTCCAGTGCCCAAAGAAGCTTCATGACCTCATACCACTGATCAAGGTCAGTGAATGCATCTTGAAAAGCCGTCTCCTACCAACTACACCACTAGCCTCACACACTGCTCAATGTACGACCTCCAATCACTCACCTACCAACAATCTACACCAATGACAAGGTACATCTCCCATTCCTAGCCTCACCTCACTCCCTTGGAGGAGACGGTATAAGTCATTCTTGGCAGGGGTATGGTTGAGCCCTTGGCCAGCGGCAGGGCTGAAAGGATTCAAGATGCTGGTATACT
This sequence comes from Somniosus microcephalus, assembly GCF_052327205.1. NCBI lineage: Eukaryota > Metazoa > Chordata > Chondrichthyes > Squaliformes > Somniosidae > Somniosus > Somniosus microcephalus. The sequence continues at coordinate 214,372,113 of NC_140989.1, read as the reverse complement.
CGTAGGTTATCCTCCTTCTGGCATGCACTTCTTGTTTTCCGCCCTCCCATCAGCACAACTCCACCCTTGTGTCTTCCTCATTTCACACACCCAAGAAATGCAAATTGCCCAGCCAGTGAGTCAACAAGAAGAGGCAGCCTGCCCAGCCAGTGGGACCGCAGGCGGATGATTCTATCCCGGATCTTCCGGCCACAAAGGAGCTGTCAGCGCAAGGGTCGAAGCTTGCGTTGGTGACGTTAAGTCAGCGTTGCACGTCGATTGACGTCACCATGCCGCCATTCTGCCATTCTTTTTCCAGGGCGCTGCCAGTTACCGGCAGCGCAAAGGGGGAGAACAATATGGCGGCCACTGCGGAACCCGCCACCAGCTAGCGAAAGAGTGGCAACCGCCATTTTATCGCCATTTCATGGCGCTACGGAGTGTCGGTAAGGAGATGAATTTCTAGCCCTTAATGTTTTACTAAACACATTATGCAAAGTAATTACAGTCTGCATCTCACTATTACACATTATGAATCTCAGATAAGGGATTACAGGGATCCACACTGTAATGGGATTGTCTTATACAGACCAAGAATAATTGTTTATTGGACACAATTACTATTGTCCACAAAGATCGAGAAATGAGTTAAAAAATTTGGCAGAGAGAACGGGGGCAAGGGGAGTGGCTGGGAGGAAAGGGGAACAGGACAGGCGGGAGGGAGGGCAAAAATAAAAGAGGGGAACAGGACGGGAGCAAGGGACAAAAGGTGGGTGGGAGGAAAAAGGACAGACAGGAGGGAGAAAAGAGGGATGGAATAGGACGGGCGGGTAGCAGAAAAGAGGGGGAACAGGGTAGGATGAAGGGATAAAAGGGGGGTTGGGAAACAGGGCAGGAGGAAGAGAGTGGGGGACTTAGTGGGAGTTAATAAGGGTACCGAGAGAAAGGGTTGGGAGAGCGATTTGGATCGGAGAAAGGTGAGAGAATTGGAGAGACAAACAAAGGGAAGGAAAAGAGAAATGGACAGAGATAAAAGCAAGGAGGGAAAGAGTGAGAACAAGAGGGAAAGATGGGAGAGAGAAAATATGAATGTGAGTGGAGGGTGAGCGAATCAATACTGAGAAGTATGCTACAGGCAGGAACATGCAACAATCTCATTCCCTACAGACTCCCTCACAACACACACAGTAAGAAAATTTCCTATGTCTCCAGCATATATTGAAGCTTCAAATGCTGCTCCTGTCTTATTTCCTTAGGGAGCCGTATACCCTGTGGAGGACCTTGGTCTGCATTAATTTTGAATGCACATAGCCTCAGGCAATGCTAACTCCATTAAATTTAAAACATTTCTAATAAGTTAAGAAAATTAAACAAATTATGATTGCAAAGAGTCCATTTTATATCCAAAAAATGCATTAGATGGAGCAATTTTGCATTTACAATATTGAAGATTTCCCCAGGGATGCATAAACTCAGCCTCACCCTTTGATGCATGTCAAACATAACAGCACCACCAAAGAAAACCCCACACAGTGCAAAGGCCTGTTTGTGTGCCATTAAAGTGGTCACTCACTGGACCTACTGTGTTTGCGAGGCAGCGGCTTAGATCCAAGTACAGTTACTCACCAGTTAATTTGAAATGGATTATTGTAACACTGGCCCCATAGAGCACACTGTTGTGTAATCGGGGCAGGCAATTTCACTTCAAACCGCTTTTTGTTTTTAAAAATCAACTCGGTGTTACAATTTACTGTCTCTTGCAATCGTTTTCCTTTTCTGTTTTTATTTCAGATTTCCAGCAATCACAGTATTTTGCTTTTGAGTTATCCCTGGTGTCCTGGCCAATATTTATCCCTCAATCAACATAACAAAAACAGATTATCTGATCATGATCACATTGCTGTTTCTGGGAGCTTGCTGTGTGCAAATTGGCTGCCGCGTTTCCTACATTACAACAGTGATTACACTTCAAAAATAGTCCATTGGCTGTAAAGTGCTTTGGGACGTCCTGAGGTCGTGAAAGGCGCTATATAAATGCAAGTTTTTCTTTCTTTCTAGCACATGACAGCTACTTGACCATTACTGTGGCAAGCAAAATAAATGCAGCATTACAATTTTCCAGTGCATTAAACAGAGGCACATCTCGTATTTGTGTGCCGCACAGTTTTTGCAGTGATCACTGGCTCTGTTTATTAATCTTCAAATTAGTGGATGCTACTCTTCCACACAATGCAAGTTCCCTGGAATGCCACTGGATTTTAACCTAAAAGTCTAATCTTTCACAAATAGTATAAACAACATAAATTGCTCCACTTCTGGCAATTTCCAATATCTGACCCATTTGGCAAGATCAGCTGTGGTTGTGTTCGGGTTGGGATAGAAATCCCATCTCCAACACACAACTCTGTTGACATCGATTAAACTGGAGCTCACTCTGTTAGAAATACCAGCGAGAGCAGTACTTTGTCCGGGTTGGGTTCCGCAAGGATTAGAACACTGTCAAGTACTTCCCAACCCTCGGAACAAATTGATATATCCAATTATCCACATGCGCTTACAGAAGAAAATAAGAAATAGGAGCAGGAGTAGGCCATTCAGCTCCTTGAGCCTGCTCCACCATTCAATATCATAGCTGATCTTCTACCTCAACTCTACTTTCCTGCACTATCCCCATATCCATTGATTCCCTTAATATCCAAAAATCTATCGATCTCTATCTTGAATAGACTCAACGACTGAGCCTCCACAGCTCTCTGAAGTAGAGAATTCCAAAGATTCACCACCCTCTGAGCGAAGAAATTTCTCCTCAGCTCAGTCCTAAATGGCCCACCCCTTATTCTAGAATCCCCAGCCAGGGGAAACATCCTCCCTGCATCTACCCTGTCAAGTCCAGTAAGAATTTTGCATGTTTCAATGAGATCACCTCTCATTCTTCTAAACTCCAGAGATATAGGCCTAATCTATTCAATCTCTCCTCATAGGACAATCCCCCATCCCAGGAATCAGCCTGATGAACCTCCATGGCAAGTATATCCTTCCTTAGGTAAGGAGACCAAAGCTGCACACAATACTCCAGGTGTGGTCTCACCAGGGCCCTATATAATTGCAGTAAGACATTTTTACTCTTTTTTTTTTTATTTGTTTACGGGATGTAGGCGTCGCTGGCAAGGCCAGCCTTTACTGCCCATCCTTAATTGCCCTCGAGAAGGTTGTGGTGAACCGCCTTAGAGTCCTTCTTGAACCGCTGTAGTTCTGGTGGTGAAGGTACTCCCACAGTGCTGTTTGGTAGGGAGTTCCAGGATTTTCACTCAGCGACGTTGAAGGATCGGCGATATACTTCTAAGCCAGGATGGAGTGTGACTTGGAGGTGGTAGTGTTCCCATGCGCCAGCTGCCCTTGTCCTTCTAGATGGAAGAGGTCGCGGGATTGGGAGGTGCTGCCGAAGAAGCCTTGGAGAGTTGCTGCAGTGCATCTTGTAGATGGTACACACTGCAGCCACGGTACACCGGTGGTGGAGGGAGTGAATGTTTAAAGTGGTGGATGGGGTGCCAATCAAGCGGGCTGCTTGATCCTGGATGGTGTCAAGCTTCTTGAGTGTTATTGGAGCTGCACTCATGCAGGCAAGTGGAGAGTATTCCATCACACTCCTTACTTGTGCCTTGTAGATGGTGGAAAGGCTTTGAGGAGTCAGGAGGTGAGACACTCGCCGCAGAATACCTAGCCTCTGAGCTGCTCTTGTTGCCACAGTATTTATGTGGCTGATCCAGTTAAGTTTCTGGTCAATGGCGACCCCCAGGATGTTGATGGAGGGGGATTCGGCGATGGTAATGCCGTTGAATGTCAAGGGCACTGCCCTGAGGAACTCCTGCAGCAATGTCCTGGGGCTGTGATGATTGACCTTCAACCACCACAACCATCTTCCTTTGTGCTAGGTATGACTCTAGCCAGCGGAGAGTTTTCCCCCCCGATTCCCATTGACTTCAGTTTTACTAGGGCTCCTTGATGCCAGACTCGGTCAAATGCTGCCTTGATGTCAAGGACAGTCACTCTCACCTCACCTCTGCAATTCAACTCCTTTGTCCATGTTTGGACCAAGAGTGTAACGAAGTCGGGAGCGGAGTGGTCTTGGCGGAACTCAAACTGGGCATCAGTGAGCAGGTTATTGGTGAGTAAGTGCCGCTTGATAGCACTGTTGATGACACCTTCCATCACTTTGGTGATGATTGAGAGTAGACTGATGGGGCGGTAATTGGCCGGATTGGATTTGTCCTCCTTTTTGTGGACAGGACATACCTGGGCAGTTTTCCACATTGTCAGATAGATGCCAGTGTTGTAGCTGTACTGGAACAGCTTGGCTAGAGGCGCGACCAGTTCTGGAGCACAAGTCTTAAGCACGATAGCCGGGATGTTGTCAGGGCCCATAGCCTTTGCTGTATCCAGTGCGTTCAGCTGTTTCTTGATATCACGTGGAGTGAATCAAATTGGCTGAAGACTGGCTTCTGTGATGGTGGGGACCTCAGGAGTAGGCCGATACGGATCATCCACTTGGCACTTCTGGCTGAAGATGTTTGCAAACGCTTCAGCCTTGTCTTTTGCAATCACGTGCTGGGCTCCACCATCAATGAGGATGGGGATATTCATGAAGCCTCGTACTCCTGTTAGTTGTTTAATGGTCCACCACCATTCACGACTGGATGTGGCAGAACTGCAGAGCTTTGATCTGATCCGTTGATTGTGGGATCGCTTAGCCCTGTCTATAGCTTGCTGCTTCCGTTTTTTAGCATGCATGTCGTCCTTTGTTGCAGCTTCCCCAGGCTGGCACCTCATTTTTAGGTACTCCTGGTGCTGCTCCTGCCATGGTCTTCCACACTCCTTATTGAACCAGGGTTGGTCCCCTGGCTTGATGGCAATGGTAGAGTGAGGGATATGCTGGGCCATGAGGTTACAGATTGTGGTGGAATACAGTTCAGCTGCTACTGATGCCCAGTTTTGAACTGCTAGAACTGTTCTGAATCCATCCCATTTAGCGCGGTGGTCGTACCACACAACACGATGGAACGTGTCCTCAGTGTGAAGACGGGACTTCGTCTCCACAATGGCTGTGATTGGTGAGGACGAGGTCAAGTAGGTTTGTCCCTCGTGTTGGTTCTCTCACCACCTGTCGCAGGCCCAGACTGGCAGCTATGTCCTTCATGACTTGGTCAGCTCGGTCAGTACTGGTGCCACTCTTGGAAGTCTCCCACCCAGAGTACATTCTGTGCCCTTGCTACTCTCAGTGCTTCTTCCAAGTGGTGTTCAACATGGAGAAGTACTGATTCATCAGCTGAGACAGGGCGGTAGTTGGTAATCAACAGGAGGTTTCCTTGCCCATGTTTGACCTGAAGCCATGAGACTTCATGGGGTCCGGAGTAACCAGGTAAGAACGGCAGATTTCCTTCCCTAAAGGACATTAGTGAACCAGATGGGTTTTTACCACTTTCTAGAATTATTTAATTAACTGAATTTAAATTCCCCAGCTGCCATGGTGGGATTTGAACTCACGTCTCCGGATCATTAGTCCAGGCATTACCACGACACTACCGTTCCCAAATTTGACACCAAGCCACATAAGATATTAGGACAGGTGACCAAAAGCTTGATCAAAGTAGTAGGTTTTAAGGAGTGTCTTGGAGAAGGAGAGAGAGATGGAGAGGTTTAGGGAGGGAATTCAGGGGCTTAGGGCCTTAGCAGCTGACGCCACAGCTGCCAATGGTGGCGTGATGAAAATCGAGGATGCACAAGAGGCCAGAGTTGGAGAAGCTCCGAGATCTCAGGGGGTTGCAGGGCTGAGGATCATTAGTCCAGTGACATTACCACTATGCTACCGTTCCCCACTCAAATCCTCTTGTAATAAAGGCCAATATACCATTTGCTTTCCTAATTGCTTGCTGTACCTGCATGTTAACTTTCAGTGATTCGTGTACAAGGACACCCAGGTCCCTCTGAACACCAACATTTCCCAATCTCTCACCATTTAAAAAATACTCTGCTTTTCTATGTTTCCTACCAAAGTGGATAACTTCACATTTCTCCACATTATATTCCATTTGCCATGTTCTTGCCCATTCACTTAGCCTGTCTATATCCCCGTGTAGCCTCTTTGCATCCTCCTCACAACTTACATTCCCACCTAGCTTTGTATCATCAGCAAACTTGGATATATTACATTTGGTCCCCTCATCCAAATCATTGATACTGATTCTGAATAGCTGAGGCCCAAAGCACTGATCCTTGCGGTACCCTATTAGTTACAGCCTGCCAACCCGAAAATGACCTGCTCCCAATCCTCAATCCATGCTAGTATATAACCCCCAATCCCATGAGCCCTAATTTTGTTTAATAACCTCTTGTGTGGCACCTTATCGAATGCCTTCTGAAAATCCAAATACACCACATCCACTGGTTCCCCCTCATCTATTCTGCTAGTTACAACCTCAAAAAACTCTTAACTGATTTGTCAAGCATGATTTCCCTTTCATTAATCAGTGTTGACGCTGTCCAATCCTATTATTATTTTCTAAGTGCCCTGTTACCACGTCCTTAATAATAGATTCTAGCATTTTCCCTACTACTGATGTCATGCGAACTGGTCTGTTGTTCCCCGTTTTCTCTCTCTCCTTTCTTAAATAGTGGGGTTACATTTGCTACCTTCCAATCCGCGGGAACCATTCTAGAATCAATTAAATTTTGGAAGATGACAACCAATGCATCCACTATCTCTATAGCCACTTCTTTCAAAACCCTAGGATGTAGGCCATCAGGTCCAGGGGATTTATCAGCTTTCAGTCCCATTAATTTCTCCAGTACTATTTTTATTACTAATACTAATTTCTTTCAGTTCCTCATTCTCGCTAGACCCTTGGTTCTCCACTATTTCTGGGAGGTTTTTTGCATCTTCTTCCGTGAAGACAGACACAAAGTATTTGTTTAATTTCTCTACCATTTCCTTATTCCCTATTATAATTTCTCCTGTCTCAGCCTGTAAGGGACCCACATTTACTTTCGCTAATCTTTTCCTTTTTACATATCTATAGAAGCTTTTACAGTCTGTTTTTACGTCTCTCGCTAGTTTACTCTCATATTCTATTTTCCCTTTCTTCATCAATTTTTTGGTCCTCCTTTGCTGAATTCTAAAATCCTCCCAATCCTCAGGCTTACTACTCTTTTTGGTAACATTATAAGCCTCTTCCTTTGATCTAATACTATCTTTAACTTCTCTTGTTAGCCACGGTTGGACCACTTTTCCTGTGGGGTTTTTGTGCCTTATTGAGGGTATTGTAGCAGGGTTCTTGGCTGATTAGTGCTGACAAAGAATGTAAACTCCTGATCACTATTTCCGATTTATTTTATCTTCTGTCCTTCTCTTTCTACAGCAAGCGCTAAACCCTGATGTTGCGGTCAGTTTCAAAAGCAAAATGATGGCGAACGCTGCCTTTGCCGTCATCAAGGCCGCAAATTCTGGGTCAAAACACCAAGTGCCCAAGAATCTGGCTTGCCCTGAAAAATCTAGTAGTTGCACAGACTCCACCAGCTTTTCAATTCAGTGCATTTACTTGCCCAAATCTGAAGCTGATTCAAGGGGAAAAAGAAGCAGTGAAATAACATTGCTCTTTTAATCCTACTGATGATCAGTACATTGAACAATGTAGAAACTGCACCTTTGGGAGCCACAAAAGAAAGTAGGCTGAGCAAAAGGCTGTTTTAGAAAGGGATGCTATTGTCTATTAGCAAAGGACCCATAAAAAGTTTTGCTATATTAGTGTTATGATGAGATTAGACGCTTGATTTGATTAAGTTCCAACCTCCCCACAAAAAAAAACTAGGCGATCCAGTTCTCATTTGTGATCATAGACACTGCCAACTTAGTTCCTTTGGAATAAAGTAACCCATCCTTTTGTCTGGTAACAGTTATTCCGAGTGGACTATGCAGCTTCCACTCGATAGATGCTGGCACATACAAGTACTGAAATCACAGCGGTGACAAATTGGGTGACTACTGCCAGCTTGTTGCATGAACCCTGCCCCTCTAACCTACCTGTAATATTTTTGCGCCAATCAAACTGAGGGTTATTAGCACTGGGGATTGGAAATTCTTCCGTCAAGTGTCACAACCAAGTACTCCCAGGTCAGGTACAGCTGCAGAGTAAAATCCCCTCTATTGTGCCTCACAATGTCAGAAAACAGCCTCCGAAGGTGCCAAGTGACATTCTTCTATTTTTTGCGGTCTGAGAGTATGCCAAATTATGGGCAGTTTTGTGCAGTGGTCCAGACAAATGAGCATGGTGTTAATACTATGGTGTATCAGAATAAATTAATAAGAAAATGTCCCCTTATTTGGCGCTGTTTTTTGGCCTCTCCCAGGAGATCACATGCCTGTTGGGGAGGCAGGGGGAAGTGTGGTAGGAAGGGTCTCGTCAGGATGCCCCAGGCATCATGAGTGTAGGACAGGAATGATGGACCAGCAGGTCTTTTCCTACCCGTCATTTTGGTATGTTCGTAGTTAGGAAGGGCTTTGTTACTGGTACTCTGACAGTCGTCCGCTAGGTAAAGCAAAGTATGCAACAACTGCCACTATGAGCAGCAGTTCATTAGTCTGGGTCTTTTTATTGTAAAGATATCTTTCACAAACATGCACAGAGTAATATGCATTCTTGTTTCTCTGACTGAACAACCCAGCAGGGGACAGAACTATGGCTTTTAGTAAGAACAAGCTTTAACGCAGCTTTCCGAGAAATGCATCTATTTAGACATGGAATTCCAGAGAGTGAACATGGCTCATTTAAATCAGCACTCAACTAAATATAGAGGATACAATGTACAACATCCCAAAAAAGGATGGAAATTAGATGTTGGCAAATTTGATAAACCTACCTACGATGTTTTGTTAAATATTTATTTCACAGCGACTAATTTACATACGATGTTTGGCTTAAGACAAAAGACAATTCTGCTTTTACCACGTTCAGCATTAACTTGGTGGTTTTAAATAGATTACTCTGTTTGTAAAAGTGGTCAAGCTACAGAGATAATTCAGTACTTTACTCCCACTATAAAAAGATATAATTAAAGATAAAAGTGTGAATAACTGAAGGGGAAAAAACCCTCCTTACTTACCAGGAGCTTTAAGAGCCAGAACCTAGACTTGTAGTAGCAGGTTTTTGTGGGATTGATCAGAAACAGGAACATGAACCCATAGAGTATGAGAGGGTTGACTTGCATTGGAAATAAGTTGTATGACCCATACAAACTGATGAATAGACTCAAGCCCCAAAGGACTCCTAGGAAGCCAGCAATCTGTAAAAAGAGATTTTTTTTTAATAGAGATATATATATATATCTATTTTATACAGATACCCACACTTATACACCAATAGGATGATTCCCCTCCCTTTTGTACTTGAAAATCTGATGCAATTAACATGGTGATCTAATCTACTGTAATCCCATTGTGTACATGGAATAGGTGTTAGCAGGGCTGTGTGTGGAAAGGACTAGATAGTCCTCATTAAAGAAAGTAACCTTAGCGGGGACTTTATCAAGATACTTATAAATGTAATGTGCAATTTTAACACAAGTTCCAGGACCAGGGGACACGGATTCAAACTGAGATGAGAAAAGGTGAATATGTGGATTTTTCTCCCCCTCTATTTTTTTGCTGCTCCCAGGTGTTTGCATTATTAGCAATTGGGTTAGGGTGGTGCACAGGATTCCACTGTTTAATGGGTTGGATAATGGGCCTGATAGACTTTTCATATGTACGTTTATATGTAGCACAGACAGTTCCTAGAATGATCATTTTGTAAAGGAAACCACAATTTGACAAGAGAAAGTCTGTTATCAAATGAACCCTGGTCAAGTGTTTCCTTGATTATGTTGTTCCATGTTTTTACTAACGGCATGCATTGAATTTTTTGAGCCCACACATCTTATTATAGGAACTTGAGCTTCAAAGTGCCTTCAAACTATCACGTTTAGGGAGAATATAGGTTCTTAATATGGGAGAGGTGGGATATAATATTTTATTATTCTCCATCCTCAAGTTCTCTTCCCCTTGTGCTACCTGCACTTCCAGACCAAGAGGGTAATTAGCTCTTCCAAAAGTGGGATTTCACAAGGTCATCTAATTCTTCTCTGGCTCGGTTCATTATCTAGTGCTTCAACTTTCTTCCAAGAGCCATTTACACTCGAAGTGGTCACAACCTACAAGGAATTTCATTTGCATTGTAACACTGTGCCATGGCAGCAGGGGACAAAGTTCCAAGTCCCCACTCATTGAGTTGTTTATCTCCAAGCCATCCTCAGTAGCTGGAATGATCTCTGGGGCAGATTCTTTCGGTTTGACGGTGCCAGGCTCTCCAAAAAAGGGAATGAGGACCATAATCCTCACAGATCAAAGAATTAATTGAATTAAAACCCTGACTCACGACAATTATGCCTGTCCCTTCCCTGCACATCGAAGCCCTGGGCACCGACCACTGGGAATTCATGCAGGAGGGCTCACATGGCCGGGGAAGAGAGTGATTCAGTGTAAAATGGGAATGAATATATCCTGCTTTCCCAGTCAGTAAGGAGCCATGTCCAGTTGGGGAATAGGGCCTTGGTGAGACTGCAAGGCTATAAAGGAGCCAAGCGAGATCACCACCCCCTTGTCATGGGTCCGAGCTCCAAATAAAGGCAGCTGTTGAATGCCTCCTTGGCAGTAGGACAAGGCCACGTGGAGTGTGGATAACTGCAATCCTTGACATCATGAGTCAGCTCTGACATTATGTCAAGCAGGGCTGCTGAATGCTGCTTCTTTTGAGGTGGCCAAGTGCCCATTGGGGATCTGCGAAAGCAATAGTTACAATGTTTGAAACTAGCCCAGAAGGAGCCAAAAAAAAATCACAAGAAAATGTGCAAAACCTTCTGAATGAGACTACACAGGCTGTAAATGAAATAATCAACACAGGCAGTACAAAGAGACTCTCAATGTCAAGGCGCATAAGGGAACATTTTACCACTGGAGAAAATTGAACCAGGATCGAATGAGAATGGTTATTCAGGGCAGGCACAAACTCATGTGCCTAATAAAAGACGTGTAGCTATGACTAATACAAAAAAGTGAGGTGAGATTAGTCTCAAACATGCAAATATGAAATGAGATTACTGTAAGCATTGCGATTATTAGCTTGGCGTGCTGAGCATCAATCGATGCTCAGCTCATGGAATTGAACGCAAATTATTGGCCTGGTTAAGAAATTGGCTGAGTGGCAGGAGACAGAGATTAGGGGTAATGTGTAGGTACTCTAATTGGCAGGATGTGACCAGTGGTGTCCCACAGGGATTTATGTTGGGGCCTCAACTATTCATCATATTTATTAACGACTTAGATGATGGGATAGAAAGCCCATCAATGTAGGAATATGTAAGGTCATCCATTTTGGACCTAAAAAGGATAGAACAGAGCGCATTCTAAATGATGAAAAGCTAGAAATAGTGGAGGTCCAACGAGACTTGGTGTCCATGTACATAGATCATTAAAATGTCATGGACAGGTACAGAAAATAATCAAAAAGGCTTGTGGAATGCTGGCCTTTAATCTAGAGGACTAGGATACGCGGAGGTAGAAGTTTTGCTACAGCTATACGAAGCCTTGGTTAGACCACACCTGGTATACTGTGAGCAGTTCTGGGCACCACACCTTAGGAAGGATATATTGGCCTTGGAGGAAGTGCAGTGTAGATTTACCTGGACTCCAAGGGTTAAATTATAAGGAGAGATTTCACAAACTAGGGCTGTATTCCCTGGAATTTAGACGGTTAAGGAGTGATTTGATTGAAGTTTTCATGATATTAAGGGGAAATGATAAGGTAGATAGAAATAAATTATTTACGCTGGTTGGGGAATCTAGGACTAGGGAAGCATAGTCTAAAAATTAGAGCCAGAACTTTCAGGAGTGAAGTTAATAAATACTTCTACACGCAAAGGGTGGTAGAAGTTTGGAACTCTCTTCCACAAATTGCAATTGATGCTTGGTCAATTGTTAATTTTAAATCAGAGATTGCCAAGATTTTGATTAATCAAGGTATTAAGGGAAAGGCGGGTATATGTGTGAAGGAATAAGCCAAATAACACGATCTTATGAAAGAATTCTGGCCTTATTAAAACATGACAAACTGGGTCTGGAAATTTAGAAACCTAACGATGAAATAGCTGTGAAAGAATTCTGGCTATTGAGGTAAGACAGTTGTTGGCCCTGAATAAATAACCTTATTGAAACAGAAGGTGAAGGGCTCCGACAGGCTGACCTTTTGGGAACAAAACAATGGTTCACCCTGGATAAGGTGTTCTAATTTACACTTCGTAAAGAAGCACATAAGATAAGGAACATCTGCCCTTGTAAAGATGGCATAAAGTAAGGAACAACTGCCATTCACACCGTTCTATATGGTAAACATAGAACACCTAGAGATGAGACAAGATTCTGGCTGAGGTGGCAGTAAGAGTTGCAGAGGTCAGCAGAAAAATGACTAGAGATAATTAGCTTGCATCAGCAAAAAACCTTGAAGGAAATGCCACTGGAAAATGGTATAAATATTGAACTCTCAAATGGGATAACAGACTCGCTTTAATCGGGCAAAGCGATTCTCGGCTTCTGTAGTCTCCAACTCTTTGTACCTCGGGGATCAAAGGTATTTGATATTAATGGATATCCTAAATAGAAACCTTTAAGAACTGTAATACTATAGCAAAGTTAAGACTTAAAAGTAAGATTCTCTGTTAAAAAGATTTCTCTTTTTGGAACTGTTAATGTTGCGATTGACTCACCAACTGTAAATTGCATGTCGGTTCTTTAATAAATCTATATATTTTTAGAATTGTCTCACATAAGACTTCCGTATCAAAAACTCGCGAACTCAATCTCTGTACACGGTAAGGAGTTGCAGAATTCTGAGGGTGTTTTCCGGACCCTCATAATATCCGGAACTTTACAGTCTAGCTAAACTTATTAAAAGCGCTATCTGGTGGACAGTAACATTCTTGGGTTGTTCCTTTCCTTTAGGGAGAGATAGCCCGGACCTTTAGACTCAATTAAGTGTCTTTAGGATTCAGCTACCTCAAACTTTAGTTGAAAGTGAACGTCTGAGGACTAGTAAATATCCCTTCATATGGGGTTAGAGCACAGATTAGCCATGATCTCACTGAATGGCAGAACAGGCTCCAGGGGTTAAATGGCCTATACCTGTTCCTAATGGAACTGGACTGTGTGAATGAAGAAAGTAAGAAAACACCTCACCACACCACTGTGATAGATAATACTCATCACAGGCCTGTCAATCACATCTGGAGTGACTAACCTCAAAGAGATGCTGATGGGATAGATTGCTCCTGGGATTGAGTTCAAAGATTAGCACGTGGTTCACTCCAGCCTGTCGCCAGCCGTACGTGTTGATGCCGAGCAGAAAGAGAAACTCGATCAGAAGGAATCCACCACGGTAAATACGCACCAAGGGCCAAATATTTCCCTCTTTTGATTTAGCTGCAAGATGGAGCAAACACTTGTTAAAGCAGAAGAAAAGAGCTGCTGATAGATACCAACTACCCAACTGAACCACTCTTTTCACAAGAATCAACTTGACATTCATCTCTTCACTGTCAGCATTGACTATTTGACAGCTGAGTTAGAATACATCAAGTGAATTAAAATATATAAAATTAATTAGAAATGTGAAAAAGACACTTTTCCAGTACAATTTTCACTATAAAAGATACACCAGCCTTCATACAGCCAGTCTCTTGAAGGACTCATTACAGTTAAGGAGGGGGTGAACAGTGAGTAACAGGATGCACCAAACCAGCGACTGACACAGACAGCACGGTGGCATAGCGGTTAGCACTGTTGCCTCACAGCGCCAGGGACCCGGGTTCAAATCCGGCCTCGGGTGACTGTCTGTGTGGAATTTGCACATTCTCCCCGTGTTTGCGTGGGTTTCCTCCGGGTGCTCCGGTTTCCTCCCACAGTCCAAAGATGTGCAGGTTAGGTTGATTGGCCATAATAAAAAAAATTGACCCTTGGTGTTAGGGGGGATTAAATACGTGGGGTTACGGGGATAGGGCTTGGGTGGGATGGCTGTTGGTGTAGGGACCGGGTGCTAGGGTTTGGATGATCAGCCATGATCTCGTTGAATGGCAGAGCAGGCTCGAAGGGCCGAATGGCCTACTCCTGCTCCTATCTTCTATGTTTCCTGGTTCTCAGTTAATATTGGGCTTTAATCACTTGGAGAGGACAGGTGGTTGACGTGAGGAAAAACTTATTTAAATAAAGGCAGAAATGGCAGTTGTAATGAACTGTGCAATAGAATTGGAAATGCATCACAGTACCTTGTTGTATTTTTTTTATTCATTCATGGGATCTAGGCGCTGCTGGCAAGACCAGCATTTACTGCCCATCCTTAATTGCCCTCGAGAAGGTGGTGGTGAGCCACCTTCTTGAACCGTTGCAGTCCGTGTAGTGAAGGTACTCCCACAGTGCTGATAGGAAGGGAGTTTCAGGACATTAACCCAGCGACGATGAAGGAATGATGATGTATTTCAAAGTCAGGATGGCATGTGACTTGGAGATGGTGATGTTCCCATGCGCCTGCTGCCCTTGTCCTTCTAGGCGGTAGAGGTCGCAGGTTTGGGAGGTGCTGTCGAAGAAGCCTTGCAAGTTGCTGCAGTGCAGCTTGTAGATGGTACACACTGCAGCCACGGTACGCCGGTGGTGGAGGAAATTAATGTTTAAGGTGGTGGATGGGGTGCCAATCAAGCGGGCTGTTGTGTCCTGGATGTTGTCAAGCTTGTGACCCCCAGGATATTGATGGTGGGGGAATCGACAATGGTAATGCCATTGAATGTCAAGGAGAGGTGGTTAGACTCTCCCTTGTTGGAGACAGTCATTGCCTGCCACTTGTGTGACGCGAATGTTACTTGCCACTTATCAGCACAAGCCTGAACGTTGTCCAGGTCTTGCTGCATGCGGGCACAGACTGCTTCATTATCTGAGGAATTGCGAGTGGCACTGAACACTGCATCATCAGCAAACATCCCCACTTCTGACCTTATGATGAAGGGAAGGTCATTGATGAAGCAGCTGAAGATGGTTGGGCCTAGGACACTGCCCTGAGGAACTCCTGCAGTGAAGCCCTGAGGCTGAGATGATTGGCCTTCAACAATCACATTATCTTCCTTTGTGCTAGGTATGACTCCAGCCAGTGGATAGTTCCCCCCCACAATTCCTATTGACTTCAATTTTACTAGGGCTCTCTGATGCTACACTCCGTCAAATGCTTCCTAGATATCAAGAGCAGTCACTCTCACTTCACCTCTGGAATTCAGCTCTTTTGTCCATATTTGGACCAAGGCTATAATAAGGTCCGAAATCGAGTGGTTCTGGCAGAACCCAAACTGAGCATCGGTGAGCAGGTTATTGGTGGGTAATTGCTGCCTGCTAGCACTGTCAACGACCCCGCTCTATCACTTTGCTGATGATTGAAGGTGGTAGGCTGTTGGGGCGGTAATTGGCCAGATTGGAGGTGTCCTGCCTTTTGTGGACAGGACATAGCTGGCAATTTTCCACTTTGTCGGGTAGATGCCAGTGGTGTAGCTGTGCTGGAATAGCTTGGCTAGAGGCGCGGGTAGTTCTGGAGCACAAGTCTTCAGCACTGCAGCCGGGATGCTGTCGGCGTCCATAGCCTTTGCTGTATCCAGTGCGCTTAGCCAATTCTTGATATCACGTGGAGTGTAAGAATCAGTGTAGATGCATTAGGGCCTACACTGCCTTTACAGAGTTGTCTCTGTGTCCCAACGTATGCCAAGAATCTACCAAAGAACGACTTTTTCTAAACTGGCCCTTAAGCCTTTGGTCTAACTAGTCAATTGCCCTGATGATGTGGATCTCCAAACTTGCCTTTGTCCTATGCCAGCTCTTTAGTCTCTACAACTCCCTTCCTTCTCTTTTTAAAATTGCTTGGATTAATATCATGGGGTCTGGCACCATGAATCGCTAAACAAGTCACCACTGTATGATAAGAACATAAGAAATAGGAGCAGGAGTAGGCCATTCAGCACCTTCGAGCCTGCTCCGCCATTCAATGAGATCATGGCTGATCTTCTGCCTCAACTCCATTCACCGGCCCTATCGCCATATCCCTTGATGCCCTTACTAGTCAGAAATCTATCAACTTCTGTTTTGAATATACCCAATGACTGAGCCTCCACAGCCCTCTGGGGTAGAGAATTCCAAAAATTCACCACCCTCTGTGTGAAGAAATTTCTTCTCATCTCAGTCCTGAATGGCCTACCCTTTATCTGGAGGCTGTGGCCCCTGGTTCTAGACTCCCAAGCCAAGGGAAACATTCTCCCAGCATCCACCCCGTCAAGCCCTGTAATAATTTTGTATGCTTCAATGAGATCCCCTCTCATTCTTCTGAATTTAAGAGAATACAGGCCTAGTTTACTCAATCTCTTCTCATATGACAGTCCCGCCATCCGAGGAATCAATCTCGTGAATCTTCTTCGTTGCACTCCCTCTATAGCAAGTATACCTTCCTTAGGTAAGGAGACCAAAATTATACACAGTACTCCAGGTGTGGTCTCACCAAGGCCCTATATAATTGGAGTAAGATACTCCTCTTGTCCTCAAATCCTCTTGTAATGAAGGCCAGCATACCATTTGCCTTCCTAATGGCTTGCTGCACCTGCACATTCACTTTCAGTGACTCATGTACAAGGACACCCAGGTCCCTTTGAGCATCTGCATTCCCCAATCTTTCACCATTTAGGAAATACTCTGCCTTTCCTACCAAAGTGGATAAATTCACATTTATCCACATTATATTCCATCTGTCATGTTCTCGCCCACTCACTGAGCCTGTTGAGATCCCCTTGAAGCCTCTTCACAACTGACACTGACACCTAGCTTTGTATCATCAGCAAATTTGGAAATGTTACATTTAGTCCCCTCATCCAAATCATTGATAGAGATTGTGACTAGCTGGGGCTCAAGCACCGATCCTTGCGGTACCCCACTAGTCACAGCCTGCCATCCTGAAAAAGACCCGTTTATCCCTACTCTTTGTTTTCTGTCTGTTAACCAATTCTCAATCCATGCTAGTATATTACCCCCAATTCCACGTGCCCTAATTTTGTTCACCAACCTCTTGTGTGGGACCTTATCGAAGGCCTTCTGAAAATCCAAATACACCACATCTACCGGTTCCCCTTTGTCTACTCCACTAGTTACATCTCAAAGAACTCAAATAGGTTTGTTAAATAGGATTTCCCTTTCATAAATCCATGTTGACTCTGCCCAATCTTACTATTAGTTTCTAAGTGCTCAGTTATTGCATCCTTTATAATAGATTCCAGCATTTTCCCAACTATTGATGTGAGGCTAACAGGTCTGTAGTTCCCCGTTTTCTCTCTCCCTCCTTTCTTAAATAGTGGGGTTACATTTGCTATCCTTCAATCTGCAGGAACCGTTCCAGAATCTTTGGAATTTTGGAAGATGACAACCAATGCGTCCACTATCCCAATGGCCACCTCTTTCAAAACCCTAGGATGTAGGTCATCCGGTCATTGGGATTTATCGACTTTCAGTCCCATTAATTTTGCTAGTACTGTTTTTTAACTAATAATAATTTCTTTAAGTTCCTCATTCTCGCCACACCCTTGGTTTTCTCGTATTTCTCTGAGGTTTTTTTGTGTCTTCCACCGCGAAGACAGAAACAAAGTATTTATTTAATTTCTCTGCCATTTCCTCATTCCCCATTATAAATTCACCCGCCTGACTGCAAAGGACCTATATTTACCTTCGCCAGTCTTTTCCTAGTCACATACCTATAGAAGCTTTTACAATCTGTTTTTATATTTTTCGCTAGTTTGTGCTCATATTCCATTTTCCCTTTATCAATTTCTTGGTCCCTTTTTGCTGATTTCTAAAAAGATCCCAATCCTCAGGCTGACCGCTTTTTCTGGCAACTTTATAAGCTTCCTCCTTTGACTTAATACTAGCTTTAATTTCTTTTGTTAGCCATGGTTGGATCACTTTTCCTTTTGGGTTTTTATGCCCTAGAGGAATATATGTTTGTTGCAAATTATGCATTATTTCCTTGAATGTTAGCCATTGTATGTCCACCTTCATACCTTTGAGTATAGTCTCCCAATCTACCATGGCCAACTTGTCCCTCATACCCTTGTAGTTTCCTCTGTTTAGATTGAAGACCTTAGTTTCAGATTGGACTACATCACTCTCAAACTTAATGTAAAATTCAATCATATTATGGTCACTTGTCCCTAAAGGCCCCTTTACCACAAGATTATTGATTAGCCCTTTCTCATTACACAGTACCAGATCAGCCCGTTCCCTGGTTGGTTCCTCCACATACTGATCCAGGAAACCATCTCGCATGCATTCCAAGAATACATCCTCCACACCATTAGTGGTAATTTGATTTGCCCAATCAATATGTAGATTAAAGTTCCCCATGATTACCTTATTTCCCTTGTTACATGCCCTTCTAATTTCTTGATTGATACTGTGCCCTACATTACCACTACTGTTTGGTGGCCTATACACAACTCCCACCAATGTTTTCCGCCCTTTGCTGTTTCTTGGCTCCACCCAAATTGATTCCAGTTCTACATCACGATCTGCCGAGCCAAGAGCTTTTATCTCTACTGTACCGATCTCATCCCTTATTAACAGCGCTACACCACCTCCTTTTCCTTTTTGTCTGTCCTTCCTAAATGTTGAGTACCCTGGAACATTCAGTTCCCAGCTTTGGTTACCCTGCAACCATGTCTCTGTAATGGCAATTGCATCATACCCATTTACTTCTATTAGTGCCATTAATTTATCCAACTTGTTCTTTCTACCTCCTCCACCATCCTACCCAGTCACTGTTTTGGTGACGAGTCTGCCCAAATTCAGCAATTTCTTCATCTAGTTCAACTTACACAACCTCGGTGCACAGAACCAACATTCCTCTCAGTGCAACTGCTGAATCACTAAATCTCAACCTTCAATTGGGCACTGAATACAGTGTTTCTTTTAATTTTTTGAAGGCCGTTACTTTATATCTTTTGCAAATCAACAACAACAATTTGCATTTAAATAGCAACTTTAACGTAAAAAGTCCCAAGGCACTTGACTGGAGCGTTATTAGACAAAATTTGACATTGAGCTACATAAGGAGATATTAGGACAGGTGACCAAAGGCTTGGTAAAGAGGTAGTTTTAAGGAGCGTCTTAAAAGTAGGAGAGAGAGGTAGAGAGGCGGCGAGGTTTAGGGAGGGAACTTCAGAACTTAGGGCTGAGGCAGCTGAATGCATGGCCGGCAATGGTGGAGCGCTGAAAATCGGGGATGCGCAAGAGGCCAGAATTGGAGGAGTGCAGAGATGTCAGAGGGTTGTAGAGCTGGAGGAGATAGAGCTAGGGAGGGGCAAATCCAGCTAACAGCCACCTCGCCTCCCTTTGATTGCTCGACTCCATCATCTACTGACAATCTTGGTCTCACTATCTGCTCTAATCTCAGATGGAACTCCAACATCCTAAACATTGCTAAAACTGCCTCCAAAAAGCATTGTTTTCTCTTTTATGCAAAACACTATTTTCCCTTCAAAATCACTTAGCTCTCCAAAAATTTGTCCAAAACTTGAATGCTGTTCCCCTCTCTGAGGTGTCTCTGCTTGCATCTTTCTCCTGGGCAG
Source organism: Somniosus microcephalus (assembly GCF_052327205.1). NCBI lineage: Eukaryota > Metazoa > Chordata > Chondrichthyes > Squaliformes > Somniosidae > Somniosus > Somniosus microcephalus. The sequence goes on along the minus strand of NC_140989.1, from coordinate 214,352,364 downwards.
TTCAATAAAAAAAGATTGGTACCTGATATTACAACAGAACAAGTTGTCCTGCTTAGCATTAATCAATTCAAGTTGATAGTAGGCCTTGGGACGAATCACAACAGCTGAGAGTTGGCAGTGGTCTAGCTCAAATAGAGATTTAAAAAAATCTTAGCGGACTCCTTCCTCTCAGCACAAAAGTCCAATATCCTACTGGATACAACTTAATTCAATTGTCAGCAAAGTGAAAAGAACTGACCACTTAGTATGCTGGGCTGACCATCAGCCTAAAGGAAGCAGTCTCCTTTAGTGTCAACTAGAAAGACTGAAGAAACTTTGGCTTTTTCACCAGGAAAGGAGGTGTCTGAGAGGTGATCTTATAGAGGTATACAAAATAGTAACGATGTAGGAAAGGTAAATTCATAATATTACTTAAAATTAACCTGTGCGACTGGACAAGGGGACACAGGTCAAACTAGTAAAAGGTAATTTTAGGATTGATATTGGGAGATAATTCTAGATGCAGAGAATGACCAACACTTGGAATGGACTTCCAGACAGAGTGGTGGAGGTAAAACCTCTGAAATCGTTTAAGAAACTCTTAAATGCAGCAATGAGGCAAATCTCGGGTCTTTCAGGATGGATGAATTAAAATAAGCCGAACAGTCTTCCTCATCTCTAAGCATCTTTTGATCTCACTGTCTACAATAAAATGCAGAATGATGCCAGGAGCAGAAAGCTCCTCCCCTCAACAAAAAGGCAAACCATTGCGTCTGCGGGAGACAAAGCTCGTGGCCCTTCCAGGGAAAATTGTGCCCGTGGTTTCTATCATTTGAACAGCTGCCAAAGCATTGCTGTGCATTTCAATTATTAGTCCCAAATGAAGCCATAACATTTTTTTCCCTTTTTGTATCTATTTTGTATGTCTATTTGGATTATTTCATCTCATGCACCACCACCTAGTTTACAAGTGGGTTAAGCCACTCACACCCCTCCCGCCGCCCACAAACAATGCCTCCCTGTAACTGACTGCAAAAACAAGCATGGCTGTGGCACAGTGTGACTTGTCTCCCTCTCGCACAGAAAGTGCCCGGCCTCCTCCTCAACGCCACAGCCAAGACCATTCATTCACCAAGTGTGTCCCACTGTGGTACACAGACCTATCTATGGTATAGCTTGCTAGGAGCACCACACACTGTGTAAACACTGTCCCAGAACATCTGCTCATTCTTTTATTTTAAAGGCAATTTCAATTTTATTTCCAGTGGTTGTATTCTGCTGGTTAATTCAAAAACCTCGTACAGGATGCAGAAATAATCCAACTTTTATACATGATACAGGACTTAGTAGTAATTTATTACTGAGATTAGACAAAGATATTAGGGCAAGGCAGTGAAAATCGATCCCAGGGAGTTTTGGCAGGCTATTCGACCACCGAAGCCAAGCATGAACCTGTCCTCACTCTTTGACCACACAAGCGCATTTCCAACCAGGGTGCACTGGTTGGCAATCTCTAATGGGAATCCCGGCTGACTCTCCCCTCCCTAGTCCAGTGGCCCTAAGGGCAACTGTTGCCCCCCCCACCAAACTGCTATCTCAGCTGGGAACAGCTGAATCAGCACAGACGAGTTAATTAAACCTGGGACCTTTTGGTCTATATAAATCAGTATGGTTATTTATACCTTGCTTCTGCTCTGTGGGGGCCATGATATAAAAATCATTCACCACAGATTAGTCTTTTGATCCACAAAACTCTATTTTGTGAAGGGTGGAGATTTTAAAAAAGCCACAATATAAACAGAGGATACATACTACTGACTCACTGCACTGAGAGAGAGCCGGGCACCATAATCTTTCTGGTTATGTGGTGAGGTTCATATAATGACAGAGCACAGGCAGAAGTTGCACCTCCTCAATTTGCCAGCTACTCTCTTTGTTCCTGTTCAGGATATTTTCAGTGAGCAATTACTGCAGGGGAAGCAAGGCCGTGACGTAAATGTGACTAAGATCACGGCAATGATCTTCAGTTTAAAATTAGTGAATATTGTTCATCCTGGTAACCTTTCTTTGAAGCTCTGAAAGTACATAAGCATCACAATCAGCAACTACCTGACTCCATCATGAGCAGAACTGGGGACTTGAGATGGAACAAAACAGATGGGCAGTCAAGCCTGCTTAACCCTCATGACTTTAGTACATTACCTTTACAGTAACCTGTTATTATTGCTCACATTTTGTGGGAATTATTTTTTGGGGGCGTTGAGAAATTTTGCAAAATATACTAAAAAAGAGAAGCAGCTCCCCCGATGGAGGAGTGAGTAAAGAGTTCACTGGGTGTGGCACTGAGGTGTACATACCATAAGTTCCCTTCTGAATGTGTTCAGTTAGCTGATCATACAATTACAATTGTTCTCAGTACCGCTGAGCTATGGAGGGGATAAATCAGCGAGGGTTCCCACTCCCGATTTCTATACAGTGATCCCTGCTGAAAAATGTGTGAGGGCAGGGTTGGGTTTGGCTGTGATGCTTCCCATGGTCGAATACTCTAGGCTGAGGGAGTGCAGTGTGTACCATCTACAAGATGCACTGCAGCAACTCGCCATAGCTTCTTCGGCAGCACCTCCTAAACCCGCGACCTCTTCCACCTAGAAGGACAAGGGCGGCAAGCGCATGGGAACACCACCACCTCCAAGTTCCCCTCCAAGTCACACACCACCCTGACTTAGAAGTATATCGCCGATCCTTCATCGTCGCTGGGTCAAAATCCTGGAACTCCCTCCCTAACAAAACTGTGGAAGTACCTTCACCACATGGACTGCAGCAGTTCAAGAAGGCGGCTCACCACCACCTTCGCAAGGGCAATTAGGGATGGGCAATAAATGCGGACCCTGCCAGCGACACCCACATCCCATAAATGCTCACCATCAAGGCTCACATATAAACAATAGTGGCTGAGGTACCAGAAGGTGACCAGTGCCGGTAGAACTGTGCCTCAGAATGAGACAACACTTTCTTGGGAAGAGAAGAGAAAATTGGATGGAGGAGGAAACCAGATAGGAATGGTTTTTGGTATCGACTATATCAGTGTGAACACAGACATGTTATCTCTTCAGGCAAGGCTGGCTGAGGAAGTGGGTCTCCTCCTGACAATACACTAATGTGAGGAACAGCAGCACATGCATCCTCACTTCAAACAGGTCAGAAAAGTCAATCAGAAAAGTCAGACAGAGATAAACCCAGTTCCCTTTGAATGCAGAAAGCTAGTGCATACATGATCCTGACATTTACCTATGAGTACGAGAGCAGCAAGCAGTACAACAAAAATTCCAAAGTACATTCCCACCCTGAATATGGTCCACGCTGGGGCTGGCTGTAAAATAAAAGAGAGACTATGAGGCACAGATAAGACAAGGGAAAAAAACACTGAGGAACAATAATCTAACAGAACTCTTATTAAATCCATGAAACAACTCCATATGTTCCTATACAGTCATACTTCACATGCCTGAACTCCTCACACAGATTTCTGCTGAGTTTCAGGAAACACAAAGGACATTGTACATTTTATACAAGTTATTTAATTACAATAGACACAAAGTGGTGAATTAGCTTCCTTCTGTGCTGTAATTTTGACATCCTTGAGACGTGTGTGGTGATGTACCAAGCACGGTGGCATAGCGGTTAGCACTGTTGCCTCACAGCGCCAGGGACCCGGGTTCAAATCCGGCCTCGGGTGACTGTCTGTGTGGAGTTTGCACATTCTCCCCGTGTTTGCGTGGGTTTCCTCCGGGTGCTCCGGTTTCCTCCCACAGTCCAAAGATGTGCGGGTTAGGTTGATTGGCCATGATAAAAATTGGCCCTTAGTGTTAGGGGGGATTAAATACGTGGGGTTACGGGGTTATGGGGATAGGGCTTGGGTGGGATGGCTGTCGGTGTAGGGACCGGGTGCTAGGGTTTGGATGATCAGCCATGATCCCGTTGAATGGCGGAGCAGGTTCGAAGGGCCGAATGGCCTACTCCTGCTCCTAGTTTCTATGTTTCTATGTACCATTCTTTGGAACGTCATACAGGCGTTGAAACCTGTCATGTCGCTGTGTTATGAGTGCGTGCCCAGCATTGCTTAACTGTGAATTCTGTAAGGGAAGTTTCACAGGATCTTTTCAAAAGGTACCAACACCAGCCTGAAAAAAATGTTACTAAAACCTATGGAGCTCCAAGCAGTTTTTACCACACACAAGTCCTGCTGTGAACCCGTGCAGTAAGCAGAGCAACTAACATGCTAAAGTTGCCTTCATGTGATTGCACAGTTAGATCACCCACATCGCTCCCTTTTTGAGACTGATCCCAGTTGCATCTGTATACTGTGGTGTTACAGCACCAATTTGTGCTGGATTTACCCTGATTGGTGCTAGATTCAAGCCCCTTTGTAAACAATTAGAACAAATGCCATGCTGCTAAATCTCAGTAGATGAACACAAATGGATCATTCAGTGGGTTACACCCTGGCCTATTGCTTCCTGGACACGGGTTTGAGTCTAGCTCACAAGGATGGGTTGAAAATCAAATCCGTCTACTGGTAAAAGGGTCCAATGTGAAAGGAGTTTGGGCAGTCTCAACCCAGTTTCAAATGGGCACGGACCCATAGCACAAAATGGCCCCTAATTAGGAATCTCACTCAGATCATGGTTGGTGTGGAAAATGGAAAACATCTCACGAATGCAGTCGGGGGCACTCTTCAGATGAGTGTCTGAGGCACATCGTTGGGGCAGAGTACAGGGGCTTTATTTTGCATCTAACTGTGCTATACCTGATCTGATAGTGCTCAATGGTAACACAACATACCTTAAATTGAAAGTGTGCCATTTACCAGCAGTAGAAAAAGATACAAAGAGCTTGCATTTGTATAGCACCTTTCATATCAAGATATGCCAAAGCACATCACAGCCAATAAAGAACTTTTGAAGCGCAGCCACTGTTATGTAGGGAAATACACCAACTAATGCATGCATAGCAAAGTCCCACGTTCAACAAACAGCAATGAGATAAGTGACCAGTTCATCTATTTTGGTGGTGTTGGTTGAGGGGTAAATGTTGGCCATGTCACCAGGAGAACTTTCCTGTTCTTTATCTCAGCTCATCAATAACTCTGTTGCCCGTATCCTAACTCGCACCAAGTCCTGTTCACCCATCACCCCTGTGCTCGATGACCTACATTGGCTCCCAGTCCAGCAACACCTCAAATTTAACATTCTCATCCTAGTGTTCAAATCCCTACATGGCCTGCCCCTCTGTAACCTCCTTCAGCCCTACAAACCACGGAGATATCTGCGTTCCTCCAATTCTGGCCTATTGTGCAGCCCCGATTTCCATCGCCCCACCATTGGTGGCCATGCCTTCAGCTGCCATGGCCTTAAGCCTTGGAATTCCCTCGCTAAATCTCTCCACCTTGCTACCTCCTATAAGATGCTCCTTAAACCCTACCTCTTTGAGCACACTTTTGGTCCTAATATATCTGTGTGTGTCTCGGAGTCAAATTTTATCTGGCAACGCTCCTGTGAAGTGCCTTGTGACATTTTACTACATTAAAGATGTATTATAAATGCAAGTTGTTGTTGTTGAATACTGCATGGGAACCTTTATGCCATCTGAGAGGGCAGACAGGGCTTCAGTTTAATGTCTCATCTGAGAGACTGCACCTCTGACAATGTTGCACTCCCTCAGCCTAGAGTGTGTGCTCAGGCCCTGGGGTGGGGCTTGAATCCACAACTTTCTGACTCAGAGGCGAGAGTGCCACCATTGGGCCAAGCTGATGCATCCTTCACCTTGAGCACCAAAAAAAATTAACTGGAAGAAAAAGTGTTCAAGATACGCATCGCAGCAGAGAAGCAATCAAGTATATCACAAAGTATCACGTCTCACAGGAAGAAACAACAGCAGAAATGAAAGTTGCCTCACTTGAAATTTAATTCAACCACGACTAACCTGAGCAGCTCCGAGGGGCGGTACTCGCAACCTCTTCATGGCTTTCTGCCTGTCACCTCCTTCTAATTCTGTGGTAACAAGAGTCTACCAAGAAAAACAGATCAGAGCTAGTCTCACCAGGACACATCAAATAAAAATTGTAAATAATTGGTGTTCTAAGTCACCATATCTGAAGTTACTCATTCCCTACCCGGAAGGTATTGATTACATTTATTTTTATTATTTATTTTTGGCGATGACCGCATTTATTGCCCGTCCCTAGTTGCCAATAGCAGTTGTTTTACAACTGAATGGCTTGCTAAGCCGTGAAGAGGACATCATGCATCGGCCACATGAAGCAGGACTGGAGGCAGGTGTCGCCATGGGTAGGCCTAATAGATTCCCTGAGTGTTGGCGGGCTGTTCAACTGTGAGGCGGGGGGGCATCACAGCTGAGCCGGCCCTATCCTCAGCTGACATTAGTGAACCAGTTGGGCTTTTACAACAATCCAGCAGCCCGCAAATTACTAGATTTATTCAATTCAATTTCACAATCTGCCATGGTGGGATTTGAACTCGTAACCTCTAGGCTGCTGGTCTAGGACTATAATCACGACACTACTGCACTTGATTAAACACACTAGTCCTCATTTAATGCAACTGAAGTTGCACTGCTTCTGAATCCGTAGAATTCAATAAATTAGTGACATATATTTGAAATTAGGACTGTTAGAAAGACTGAAACACTATTAGATAAAATAAACAAACAGCCAGAATACTGGGATTGTTCTCCTTAGAGCAGAGAAGGTTAAGGGGAGATTTGATTGAGGTGCTCAAAATCATGAATGGTTTTGATGAGTAAATAAGGAGAAACTGTTTCCAGTGGTGATTGAGTTGGTAACCAGAGGACACAGAATTAATATAATTGGCAAAAGATCGAGAGGGGAGATGAGGAGAATTTTTCTTACGCAGCGAGTTGTTATGATCTGGAAAGGACTGCTTGAAAGGTGGTGGAAGCAGATTCAATAGTAACTTTCAAAAGAGAATGGGATAAATACTTGAAGGGGAAAAAATTGCAGGGCTATGGGGAAAGAGCAGGGAAGTGGGACTATTTGGCTCACTCTTTCAAAGAGCCAGCACAGGCACGAAGGGCCGAATGCCCTCCTCCTGTGCTGTATGATTCTATGAATACTCAAGAATATTATATTTAGCAAGCTGGAGTTCTGTGATTGTGGTGGGGGGGCAGGGGGAGAGGCATTGTCAGTTCAGCCAGTGTTTGCGCTCCTGATGACTCTCTCAGTGACTCCTGTGATGATCTCCCTTCCCTCTCACGGCCTGCGAACACTCGGTGTACGAGCTCACTTGTAAAGCAGGGTCACCAGAATGCAGTGACTTCAGGAGCTATTTGGGAGGGTAGAAAGAAAAAATTGCCAAAAAAAAAGGGAAGCGTTCCCAACATCATCAATACTACAACCTGTGAGCTGAGTGTTTGAGAGGGGATTGCTGGACCTGGGTTTTATCTCACTGTGCAGAATACTTTGTGCCTCTTACCTCTGTTTCGCTGATGAGCTGGGTGATTTTCTTGCAGGTGTAGAACGGAGCCACCTCTACGTGTGCCACTCTCCAGTCAGCGCCGCGGCTCGTCTCCAGCATCTTATCATGCTTCTTCAGAATCTTTCGGAAACCAGTGAAATTCAGATTCTGAAAGAAAGTAAAGCGGCAGGTAATTTATGTTGGTCAGTCTGAATCTGCACACTGCTTATTTGTTGCGCATTTCACTGCCTAGTCGACTGAGCCTGCTCACAAAAATGCCCTTTGCTGGAAAGTATTGCAGGGTCCCTTCTGTGGAACTGTTCCACGCTGCCCCCACCCACTCTGCGCTCCATGCTCTGCACTGTACCCAGAGCTTAACCTTTTCATAAGCACTTGCCCATGCTATTTTTACACTACAAGTAGTGCTGTGGACTCAATAGTGAGATGAATAGATTTTATTTGGTAAGGGCATCAAGGAATAAGGAGCAAAGGCAATTAAATGGAGTTGAGGTACAGATCAGCCATGGTCGAACCGAATGGTGGAACAGGCTCGAGGGACTGAATGGCCTACTCCGGTTCCTATGGCTCTACGTGATCAGTGGCATCATCTACTAGCATATCTACTACCACAGTTCGAGTTGGTTGTGGCTGAGACACAGTTTCCCTCGAGTCTCAGACCTTGCACTAACATTCATATCTCCTTTTACTGCCTCAAATATCGGTGTGTCAGACTGCACATCATGATGCAACAAATGATGTACAAGATCAGTTCAGTATCCAACTGCTGTTGAGTTTAAATCATTCATTGTGGGGTACGGTAGCATAGTGGTTATGTTACCGGTAATCCAGAGGCCTGGAATAATAATCTGGAGACGCGATTTCAAATCCCACCATGGCAGCTTGTGAATTTGAATTCAGTTAATTAAATAAATCTGGAATAAAAAGCTAGTGATCATGTGCCAAAATTGGGAGAGCTGTCCCACAGACTAGTCATACTCCCAGACTCATCTATCACCATCCCTGGATATGTCCTGTCCCACCGGCAGGACAGACCCACCAAAGGTGGCGGCACAGTGGTATACAGTTTGGGGGGAGTGGCCCTGGGAGTCCTCAACATTGACTCCAAACCCCATGAAGCCTCATGGCATCAGGTCAAACATGGGCAAGGAAACCTCTGCTGATTACCACCTACTGTCCTCCCTCAGCTGATGACTCAGTGGTTCTCCATGTTGAACACCACTTGGAAGAAGCACCAGGGCACTCTGGGTGGGGACTTCAATGTCCATTACCAAGAGTGGCTCGGTAGTGCCACTACTGACCTAAAGAACATAGCTGCCAGACTGGGTCTGCGGCAGGTGGTGAGAGAATCAACACGAGGGAAAAACCTACTTGATCTCATCCTCACCAGTCTACCTGTCGCAGATACATCTGTCCATGACTATATTGGTAGGACTGCACAGTCCTTGTGGAGACCAAGTCCTGTCTTCACACTGAAGACACCCTCCATCGTGTTGTGTGGCACTACCACTGTGCTAACTAGGCTAGATTCAGAGTAGTTCCAGCAGCTCAAAACTGGGCATCCATGTGGCGCTGTAGTCAATCAGCAGCAGCAGCAGAACTGTATTCCACCACTATCTGTAACCTCATGGCCCGGCATATCCCTCACTCTACCATTGCCATCAAGCCATGCAACCAGCCCTGGTTCAATGAGGAGTGTAGAAGAGCATGCCAGGATCAGCACCAGGCGTACCTAAAAATGAGGTGCCAACCTGGTGAAGCTATAACTCAGGACTACATGCATGCTAAACAGCAGAAGCAGTATGCTTTAGACAGAGCTAAGCGATTCCACACCCAATGGATCTGCAGTCTTGCCACATCCGATGGTGGACAATGAAACAACTAACGGGAGGAGGTGGCTCCATGAACATCCTCATCCTCAACAATGGCGGAGGCCAGCACGTGAGTGCAAAAGTCAAGGCTGCAGCGTTCACAACCATTTTCAGCCAGAAGTGCCGAGTGGATGATCCATTTCGGCCTCCTCCTGAAGTCCCCACCATCACAGAAGCCAGTCTTCAGCCAATTCGATATCAAGAAACGGCTGAGTGCACCGGATACAGCAAAGGCAATGAGCCCCGATAACATCCTGGCTGCAGTGCTCCAGAACTAGCTGCGCCTCTAGCCAAGCTGTTCCAGTACAGCTACAACTCTGGCATCTACCTGACATTGTGGAAAATTGCCCAGGTGTGTCCTGTCCACAAAAACCAGGACAAATCCAATCCGGCCAATTACTACCCAATCAGCCTACTCTCAATCATCAGCAAATTGATGGAAGGTGTTGTCAACAGTGCTATCAAGCAGCACTTACTCACCAATAAACTGCTCACCAAGCTCAACCTTGGTCCAAACATGGACAAAAGAGCTGAATTCCAGTGGTGAGGCGAGAGTGACTGCCCTTGACATCAAGGCAGCATTTGACCGAGTGTGGCGTTAAGGAGCCCGAATAATATTGAAGTCAATGGGAATCGGGGGAAAACTATCCACTGGCACAAAGGAAGATGGTTGTGGTTGTTGGAGGCCAATCATCTCAGTCCCAGGACATCGCTGCAGGAGTTCCTCAGGGCAGTGTCCTAGGCCCAACCATCTTCAGCTGCTTCATCAAAGACCTTCCTTCCATCAGAAGGTCAGAAGTGGGGATGTTCACTGATAATTGCACAAAGCTCAGTTCCATTTGCAATTCCTCAGATAATGAAGCAGTCCGTGCCCACCTGCAGCAAGACCTGGACAGCATTAAGGCTTGGGTTGATAATGGCAAGTAGCATTTAAGATTAGACTATCTCTAACAATAGAGGGTCTAACCACCTACCCATGACATTCAATGGCATTACCATCGCCGAATCCCCCACCATCAACATACTGGAGGGTTACCATTGACCAGAAACTTAACTGGAGTAGCCACAAGAGGTCAGAGGCTGGGTATTCTGTGGCGAGTGTCTCACCTCCTGACTCCCCATAGTGTTTCCACCAGCTACAAGTCACTAGTCAAGATTGTGATAGAATACTCTCCATTTGCCTAGCTGAGTGCAGGTCTAACAACACTCAAGAAGCTCGACACTATCCAGGACACAGCAGCCCGCTTGATTGGCACCCCATCCACCACCTTAAACATTCACTCCCTCCACCATCGGCGTACCATGGCTGCAATGTGTACCATCTACAAGATGCACTGCAGCAACTCACCAAGGCTTCTTCGGCAGCACCTCCCAAACCCGCGACCTCGGCCATGTAGAAGGACAGGGGCAGCAGGCGCATGGGAACAGCATCACCTCCGAGCTCCCCTCCAAGTCACACACCATCCTGACTTGGAAATATATCGCTGATCCTTCATCGTCACTGAGTCAAAATCCTGGAACTCCCTCCCTAACTGCATTGTGGGAGTACTTTCACCACGCAGACTGCAGCGGTTCAAGAAAGAGGCTCACCATCACCTTCTCAAGGACAATTAGGGATGGTTAATAAATGCTGGCCTTGCCAGCAACACCCACATCCCATCGAATGTATAAAAAAATGTTATGTGTCCAGGACTTGAAATAACACAATGACTGCGGAATGTAGCTGCACGTGCACACAACTACAGGTTTCCATTTCAGGAGACAGCCTAAACTAGATTGTGTAAATGCAGCAGAGACACACACTGGAACCAAGACCCTGGAACCTTTAGATGCAGATAACACCCTAAGAAGCTGTATCTTGATCCGGTAGCGAGTGTAAGTAAATATTATAAATACTATGAACTGGAAGGGGGTTCCATTCATTCTTTAAAAAGTACAACTATACAGACTCACAGTGGAACATCAGTCTCTTGTGGACTGCCCATACTATCTGTAGCATATAAAACATTGACAAATACCTTAAAAGAGAAGTCCTTTCTGTTCAAAATATTCCACAAAAATCTGTTTGGAAACAGTTATACACACAAGTATATTTGCTATCTTTAAAAATAAAATTTCATAAGATTGCAAGGTAATTAAAGAAGTCTATTCGGCCCATCTTAATCCATCCCTCCAGAGAGATCATAAAGTCTCTGCATTGCAGCATCCAACTGAGTTTTAAATGACTCCAAGCTTTGTGCCTCCACTAATCTATCCAAGAGTTCATTCCATGTGTTGTTACATTGTATGAAAAACAACTTCCTGATTTCAGTCCTCAATTTGCTAGTTTAACCTATGACCGCTTGTCCTACAATTGCAATGTATTTTGAAGTAATTGCTCAGACTTACCTTGTCCATATCATTAACAATCTTCCAGACCTCTCCACAATATGGCCTCTCAATTATCTTCTTTCCAAACTGAAAGGCCCAATTTTTTTCAATCTTTCTTCATAATTCAGACCTCTGACGTAGGGATCAGCCTCATGATTCTTCTCTGCATTGCTTGTTTGAATGTCTCCCTTGTATCTCAGTGATCAGAATTAGACACAGTACTCGAGGTGCAGTCTGACTAGAGCACTGGGTAGTTTGACTAATTTAATCCTGTGAGAGACAACATCACTCATGTCCGAGGCCGGGACCGAAGAGCGAGGACAAGCCCAGCAGCAAGGTCAAGGCCCAGGAGTGGCAGAGCGGGGTTAGGGCCCAGGGAAGGTGCGGCACAGGCCAACAGCGAGGTCGGGAGGACCACAATGCATCCTGCGAAACCCAGGCAGAGAGGACCTGCGGGAAGGAGGGAGGAGGACAGTAGCAGTATGTTTGTGTGTGTGTGCTAGGCCGTTGTAGCAGAGGCTGGTCTCCAATCGTCTTGGATCCCCTTGCCATTGAACCAAGACCTTGCTCTGTAAACCCCCTGTGGTAGCTGGCATGAAACAGCCACCCCACGTTAAAAGAATTCACGCACAGGCATCTTCCACCCTTTAAAATGAAGTTTGGGACCTGGAACGTCAGGACCCTCATGGACCCCAACAGTGAATCGTTGCCCGGGAGCTCAGACGTTTCGACATGGACATTGCCGCCCTAAGCAAGACCCGGCGGGCAGGGGAAGTCCAGCTCAAGGAGCAAGGCGGTGGCTACACCTTCTTCTGGAAAGGCAAACCTGAAGAACGCCGCCTCCATGGGGTAGGCTTTGCCATAAAAAATTAACTAGTTGGGCGTCTCAGAGACTCCCCATGCGGTATAAACGAGCGCCTCATGACTCTTCGGCTCACCCCAGTCCGGAACCAGTGTGCTACAGTCATCAGTGCGTACGCCCCAACACTGGAAGCCACAGACAAGACCAAAGAGGAATTCTACTCCAGCCTCGAACAATCGCTGACCCGAGTCCCAACAGGCGACAAGCTGATCCTCCTTGGCGACTTTAACGCCAGAATTGGAAAGGACACAGACCTCTGAGGAGGTGTGATCAGCAGAGAGGGGGTAGGGAAAGCCAACTCCAACGGTACCCTCCTCCTGACGAAATGCTTAGAACATGGCCTTGTCATAACCAACACCTTGTTCCGGCAGAGAGACAAGTACAAGGCTTCATGGCAGCACCCTCGCTCCAAGCACTGACATCTGCTGGACTATGTCATCGTCCGAGCGAGGGACCGCAAGGACATACACATCACCCGCGCCATGACAGGAGCTGACGCCTGCTGGACAGACCACCGCCTAATTCGCTCTGTCATCTCCATCAATGTAGCCCCAAAACAGCAGCGGCAACAGAAACAATGCTGCAGGAAAATCAATGTTGGAGCACTCAAAGACCCCGCTAAGAAAGCCGTATTCAGCCTGCGCCTCACAATCAACCTGACTCCTCCCAGTGATGCACAGACACAGAGTGTCCACAGCGCCTGGTCTACACTCAAGGCCTCCATAATCAGCACCTGTGAAGAGACGCTCGGTCACTTGGCCAGGAAACACCAAGACTGGTTCGACGAGAACGACCAGGAGATCCAGGAGCTAATAAACCACAAGCGCAAGGCATTCCTGATCTGGAAACAGCAACAGACTCGAGAGCAGGAAAGCAGCTCCACAGACGCCTGAAGGCCGAGGTCCAACAAAACACTCGCAACCTAAAGAACAGGTGGTGGGTGGAGAAAACGCAGGAGATCCAGCAGCTAGCCGACAAACACGATGTGCGTGGATTCTTTAGCGCAGTCAAGACTGCCTATGGCCCAAGCACCCAAGGTCCTACCCCACTGTGGGCCAAGAACGGAGAGGTGCCCATCAAGGTAAGGGAGGCAGTCAGTGCCCGCTGGAGGGAGCACTTCGAAGATCTCCTTAACCGAGACTCTGTCTTCGACGCGAGTGTCCTCAACTCCATCCCACAGCATGCTACCTGCCACCACCTCAGCACAACCACAGCCAGGCATGAGGTTGAAAAGGCCATCCGACAACTAAAGAACAACAAGGCCTCAGGAGCAGATAGAATCCCTGCCGAGGCGCTAAAGCATGGCGGAGAAGCACTACTGGCACGAATTCATTTCTCTTGTCTGGAAGGAGGAGAGCATGCCAGGGGATCTCAGAGATGCTGTAATCAGGACCATCTTCAGGAAAGGTGACAAGTCCGATTGCGGTAATTACAGAGGAGTTTCCCTGCTGCCTGCCACAGGGGAAAGTCATCGCAAGAATCCTCCTCAATCGCCTTCTCCCAGTGGCTGAAGAGCGCCTCCCAGAGTCGCAATGCGGATTCCGCCCACTAAGGGGCACAATGGACATGATCTTCACCGCACGTCAATTACCGCGAGGGATTATGGAGTGTCCTCCTCAAATTCGGCTGCCCTCAAAGGTTTGTCACCATCCTCCGCCTGCTTCACGACGACATGCAAGCCGTGATCCTGACCAACGGTTCCACCACAGACCCAATTCATGTACGGATCGGGGTCAAGCAAGGCTGTGTCATCGCACCAACGCTCTTCTCGATCTTCCTTGCTGCAATGCTCCATCTCACCCTCAGTAAGCTCCCCGCTGGAGTGGAGCTAATTTACAGAACAAACGGGAAACTGTTCAAGCTCCGTCGCCTCCAGTCCAGATCCAAGATCCTCCCATCCTCGGTCATCGAATTACAGCATGCAGACGACGCTTGCGTCTGCGCACACTCGGAGGTCGAACTCCAAACCATTGTTAACACCTTCACCGAAGCGTACGAGAGCTTGGGCCTTACACTAAACATCCGTAAGACAAAGGTCCTCCACCATCCTGCCCCCGCCACACAGTACTGTCCCCCGATTATCAAAATCCATGACAAGACCTTGGACAACATGGACCACTTTCCATACCTCGGGAGCCTACTGTCAACAAGGGCAGACGTCGAAGTCCAACATCGTCTTCAGTGTGCCAATGCAGCCTTCGGTCGCCTGAGGAAGAGTGTTTTTGAAAACCAGGACCTCAAACCCGGCACCAAGCTCATGGTCTACAGAGCAGTAGTAATACACGCCCTCCTGTATGCTTCAGAGACATGGACCATGTACTGCAGGCACCTCAAAGCACTGGAGAGGTACCACCAATGCTGCCTCTGCAAGATCCTGCAAATCCATTGGCAGGATAGGCGCACCAATGTCAGTGTTCTCGCTCAGGCCAACATACCCAGCATCGAAGCTTTGGCCACGTTCGATCAGCTCCGATGGACAGGTTACATCATCCGCATGCCCAATACGAGACTCCCAAAACAAGCGCTCTACTCGGAGCTCCGACACAGCAAAAGAGCCCCAGGTGGGCAGAGGAAACGCTTCAAGGGCACCCTCAAAGCCTCCTTGAAAAAGTGCAACATCCCCACCGGCACGCAGGAATCCCTGGCCCAAGTCCGAACAAAGTGGAGGAGAAGCATCCGGGAAGGTGCCAAATACCTCGAGTCTCTTCACCGGGAGCAAGCGGAAGCCAAACGCGAACAGCGGAAGAAGCGCACGTCAACCCAAGCACCCCACCCACCCGCCCCTTCAACCACCGTCTGCCCCACCTGTGACAGAGACTGTAGGTCCCGCATTGGGCTCATCAATCACCCGAGAACTCATTTTTAATGTGGAAGCAAGTCATCTTCGTTTCCGAGGGACTGCCTAAGAAGAAGTAGTAGTTTGACTATAACCTCCTTTGATTTTTACTCTACTATTTGGCAATTTCATAGAATCATAGAAAGATACAGCACAGAAGAGGCCATTTGGCCCACTGTACCTGTGCCGACTTTTTGAAAGAGCTACCAATTAGTCCCACTCCCCTGATTTTTCCCCATAGCCCTGTAAATTCTTTCTCCAAGTATTTATTCAATTCCCTTTTGAAAGTTACTATTGAATCTGCTTCCAACACCTTTTCAGGCAGTGTATTCCAGATCACATCAACTCGTGTAAAAACTGTTTTCCTCATGTCACCTCTGGTTCTTCTGTCAATCACCTTAAAAATATTGATCAACATTCTATTGGCTTTGTTGACTGATGACCTGCATTGGTTGGGCATTAAGGGTCCAGTCTACCAAGACCTCCTTTTTTTCTTCCTGTGGGCAGTACCTTGGACGTGCGTGCATTAAATTTAATCTGCCATTTCTCTGCGCACTCATATTTTGTTCAATGCATTGTCATTTCTGTGTTGCCTGTTGGACTGTTTTCTTGTTCCTTTTCATCACCTTACTTTAAACGCCAGATTACACACATATTCAGTTGTAGCAATGCAGGATGAGTCTTTACCGAAACCAGTATGAGAGCTGAGACTTCATATTATCCACAACCGGTATGAGCTGTGGAGACATCATACTCCACGATTCCAGTATAAACTGTTGAGAGAGTCACTCGCAATCTTATACCGTTCTTTACCTTTGATCACGACATTCCAAGCACACCACTAATTAATCATAGTACCTCAAAGATACATACAAATGACAAAATAACATAAACCCAACAAACATGCACTTTACTCTTCTAATTATTTTATTACTATATAAACACAAGTGACCTGATTGCCCTCATATACTCTTCCCATTCCCATAAACACAAGTGACCTGATCACCGAGCTAATAGGCACACAGGTCAGCCTTCTGATCTGTGGAGATACATTTGCTTTAAACTCCCTTACACAATTTACAACCCATGCCCAGCAAAAAGCTGTTTTAACTCATCGTGTGCTGATCCCACAGACTGCCTAGAAAGAACATCGAGGTGCTCAGGTAGTGTGAACTCTCGTTCCCACATTGCCCTCCCCCAATTCCATTGCCCCTCCTAGTTTGGCATCAGACTTGCTTCTCAGTGAAGTTGCTCTGGAGATGCCACTTACAGAGAGGGTCTGCCTGTATGTGGACTGACTCTTTTCAGTTGAAATGGAGCTGGAACTCTCCACTGACCTTGGAACCAACCCAGACCTGCCCTGTCCTGTCTCAGTACGACTACATACAATGAATGGGGCCACTCTCCATCAATAACATCACTGGAGCGGCTCTGGGAGAAATCCCAAAATGGCAGCTGCCTATTGGGTAGCAAGTCTTTTCCACCCAAAAGACAACTATATTTGTATATTTCCACACAGCCGTTACTCCACAGAGAGTTTCACAACTTTGAGTTCCCTATTATCCCAGTAATTACTTTTTAGTGACAGATATTAATAAGAAACTCTGCAAGGGATTTAGCTGCTGCTGGAGTCCAAAGCATTTTTTTTTTTTATTCGTTACTGGGATGTGGGTGTCGCTGGCGAGTCCAGCATTTATTGTCTATCCCCAATTGCCCTCAAGAAGGTGGTGGTGAGCAGTCTTCTTGAACCGCTGCAGTCCGTGTGGTGAGGGTACTCCAATAGTGCTGTTAGGGAGGGAGTTCCAGATTTTGACCCAGCGACTATGAAGGAATGGCGAGATATTTCCAAGTCAGGATGGTGTGCGACTTGGAGGGGAACTTAGAGGTGATGGTGTTCCCATGTGCCTGCTGCCTGTCGTCCTAGGTGGGAGAGGTCGCGGGATTGGGAGGTGCTGCTGAAGAATCCTTGGCAAGTTGCTGCAGTACATCTTGTAGATGGTACACACTGCAGCCACGGTGCGCTGGTGGTGGAGGGAGTGAATGTTTAAGGTGGTGGATGGGGTGCCAAACAAGCGGGCTGCTTTGTCCTGGATAGTGTTGAGCTTCTTGAGTGTTGTTGGAGCTGCACTCATCCAGGCAAGTGGAGAGTATTCCATCACACTCCTGGCTTGTGCCTTGTAGATGGTGGAAAGGCTTTGGGGAGTTAGGAGGTGAGACACTCGCCACAGAATACCCAGTCTCTGACCTGCTCTTGTAGCCACAGTATTTATGCGGCTGGTCCAGTTAAGTTTCTGGTCAACGGACACCCCAGGATTTTGATGTTGGAGGATTCGGCGATGGTAATGCCGTTGAATGTCAAGAGGCGATGGTTAGACGCTCTCTTGTTGGAGATAGTCATTGCCTGGCACTTGTGTGGTGCGAATGTTACCTGCCACTTATCAGCCTAAACCTGAATGTCGTCCAGGTCTTGCTGCATGCGGACATAGATTGCTTCATTGTCTGAGGAGTTGCGAATGGAACTGAACACTGTGCAATCATCAGAGAATATCCCCACTTCTGACCTAATGAAGAAGCAGCTGAAGATGGTTGGGCCTAGGACACTGCCCTGAGGAACTCCTGCAGCGATGCCTTGGGGCTGAGATGATAGGCGGATGGTTGTGGTTGTTGAGGCCAATGTGCTAAGTATGACTCCAACCAGTGGAGAGTCTTTCCCCTGATTCCCATTGACTTCAATTTTACTAGAGCTCCTTGATGCCACACTCGGTCAAATGCTGCCTTGATGTGAAGGGCAGTCACTCTTACCTCACCTCTGGAATTCAGCTCTTTTGTCCATGTTTGGACCAAGGCTGTAATGAGGTCTAGAACCCAAACTGAGCCTCGGTGAGCAGGTTATTGGTGAGCAAATGCCGCTTGATAGCACTGTCGACAACACCCTCCATCACTTTGCTGATGATTGAGAGTAGGCTGATGGGGCAATAATTGGCTGGATTTAATTTGTCCTGTTTTTTGTGGACAGGACATACCTAGCCAGTCTTCCACATTGTCAGGCAGATGCCAGTATTATAGCTGTACTGGAACAGCTTGGCTAGAGGTGCGGCTAGTTCTGGAGCACAAGTCTTCAGCACGACAGCCGGGATACTGTCGGGGCTCATAGCCTTTGCTTAGCCATTTCTTTATCACGTGGAGTCGAATTGGCTTAAGACTGGCTTCTTTGATGGTGGGGACCTCAGGAGGAGGCCGAGATGAATCATCCACTCGGCACTTCTGGCTGAAGATGGTTGCAAACACTTAAGCCTTGTCTTTTACACTCGCATGCTGGGCTCCGCCATCATTGAGGATGGGGATATTCATTTCCTTCCCTAAAGGACATTAGTGAATCAGATGGGTTTTTATGACAATCCGATAGTTTCATGGTCACCATTACTGAGACTAGCTTTTTATTCCAGATTTATTTAATTAACTGAATTAAATTCCACAGGTGGTTTCCCTGCCCATGCTTGACCTGAAGCCGTGAGACTTCATGGGGTCCGGAGTCAATGCTGAGGCCACTCCTTCCCGACTGCATACCACTGTGCCACCACCCCGGTAGGTCTGTCCTGCCCTGCTGTGGAGTCACATATAGGCCAGACCAGGTAAGGATAGCAGATTTCTTTCTCTTTTGGACATTAGTGAAGCAGGTGGGTTTTTACAACAATGTGGTAGTTTCATTGTCACTGATATTAGCTTTTTTATTCCAGATTTATTTAATTAACTGAATTTAAATTCCCCAGCTGCCATGGTGGGATTTGAACTTGCTTCACCGGATTATTAGTCCAGGCCTCTGGATTACTAGTCCAGTAACATGACCACTACGCTACCGTTCCCTTGACAGCAATGTTATTGCACAATTCATCAAATTGCCAATAAACTCACTTTGTTTTACAGGAACATTCCTGCAATTGACAATTCTTTTTATAATTTTCTGTAATTTGCTATTGATAGTTTACAATTTTGCTACAAGTGAAATTATTCCCCTTAGTTTTTGCATAATACTCTATTGTATCTGCGGATGTAGAATCCTTTCTTTCATCGTCGCTGGGTCAAATTCCTGAACTCCCTACCTAACAGCACTGTGAGAGTACCTTCACCACACAGACTACAGCGGTTCAGGAAGGCGGCTCACCACCACCTGCTCAAGGGCAAGGAGGGATGGGCAATAAATGCTGGCCGTGCCAGCGATGCACACATCCCGAGAATTAATAAATTAAAAAACTGTTCATTCATTTGGCTGTTAATTGTGAATCATATCCATTATTGTGTGTTTCTGGGTTTCGTAGCCCTTGTTTCCAGGTTACTAAACCCATAGGCTGTGTCTGTGTAATAGCAGGCAGCATTTTTGTACTCTTCACCTTTACCTGCTCTTCTCCACTCCGCTCTTGGTTTTGGTCAATATTATAAACAGGCTTCCCATTTCAGTGTGGGCAAAGGGACTCCCCCAGAAATGTTAACATGTCCTTTCCCTTTCAGTTGCTGGCAGAGTTTTCCAGCAATTGCTATTTTTGTTACACTGGGATGCTACTTGGTATGAGGAAATACATGAAAATCTGGGGCTTTTTTTGTTAGATTGCAGGGCGATATGATAGAAGCGTTTAAAATTATGAAAGGATGGGACAGCGTACATAGAAGCAGGCTGTTTCCAGTAGTTGAGGGTTCAAGAAAGAGGACCCGCACATACAGGATTAAGTGCAAGGGATGCAGAACAGAGGGCAGGAGAAACGTCTTCACGCAAAGAGCTGTGGAATTCACTTCCAGGGTTAGTGGTTGAGGCAGAAACGATGTCAATATTCAAGATTAGATTGGAAAGGTGAATGAAGGAGAAGCGACTGAAGGGATATGGGAATGGGGGGGGAATGTAATTTGGACTATTTGCTCACTTGGCAGGTAAATGCCGACACAGGCTAGGTGGGCCGAATGGCCTGTTTCCGTTTTGTAACTTCTACATATTTCAGATTTCCAGCGCTCCCGGGTTTTTATTTTAGCATTACTGCTGCTTTAAAGGAACATAGGAAGTAGGCCATTTAGCCTCTTGAGCCTGTTCCGCCATTCAATGAGATCATGGCTGATCTGTGACCTAACTCCTTACACCTGCCTTTGCTCTACATCCCTTAATACCTTTGTTTAACAGAAATCTATTAACCTCCGTTTTAAAATTAAAAATTGATCGAGCACCAATTGCCGTTTGCGGAACAGAGTTCAAACTTCTACCACCCTTTGTGTGTAGAAGTATTTCCTGATTTCACTCCTGAAAGGTCTGGCTCTAATTTTTAGACTATGTCCCCAGTCCTAGAATCCCCAACCAGCGGAAATAGTTTCTCTCTATCTACCCTATCTGTTCCCCTTAATATCTTGAAAGAGTTTGTGGAATCGCTCCCTCGTTTGTGACCTTGTAACGATGATCATTTAATCTCTGGCCTCTGCAAATTGTTAAGTTGTCTCTACCCTCGCATAAGACGCAGGAGCAGGAGAAGGTCATTTGGCCCCTCGAGCCTGCTCTGCCATTCAATAAGATCATGGCTAATCTGATCTTGGCCTCAACTCCACTTCCCCGCCCGGTCCCCATAGCCCTCGACTCCCTTACCTTTCAAAAATCTGTCTATCTCCACTTTATATATATTCAATGACCCAGCCTCCACAGCTCTCTCCACATGAGTACAGAGTACACCGGTAAATGTAGGAAGTTGTGTAGGACAGTAGGATGTTCAGAGGAATGCAATAATATTCATAGAATTATAGAATCGTACAAAACAGAAGGGGGCTATTTGGCCCATCGTGCCAGCTCTTTGAAAGAGCGATCCAATTACTCCCACTCCCCTGTTCTTTACCCATAGCCCTGCAAATTTTTTCTTTTCAAATATTTATCTAATTCCCTTTTGAAAGTTACTACTGAACCTGCTTCCACCATCTTTTCAGGCAGTGCTTTCTAGATCACAACAACTCACTGCATTAAAAAAATTCTCATCACTCCTTTGCCAATTACCTCAAATCTGTGTCCTCTGGTTACCGACTCTGCCAGTGGAAACATTTTCTCCCTATGTACACTATCAAAATCCCTCAATTTTGAAAACCTCCATTAAATCTCCCTTTAACCTTCTGTACTCATGAGGCGAACCAGCTTCTCTAGTCTCTCCACATAACTTGTCCCTCATACCATTCTAGTAAATCTCCTCTACACCCTCCAAGGTCTTGATGTCCTTTCTAAAGTGTGGTGCCCAGAATTGGACACAATACTCAATCTGATGCCGAGCCAGTGTTTTATAAAGGTTTAGCATAGCTTCCTTGTTTTGGTACTCTATGACGCTACTTATAAAGCCAAGGATCCCATATGTTTTTTTTTTTTAAAAACAGCTCGATCAACTTGTCTTGCCACCTTCAAAGATTTTTGAGTACATACACCCCCAGGTCGCTCTGTTTCTGCACGCCCTTTAAAATTGTGCCATTTAGTTTATATTGCCTCTCCTCATTCTTCCTTCCAAAATGCATCACTTAACACTTATTAAGTGTCATCTACATTAAATGTCATCTGCCACGTGTCTGCCCATTTCAGAGAGATTTAGGCCTAGAAATTCAGTTGTTTGCGCCAGCCGCTAGCGCCTTAGGAGGAGGAGATGTGGGGCGCTAGGCGGCTAGCGGCCGGGCGCAGCGCGATCTGCGCCTCTCCCCAACTTCAGTAAAGATTTAGCGGCGGCGCAAAGCCTTTGCGCGCGCTCAGCTGCGCGCGCAGATCCTGACGTCATTTCATCGTGCAACACCCTTTGTGCGCCCCGAACCGGAAATTCAGTGGCGCCGCCCTTCTTTGCGCCTGGCGCCCCCAGCGACTGGTAGACGGGAACGGTTCCCAGTCGCTGCGGGGCGCGCTATTTAAAGGGGACTCCTCCTGCAGTATAAGTGGCAGCCATTTTGTGCCAATCCCTCTGTGTGAGAGACGGATATTTGGAGAGAGACAAAGGCAGAGAGCTTTCTGCTTTGACTCAGCGCTTGCACAGGTACTTGTGGCTTCAGGCCAGAGCTTTGCACTTGGATTTCACTTTCAGTGCCATAGCCTTGAGTCGCCACATATAATGGGGGCTGCAATGGGTGGAAACGTTGGCTTTCTGCATTGCATTCAAAGGGATCAGAGACGCCGTGAGAGAGTGCCAGTCATGGCCAGACGGAGATTGGCCAACAGGCGTCGGCACAGGAGGCCTTACCCACCCAGGGTATACCGCCAGCAGTTCTCATATCTGAACATGTCTGAGAAGCAGTGTGTTCGGAGGATGCGATTCAGAAGGGAGGTGGTCACTGAGATCTGCCACCTGCTTCGCAGAGATCTGCAGCCACAGCTGAGGAGCAGGACGTCTCGGTCAGTGGCAGTGAAGGTGGCTCTCAACTTCGATGCCACTGGCTCCTTCCAATCCGCTACTGGGGACATTGCCAACATCTCCCAGTTCGCGGTACATTGCTGCATCCGCCAGGTGAACAATGCCCTTTTCAGAAGGAGACGTCAGTTCATCTCCTTCCCCATGACCCTGGACAAGCAGCAAGAGCGTGCAATCGGATTTGGAAGAATAGCGGGCTTCCCCATGGTTGAGGGCGTAGAACTGATGAACCAGCAATGGTCAGGCCTTGCTTCAGGGCTGCCGTGTGCAGGGCATGGCAGCCAAACAAGTCGACCCTTCCCCTTTAAGAGCTGACCGGCGCCAGCGTGTCTGCCTTCATTGAGCAACTCGCCGCACCTGCGCTGCGCCCGTCCTCGGTGTTAGCGCCCCGGATCACCGGCTTAGCGCCTAATGATAGTCATGCATCGCCTGCTTTAGCGCAGCAGCAACCTCTTGGGGCGATGCCACTGAATATCGGCGAAGGTGGCGCGAAGTTGCGCCGGGCGCAAACTTTAGCGGCCGCCCAGCTGTAGCACCCCAAATGTGGCTATACTGAATTTCTAGGCCTTAGTACCTGGGTATACACAAGATACTAATTATCAGGAATAATAAAGCAAACAATTACAAAATGAAGAGCAAGTTATTAAATAAGCTGAGTTTAGCCAGAATCCCAGAAGAATCAATACCGCTAATGCTATCACAATGCACTGCTGTAGCTGAGAGTGCAAATGGGAGTGTTCAAGTAAAGTGCTAGTCACATCGTACAGGGAGCATTGCATCCAGGCGCAGTCATTGTTCTAGAGCAAAATAAAGATTGCAAGAGGGGAGGATGCTTCGTTACACAATTAAGGGGCTTTGTAAGGTGGATGCAGAGATATTCGGACTTGAATTCAGCATAGAAGAACCAGAACATACTTAGAAAATGAGGCAGCCAAAACCTACAAGCAATAACTTCTTCATGCTTCTTCGCCCCAAGAGGTTGCTGCTGCGCTAAAGCAGGCGATGCATGACTATCATTAGGCGCTAAGCCGGTGATCTGGGGCGCTAACACCGAGAACGGGCGCAGCGCAGGTGCGGCGAGTTGCTCAATGAAGGCAGACACGCTGGCGCCGGTCAGCTCTTAAAGGGGAAGGGTCGACTTGTTTGGCTGCCATGCCCTGCACACGGCAGCCCTGAAGCAAGGCCTGACCATTGCTGGTTCATCAGTTCTACGCCCTCAACCATGGGGAAGCCCGCTATTCTTCCAAATCCGATTGCACGCTCTTGCTGCTTGTCCAGGGTCATGGGGAAGGAGATGTACTGACGTCTCCTTCTGAAAAGGGCATTGTTCACCTGGCGGATGCAGCAATGTACCGCGAACTGGGAGATGTTGGCAATGTCCCCAGTAGCGGATTGGAAGGAGCCAGTGGCATCGAAGTTGAGAGCCACCTTCACTGCCACTGACAGAGACGTCCTGCTCCTCAGCTGTGGCTGCAGATCTCTGCGAAGCAGGTGGCAGATCTCAGTGACCACCTCCCTTCTGAATCGCATCCTCCGAACACACTGCTCCTCAGACATGTTCAGATATGAGAACTGCTGGCGGTATACCCTGGGTGGGTAAGGCCTCCTGTGCCGACGCCTGTTGGCCAATCTCCGTCTGGCCATGACTGGCACTCTCTCACGGCGTCTCTGATCCCTTTGAATGCAATGCAGAAAGCCAACGTTTCCACCCATTGCAGCCCCCATTATATGTGGCGACTCAAGGCTATGGCACTGAAAGTGAAATCCAAGTGCAAAGCTCTGGCCTGAAGCCACAAGTACCTGTGCAAGCGCTGAGTCAAAGCAGAAAGCTCTCTGCCTTTGTCTCTCTCCAAATATCAAAACAGTGGGAGACTTTCAGAAGGGAAATAGAGAGAGTACAGCGCCAACATGTTCCTGTAAAGGTCAAGGGTGGGACCAACAAGCAAAGGGAACCTTGGATGACAAGGGAGATACAAAAATGCATTAGAAATAAAAGGGGGGCTTTTGGCAGTTACAAAAGACTAAAGACGGAAGAAGCCCTAGAGGAGTATAAAAAGTGCAGGGGCATACTTAAAAAAGAAATTAGGAGGGCGAGGAGGGGCCATGAAATAACACTGGCGAGCAAAATAAAGGAAAATCCTAAGATGTTTTATAAGTATATTAAGGGCAAGAGGATAACCAGGGAAAGGGTAGGGCCCATTAGGGACCAAAGTGGCAATCTGTGTGTAGAACCAGATGATGTAGGCGGGGTTTTAAATGAATTTTTTGCATCTGTGTTCACTATGGAGAAAGACGATGCAGACATAGAAATCGGGCAAGGGGATTGTGACATACTTGAACATATTAGCATCGAGAGGGAGGAGGTGCTAGCGGTTTTAGCAGGCCAAAAAGTGGATAAATCCCCAGGCCCGGACGAGATGTATCCCAGGCTGCTGTGGGAGGCAAAGGAGGAGATTGCAGGGGCTCTGACACAAATTTTCAGAACCTCTCTGGCCACAGGGGATGTACCAGAGGACTGGAGAACAGCTAATGTAGTACCATTATACAAGAAGGGTAGCAGGGATAAACCAGGGAATTACAGGCCAGTGAGCCTAACATCTGTGGTAGGGAAATTATTGGAAAAAATTCTGAGGGACAAAATTAGTCTCCACTTGGAGAGGCAAGGATTAATCGGGGATAGTCAGCATGGCTTTGTCAAGGGTAAACCATGTCTGACAAATCTGATTGAATTTTTCGAGGGGGTGACTAGGGAGGTGGATGAGGGAAATGCTGTGGATGTGGTTTACATGGACTTCAGTAAAGCTTTTGACAAAGTCCCGCATAGGAGACTGGTCAAGAAGGTAAGAGCCCATGGGATCCAGGGTGCCTTGGCGCGTTGGATCCTAAACTGGCTGAGTGGCAGGAGGCAGAGGGTGATGGTCGAAGGTTGCTTTTGTGACTGGAAGCCTGTGTCCAGTGGGGTACCTCAGGGATCGGTGCTGGGTCCCTTGTTGTTTGTGATCTACATAAATGATTTGGATGAGAATGTAAAAGGTATGATCAGTAAGTTTGCAGATGACACGAAAATTGGTGGGGTGGTAAATTGCAAGGGGGAAAGCCTCAGGCTACAGGACGATATAGACGGGTTGGTCAGATGGGCGGAAAAGTGGCAAATGGAATTTAACCCTGAAAAGTGCGAGGTGATGCATTTTGGACGGACAAATAAGGCAAGGGAATACACAATGAGTGGTAGGACCCTAGGAAGTACAGAGGGTCAGAGGGACCTCGGTGTACATGTACATAGATCTCTGAAGGCAGCGGAACAAGTAGATAAGGTGGTTAAAAAGGCATATGGGATACTTGCCTTCATTAGCCGAGGCATAGAATATAAGAGCAGGGAGGTTATGATGGAGCTGTACAAAACGCTGGTGAGGCCACAGCTGGAGTACTGTGTGCAGTTCTGGTCGCCTCACTATAGGAAGGATGTGATTGCTTTGGAGAGGGTGCAGAGAAGATTCACCAGGATGTTACCTGGGATGGAGCGCCTCAGCTATGAAGAAAGACTAAACAGGCTGGGGTTGTTTTCCTTGGAGCAAAGAAGGCTGAGGGGGGACCTGATTGAGGTGTACAAAATGATGAGGGGCATAGATAGGGTAGACAAAGAGGAACTTTTCCCCTTAGTAGGGGGGTCAATAACAAGGGGGCATAGATTCAGGGTAAGGGCCAGGAGATTTAGAGGGGATTTGAGGAGGAACTTTTTCACCCAGAGGGTGGTTGGAATGTGGAACTCAATGCCTAAAAGGGTGGTAGAGGCAGGAACCCTCACAACATTCAAGAAGCATTTGGATGAGCACTTGAAATGCCATTGCATACAAGGCTATGGACCAAATGCTGGAAAATGGGATTAGACTGGACAGGGATGGATGGGCGGCGCAGACACGATGGGCCGAAGGGCCTCTTTCTGTGCTGTAAAGCTCTATGACTCATACTTCAGGCAACTGTGTCAGATACTTATGCAGAGGTAGAGAATCACATCTGGTTAGAAAGGTCATTATCCTGGAACATTGAACAAACTGATGGATTAAACAAGAGAGAGAGAGCAGCATGGAGTGCGATAAAATAAACAGGAGAGAGAGAGCAGCACGGAGTGAGGTAAAATAAACAGGAGAGAGAGAGCAGCACGGAGTGAGATAAAATAAACAGGAGAGCGAGGGCAGCACGGTGTGAGGTAAAATAAACAGGAGAGAGAGAGCAGCACGGAGTGAGGTAAAATAAACAGGAGAGGGAGAGCAGCACGGAGTGAGGTAAAATAAACAGGAGAGAGAGAGCAGCAGGGAGTGAGATAAAATAAACAGGAGAGAGAGAGAGCAGCACGGAGTGAGATAAAATAAACAGGAGGGAGAGAGCAGCACGGAGTGAGATAAAATAAACAGGAGGGAGAGAGCAGCGCGGAGTGAGATAAAATAAACAGGAGAGAGAGAGAGAGCAGCACGGAGTGAGATAAAATAAACAGGAGGGAGAGCAGCACGGAGTGAGATAAAATAAACAGGAGGGAGAGAGCAGCACAGAGTGAGATAAAATAAACAGGAGAGAGAGAGAGAGCAGCACGGAATGAGATAAAATAAACAGGAGAGAGCAGCACAGAGTGAGATAAAATAAACAGGAGAGAGCAGCACGGAGTGAGGTAAAATAAATAAGAGAGAGAGAGCAGCACGGAGTGAGATAAAATAAACAGGAGAGAGAGAGCAGCACGGAATGAGATAAAATAAACAGGAGAGAGCAGCACGGAGTGAGGTAAAATAAATAAGAGAGAGAGAGCAGCACGGAATGAGATAAAATAAACAGGAGCGAGAGCAGCACGGAGTGAGATAAAATAAACACGAGAGAGAGAGAGCAGCACGGAGTGAGATAAAATAAACAGGAGAGAGAGAGCAGCACGGAGTGAGAAAATAAACAGGAGAGATCAGCACGGAGTGAAATACAATAAACAGGAGAGAGCGCAGCACGGAGTGAGATAAACTAAACAGGAGGGAGAGAGCAGCACGGAGTGAGATAAAATAAACAGGAGGGAGAGCAGCACGGAGTGAGATAAAATAAACAGGAGAGAGAGCAGCACGGAGTGAGATAAACTAAACAGGAGGGAGAGCGCAGCACGGAGTGAGATAAAATAAACAGGAGAGAGAGCAGTGATGTGCCTCAATAAATCCGAGACTCAATGTTAGCGGAACAAAACAAGGCTTTTATTAACTTAGAAGGTAACACACAGTGGAGAGGTGTCTTCCATCCAGAGGTCTGCAGTACTGGATGTGAGGCACGCTGAGCCTGCTTACATAGGGGTCAGGTATGGGCGGAGCCCTACACACAATACAATACAAGGTGAGGAAACGGAACTGAGGTAAGGGAAATGAAACTGAAACTAAACCACAGTCACAGGCACAATCACACAGAGAATACAGATGAGTGATGAATGGCATATTTCATCACATTCACCCCTTCTATAGATTTAGTCTGTTCGGGGGTTTGATAGTCCTCTGTGACCGACGTGGCTGTTGTGGTGCCGCGGGTGTCGGCTGGGTGCCCCGGTGGCCTCCTGGGTCTCTGCCGGGGGCGCCGCCAGGGTTGTTGAAGGGGTAGTTGGTGGGGGTACCGTTGGTCGATGTTCTTCCGGGGGTGATGAAAGAGTAGTGGGTGGGTAAGAGTTGCTGTGATCGTTGTCGCTGCTGTTGTCGTGGTTGTTGTCGTTACCGGCTGGGGCGACGTCTTTTATGGACACGGTGTCCTCCCTTCCGTCGGCGTGCCGGACATACGCGTATTGGGGGTTGGCGTGGAGTAGGTGCACTGACTCCACGAGAGGGTCCGTCTTGTGGCCCCTCACATGCCTTCGCACGAATACCGGACCTGGGGTGGAGAGCCATGACGGCATGGATACGCCTGAGGTGGATTTCCGGGGAAAGACAAACATTCGTTCATGAGGCGTGGCATTAGTGGCAGTACACAATAGCGACCATATCGAATGGAGCACATCTGAGAGGACTTCCTGCCAGCGGGAGATAGGGAGGCCCTTGGTCCTTAGAGCTAGAGTGACTGCTTTCCATACTGTCCCGTTCTCTCGCTCCACTTGACCGTTACCCCGGGGGTTGTAGCTGGTGGTACGGCTCGTGGCGATCCCCCTGGACAGCATGTACTGGCGTAGCTCTTCACTCATGAAGGATGCCCCCCTATCCGTATGGATGTAGCTCGGCATACCGAACAGGCAGAACAGGCTGTTGAGGCATTTAATGACCGTGGCGCTGGTCATGTCTGGGCAGGGGAAGGCGAATGGGAAACGGGAGTATTCGTCCACAATGTTCAGGAAGTAAACATTGCGGTCGACGGACGGGAGGGGGCCCTTGAAGTCTAAGCTGAGCCGCTCAAAGGGCCGTGTAGCTTTGATTAAGTGGGCTCTATCTGGGCGGTAGAACCGAGGCTTGCACTCGGCGCAAGTGCAGCAGTTCCTGGTCAGAGACCGAACTTCCTCAATCCAATCGAGTAGGGTAAGTTACGGGACTTTATGAAGTGGAACAGCCGCGTGACTCCTGGGTGGCAGAGGTCGTTGTGGAGGGTCTGCAGCCGATCCCCGGTGGCGCTGGCACACATCCCTCGTGAGAGGGCGTCGGGGGATTCGTTAAGGGCCCCTGGCCGGTAAATGATGTCGTACTCGAAGGTGGAGAGCTCGATCCGCCACCTAAGAATCTTATCATTTTTAATCTTCCCCCTCTGTTTATTATTGAACATAAACGCTACCGACCGCTGGTCGCTAAGTAGGGTGAAGCGTTTGCCGGCTAGGTAGTGGCGCCAGTGGCGCACTGCCTCCACGATGGCTTGGGCCTCCTTTTCCACGGAGGAGTGTCTGATCTCGGGCCCTTGGAGGGTCCTCGAGAAGAAAGCTACGGGCTGCCCCGCCTGGTTGAGGGTGGCCGCCAAGGCAAAGTCAGACGCATCACTTTCCACTTGAAAGGGAGTGTTCTCGTCCACTGCCTGTAGCGTGGCCCGCTCAATATCCCGCTTAATGCTTTTGAAGGCGGCGTGGGCCTCAGCAGAGAGCGGAAAAGAGGATGCTTTCAAGAGGGGGCGGGCTTTGTCGGAGTAGTTGGGGACCCATTGGGAACAATAAGAAAATAACCCCAGGCTCCTTTTCAGGGCTTTGGGAGTGTTGGGCAGGGGCAGCTCCCGTAGGGGGCTCAATCGGTCGGGGTCTGGTTCGATTTCCCCATTCTCCACCACGCTGCCTAGTATGCAGAGGCGCGTGGTGTTGTAAACACACTTGTCCTCGTTGTAAGTGAGGTTGAGTTTTTGTGCGGTTTTCAGGAACCTCTCGAGGTTCGAGTCGTGATCCTGCTGGTTGTGACCGCAGATGGTGACGTTGTCGAGGTAGGGGAAGGTTGCCTGCAAGTGGTGGTCATCGACCATGCGGTCCATCTCCCTCTGAAAGACCGAGACCCCATTCGTCACCCCAAAGGGGACTCTGAGGAATTGGTAGAGGCGTCCGTTCGCCTCGAAGGCGGTGTACGGGCGGTCCTCTGGTCTGATAGGGAGCTGGTGGTACGCTGACTTGAGGTCGATGGTGGAGAACACCCGGTATTGGGCGATTTGGTTCACCATTTCTGATATGCGGGGTAGCGGGTAGGCGTCTAGTTGGGTGTACCTGTTGATCGTTTGGCTATAGTCGATCACCATCCGTTTCTTCTCGCTACCCCTTACCACCACCACTTGGGCGCGCCACGGGCTGTTGCTGCGTTCAATAATGCGCTCCTTCAGGAGCCTGTCTACCTCGGTCGCGATAAATCGCCTGTCCTCCCAGCTGTACCTCCTGCTTTTGGTCGCTATTGGCCGGCAGTTAGGGGTAAGGTTCGCGAATAGCGAAGGCGGCTTTACCTTCAGGGTAGCCAGACCGCACACTGTGAGGGGCGGCTGGGACCCACCGTAATTGAGCGTGATGCTTTGATGGTGGCACTGGAAATCCAGGCCCAAGATCACGCTCGCACATAGATTCTTCATGATTAGTACTTTAAAATTATCGTATACAGTTCCGTTAACGGACAATTGTACCGTGCAGTAACCCATAATGGTCGATGTCTGGGTTTTATCAGCCATAGAGATGGTACCCCGAGTAGGGACCACCTTTAGGGAGAGTTGTTGTGCTAGTTCAGGGTGGATAAAACTCTCCGTGCTTCCACTGTCAATTAAACATTTAACCCCGCACCCATTTACCTCGATGTCCACCATTGATTTGGATAGCGGGTGCGGCCTGGTCTGGTCCACTGTGACCGATGCCACTGTAGGGCCCTGATCGAGACAAGATGGCGTCCACGCTGTCTGCTCACAAGATGGCGGACCCCACGAGGTCGGGGCAAGATGGCGTCCAAGATGGCCGCTCCCACGGCGCACACGCGGCGGTGGCGGGTTTTCCGGCGGGGTTCCCTCTGCACACCTTCCCGAAGTGCCCCTTCTTACCGCACTTAAAGCAGGTGTTGCCTTTCACCGGGCACAGGTTTCTGGTGTGCTTCGACTGCCCGCAGAAGTAGCAGTTGGGTCCCCGACGCGTCGCGGCTGTCGTAGGGCTTCTGGGGGGAGAGCGGGGCCCCGACGGTGTCGGGCTGCCGGGCGGGGAAGATGCCTTCCAAGATGGCGGCGCCCTTGGTGCACACGTGGCGGCGTGGGCGGCACGGGCTGAAGAGTAGGCGTCCGAGTTTCTCTGGGCCACATCCAGGGATCACGCTGTGTCCACAGCCTGTTTCAGGTCCAATCCCGTTTTTTCCAGCAGTCTCTGCCGGATGTAAGTGGAGCTAAGGCCTGTGATGAAGGCATCGCGAACAAGCTCGTCAGTGTACACTGCGGCTTTTACATCTTGGCACTTGCAGTCTTTGCCAAGTGTTTTCAGGGTGACTAGGAACTCATCCAGCGATTCCCCAGGTCGCTGTGCGCGAGTAGCGAGCAGATGCCTAGCATACACCTCATTCGTAGGCTGCTGGTAATGCGCCTTTAAGATGTCGCAGGCGGCCGGGTACGTGTCGGCGTCTTGGATCAGAGGGTAAACCCTATGGCTTACCCAATTCCGCAGGATTCCGAGTTTCATACTTTCAGCGTCCGTAGCGCCTGTGACGGCTGCGGAATTGTCCAGGAAGAATTCCATACACATAAACCAGTGCCCGAAGCGTGCCGATGCGTCCGAAGCATGCTGGTCCAAATCCAAACGTTCGGGTTTCAAGAGTTGATCCATTGTGTTGAAAAGTAAGTTAATAAAGTTGATGTGCCTCAATAAATCCGAGACTCAATGTTAGCGGAACAAAACAAGGTTTTTATTAACTTAGAAGGTAACACACAGTGGAGAGGTGTCTTCCATCCAGAGGTCTGCAGTACTGGATGTGAGGCACGCTGAGCCTGCTTACATAGGGGCCAGGTATGGGCGGAGCCCTACACACAATACAATACAAGGCGAGGAAACGGAACTGAGGTAAGGGAAATGAAACTGAAACTAAACCACAGTCACAGGCACAATCACACAGAGAATACAGATGAGTGATGAATGGCATATTTCATCACAAGCAGCACGGAGTGAGATAAAATAAACAGGAGAGAGCAGCACGGAGTGAGATAAAATAAACAGGAGAGAGAGCAGCACGGAGTGAGATAAACTAAACAGGAGGGAGAGCAGCACTGTGTGATGAAATATATTCCATTCATCACTGCCTGTTTTCTGTGTCTTGTAACTGCCTGCTTTCTGTGTCTTTTCCCTTCCCCCAGTCCTCATGTATTATGTATTGGAATGTGCTGGAATTGGTTGTGTGCAGGGCTCCGCCCATACCTGGCTCCTTTGTAATCTAAGTCAGTCGGGCATCAGCCTCCTGAAGGAAGACATCTCTCTAGTTTACGTGTTATGTTCTAAGTTAATAAAAGCCTTACTTTTGTTCTGCTAACTTCGAGTCTCGGAATAATTGAGGCACATCAATTTTATTAACTTAAATTTTCAACACTATGGATCAACTCCTGAAACCCGAACGTTTGGATTTGGATCAACATGCTCCGGACGCATCAGCACGCTTCGGACACTGGTTTGACTGTATGGAATTCTTCCTGGACAATTCCGCAGCCGTCAAAGACGCTACGGACACTGCGAAGATGAGACTCAGAATGCTACGGAATTGGGTAAGCCACCGGGTTTACCCCCTCATCCAAGACGCCGATACGTACCTGGCCGCCTGCAACATCTTAAAGGCGCATTACCAGCAGCCTACGAATGAGGTGTATGCTAGGCATCTACTCGCTACTCGCGCACAGCGACCTGGGGAATCGGTGGAGGAGTTCCTAAGCATCCTGAAAAAGCTTGGCAAGGACTGTAAGTGCCGAGATGTAAAAGCCGCAGTGTACACCGACGAGCTTGTTCGCGATGCCTTTATCACAGGCCTCAGCTCCACTCACATCCGGCAAAGACTGCTGGAAAAAAACGGAGTTGGACCTGAAACAGGCTGCAGACACCGCGCTGTCCCTGGAGGTGGCCCAGAGAAACTCGGACGCCTACTCTTCAGCACGCGCCGCCCACGCCGCCACGTGTGCGCCGAGGGCGCCGCCATCTTGGAAGGCATCTTCCCCGCCCGGCAGCCCGACACCAGCGGGGCTCAGCTCTCCCCCCAGAAGCCCTACGGCAGCCGTGACGCATCAAGGACCCAACTGCTACTTCTGCGGGCAGCCAAAGCACACCAGAAACCTGTGCCCGGCGAAAGGCACCACCTGCTTTAAGTGCAGTAAGAAGGGGCACTTCGGGAAGGTGTGCAGAGGGAACCCCGCCGGAAAACCAACCGCCGGAAAACCCGCCACCGCCGCGTGTGCGCCGTGGGAGCGGCCATCTTGGACGCCATCTTGCCCGACCTCGTGGGGTCCGCCATCTTATGAGCAGACAGCATGGACGCCATCTTGTCTCGATCAGGGCCCTACAGTGGCATCGGTCACAGTGGACCAGACCAGGCCGCATCCGCTATCCAAATCAATGGTGGACATCGAGGTAAACGGGTGCCGGGTTAAATGCTTAATTGACAGTGGAAGCACGGAGAGTTTTATCCACCCTGAACTGGCACAACAACTCTCCCTAAAGGTGGTCCCTGCTCAGGGTACCATCTCTATGGCCGATAAAACCCAGACATCGACCATTCTGGGTTACTGCACGGTACAATTGTGCGTTAACGGAACTGTGTATGATAATTTTAAAGTATTAATCATGAAGAATCTATGTGCGAGCGTGATCTTGGGTTTGGATTTCCAGTGCAACCACCAAAGCATCACGCTCAAGTACGGTGGGTCCCAGCCGCCCCTCAGTGTGCGGTCTGGCTACCCTGAAGGTAAAGCCGCCTTCGCTATTCGCGAACCTTACCCCTAACTACCGGCCAATAGCGACCAAAAGCAGGAGGTACAGCTGGGAGGACAGGCGGTTTATCGCGACCGAGGTAGACAGGCTCCTGAAAGAGCGCATTATTGAACACAGCAACAGCCCGTGACGCGCCCAAGTGGTAGTGGTAAGGGGTAGCGAGAAGAAACGGATGGTGATCGACTATAGTCAAACGATCAACAGGTACACCCTACTAGACGCCTACCCGCTACCCCGCATATCAGAAATGGTGAACCAAATCGCCCAATACCGGGTGTTCTCCACCATCGACCTCAAGTCAGCGTACCACCAGCTCCCTATCAGACCAGAGGACCGCCCGTACACCGCCTTCGAGGCGAACGGACGCCTCTACCAATTCCTCAGAGTCCCCTTTGGGGTGACGAACGGGGTCTCGGTCTTTCAGAGGGAGATGGATCGCATGGTCGATGACCACCACTTGCAGGCAACCTTCCCCTACCTCGACAACGTCACCATCTGCGGTCACAACCAGCAGGATCACGACTCGAACCTCGAGAGGTTCCTGAAAACCGCACAAAAACTCAACCTCACCTATAACGAGGACAAGTGCGTTTTCAACACCACGCGCCTCTGCATACTGGGCAGCGTGGTGGAGAATGGGGAAATCGGACCAGACCCCGACCGATTGCGCCCCCTACGGGAGCTGCCCCTGCCCAACACTCCCAAAGCCCTGAAAAGGTGCCTGGGGTTATTTTCTTACTATTCCCAATGGGTCCCCAACTACTCCGACAAAGCCCGCCCCCTCTTGAAAGCATCCTCTTTTCCGCTCTCTGCTGAGGCCCACGCCGCCTTCAAAAGCATTAAGCAGGATATTGAGCGGGCCACGCTACAGGCAGTGGACGAGAACACTCCATTTCAAGTGGAAAGTGATGCGTCCGACTTTGCCTTGGCGGCCACCCTCAACCAGGCAGGGCGGCCCGTAGCTTTCTTCTCGAGGACCCTCCAAGGGCCCGAGATCAGACACTCCTCCGTGGAAAAGGAGGCCCAAGCCATCGTGGAGGCAGTGCGCCACTGGCGCCACTACCTAGCCGGCAAACGCTTCACCCTACTTACAGACCAGCGGTCGGTAGCGTTTATGTTCAACAATAAACAGAGGGGGAAGATTAAAAATGATAAGATTCTTAGGTGGCGGATCGAGCTCTCCACTTTCGAGTACGACATCATTTACCGGCCAGGGGCCCTTAACGAATCCCCTGACGCCCTCTCACGAGGGATGTGTGCCAGCGCCACCGAGGATCGGCTACAGACCCTCCACAACGACCTCTGCCACCCAGGGGTCACGCGGCTGTTCCACTTCATAAAGTCCCGTAACTTACCCTACTCGATTGAGGAAGTTCGGTCTCTGACCAGGAACTGCCGCACTTGCGCTGAGTGTAAGCCTCGGTTCTACCGCCCAGATAGAGCCCACTTAATCAAAGCTACACGGCCCTTCGAGCGGCTCAGCTTAGATTTCAAGGGCCCCCTCCCGTCCGTCGACCGCAATGTTTACTTCCTGAACATTGTGGACGAATACTCCCGTTTCCCATTCGCCTTCCCCTGCCCAGACATGACCAGCGCCACGGTCATTAAATGCCTCAACAGCCTGTTCTGCCTGTTCGGTATGCCGAGCTATATCCACACGGATAGGGGGGCATCCTTCATGAGTGAAGAGCTACGCCAGTACATGCTGTCCAAGGGGATCGCCACGAGCCGTACCACCAGCTACAACCCCCGGGGTAACGGCCAGGTGGAGCGAGAGAACGGGACAGTGTGGAAAGCAGTCACCCTAGCTCTAAGGACCAAGGGCCTCCCTATCTCCCGCTGGCAGGAAGTCCTCTCGGATGTGCTCCATTCGATACGGTCGCTATTGTGTACGGCCACTAATGCCACGCCTCATGAACGAATGTTTGTCTTTCCTCGGAAATCCACCTCAGGCGTATCCATGCCGTCATGGCTCTCCACCCCAGGTCCGGTACTCGTGCGAAGGCATGTGAGGGGCCACAAGACGGACCCTCTCGTGGAGCCAGTACACCTACTCCACGCCAACCCCCAATACGCATATGTCCGGCACGCCGACGGAAGGGAGGACACCGTGTCCATAAAAGACGTCGCCCCAGCCGGCATCGACAACAACCACGGCAATAGCAGCGACGACGATCACAGCAACCCTTACCCACCCACTACTCTTTCATCACCCCCGGAAGAACATCGACCAACGGCACCCCCACCAACTACCCCTTCAACAACCCCGGCGGCACCCCCGGCAGACACCCAGGAGGATACCGAGGACACCCAGCCGACACCCGCGGCACCACAACAGCCACGTCGGTCGCAGAGGACTATCAAACCCCCGAACAGACTAAATCTATAGAAGGGGTGAATGTGATGAAATATATTCCATTCATCACTGCCTGTTTTCTGTGTCTTGTAACTGCCTGCTTTCTGTGTCTTTTCCCTTCCCCCAGTCCTCATGTATTTTGTATTGGAATGTGCTGGAATTGGTTGTGTGCAGGGCTCCGCCCATACCTGGCTCCTTTGTAATCTAAGTCAGTCGGGCATCAGCCTCCTGAAGGAAGACATCTCTCTAGTTTACGTGTTATGTTCTAAGTTAATAAAAGCCTTACTTTTGTTCTGCTAACTTCGAGTCTCGGAATAATTGAGGCACATCACACTGAGTGAGATAAAATAAACAGGAGAGAGAGCAGCACGGAGTGAGATAAAATAAACAGGAGAGAGAGCAGCACGGAGTGAGATAAACTAAACAGGAGGGAGAGCAGCACTGAGTGAGATAAAATAAACAGGAGAGAGCGCAGCACGGAGTGAGATAAAATAAACAGGAGAGAGAGAGAGCAGCACGGAGTGAGATTAAATAAACAGGAGAGAGAGAGCAGCACCGAGTGAGATAAAATAAACAGGAGAGAGAGCAGCACGGAGTGAGATAAAATAAACAGGAGAGAGAGCAGCACGGAGTGAGATAAAATAAACAGGAGAGAGCAGCACGGAGTGAAATAAAATAAACAGGAGAGAGAGCAGCACGGAGTGAGATAAAATAAACAGGAGGGAGAGAGCAGCACGGAGTGAGATAAAATAAACAGGAGAGAGAGAGCAGCACTGAGTGAGATAAAATAAACAGGAGAGAGAGAGCAGCACGGAGTGAGATAAAATAAACAGGAGAGAGAGAGCAGCACGGAGTGAAATAAAATAAACAGGAGAGAGAGAGCAGCACGGAGTGAGATAAAATAAACAGGAGAGAGAGAGCAGCACAGAGTGAGATAAAATAAACAGGAGAGAGAGAGCAGCACGGAGTGAGATAAAATAAACAGGAGAGAGCAGCACGGAGTGAGATAAAATAAACAGGAGGGAGAGAGCAGCACGGAGTGAGATAAAATAAACAGGAGAGAGAGCAGCACGGAGTGAGATAAAATAAACAGGAGAGAGAGCAGCACAGAGTGAGATAAAATAAACAGGAGAGAGAGCAGCACGGAGTGAGATAAAATAAACAGGAGAGAGAGAGCAGCACGGAGTGAGATAAAATAAACAGGAGGGAGAGAGCAGCACGGAGTGAGATAAAATAAACAGGAGAGAGAGAGCAGCGTGGAGTCAGATAAAATAAACAGGAGAGAGAGCAGCACGGAGTGAGATAAAATAAACAGGAGAGAGAGAGCAGCACGGAGTGAGATAAAATAAACAGGAGAGAGCGCAGCACGGAGTGAGATAAAATAAACAGGAGAGAGAGCAGCACGGAGTGAGATAAAATAAACAGGAGAGAGAGAGAGAGCAGCACGGAGTGAGATAAAATAAACAGGAGGGAGACAGCAGCACGGAGTGAGATAAAATAAACAGGAGAGAGATAGCAGCACGGAGTGAGATAAAATAAACAGGAGAGAGAGCAGCACGGAGTGAGATAAAATAAACAGGAGAGAGAGAGAGCAGCACGGAGTGAGATAAAATAAACAGGAGAGCAGCACGGAGTGAGATAAAATAAACAGGAGAGAGAGAGCAGCACGGAGTGAGATAGAATAAACAGGAGGGAGAGAGCAGCAGGGAGTGAGATAAAATAAACAGGAGGGAGAGAGCAGCACGGAGTGAGATAAAATAAACAGGAGAGAGAGCAGCACGGAGTGAGATAAAATAAACAGGAGAGAGAGCAGCACGGAGTGAGATAAAATAAACAGGAGAGAGAGAGCAGCACGGAGTGAGATAAAATAAACAGGAGAGAGAGCAGCACGGAGTGAGATAAAATAAACAGGAGAGAGAGAGCAGCACAGAGTGAGATAAAATAAACAGGAGAGAGAGAGCAGCACGGAGTGAGATAAAATAAACAGGGGAGAGAGCAGCACGGAGTGAGATAAAATAAACAGGAGAGAGCAGCACAGAGTGAGATAAAATAAACAGGAGGGAGAGAGCAGCACCGAGTGAGATAAAATAAACAGGGGAGAGAGCAGCACGGAGTGAGATAAAATAAACAGGAGAGAGAGAGCAGCACGGAGTGAGATAAAATAAACAGGTGAGAGAGAGCAGCACCGAGTGAAATAAAATAAACAGGAGAGTGAGAGCAGCACGGAGTGAGATAAAATAAACAGGGGAGAGAGAGCAGCACGGAGTGAGATAAAATAAACAGGGGAGAGAGCAGCACGGAGTGAGATAAAATAAACAGGAGAGAGAGAGCAGCACGGAGTGAGATAAAATAAACAGGAGAGAGAGAGCAGCACGGAGTGAGATAAAATAAACAGGAGAGAGAGAGCAGCACCGAGTGAAATAAAATAAACAGGGGAGAGAGCAGCACGGAGTGAGATAAAATAAACAGGAGAGAGAGAGCAGCACGGAGTGAGATAAAATAAACAGGAGAGAGAGAGCAGCACCGAGTGAGATAAAATAAACAGGGGAGAGAGAGCAGCACGGAGTGAGATAAAATAAACAGGAGAGAGAGAGCAGCACCGAGTGAAATAAAATAAACAGGAGAGAGAGAGCAGCACCGAGTGAGATAAAATAAACAGGAGAGAGAGAGCAGCACGGAGTGAGATAAAATAAACAGGAGAGAGCAGCACGGAGTGAGATAAAATAAACAGGAGGGAGAGAGCAGCACGGAGTGAGATAAAATAAACAGGAGAGAGAGCAGCACGGAGTGAGATAAAATAAACAGGAGAGAGAGAGCAGCACGGAGTGAGATAAAATAAACAGGAGAGAGAGAGCAGCACGGAGTGAGATAAAATAAACAGGAGGGAGAGCAGCACGGAGTGAGATAAAATAAACAGGAGAGAGAGAGCAGCACGGTGTGAGATAAAATAAACAGGAGGGAGAGAGCAGCGTGGAGTGAGATAAAATAAACAGGAGGGAGAGCAGCACCGAGTGAGATAAAATAAACAGGGGAGAGAGCAGCACGGAGTGAGATAAAATAACCAGGAGAGAGAGAGCAGCACGGAGTGAGATAAAATAAACAGGAGAGAGAGAGAGAGCAGCACGGAGTGAGATAAAATAAAGAGAGGGAGAGAGCAGCACGGAGTGAGATAAAATAAACAGGAGGGAGAGCAGCACCGAGTGAGATAAAATAAACAGGAGGGAGAGCAGCACCGAGTGAGATAAAATAAACAGGAGAGAGAGAGCAGCACGGTGTGAGATAAAATAAACAGGAGAGAGAGAGAGAGCAGCACGGAGTGAGATAAAATAAACAGGAGAGAGCAGCACGGAGTGAGATAAAATAAACAGGAGGGAGAGAGCAGCACGGAGTGAGATAAAATAAACAGGAGAGAGAGCAGCACGGAGTGAGATAAAATAAACAGGAGAGAGAGAGCAGCACGGAGTGAGATAAAATAAACAGGAGGGAGAGCAGCACCGAGTGAGATAAAATAAACAGGAGAGAGAGAGCAGCACGGAGTGAGATAAAATAAACAGGAGAGAGAGAGCAGCACGGAGTGAGATAAGGAGGGAGAGAGCAGCACGGAGTGAGATAAAATAACCAGGAGAGAGAGAGCAGCACGGAGTGAGATAAAATAACCAGGAGAGAGAGAGCAGCACGGAGTGAGATAAAATAAACAGGAGAGAGAGAGCAGCACGGAGTGAGATAAAATAAACAGGAGAGAGAGAGCAGCACCGAGTGAGATAAAATAAACAGGAGAGAGAGCAGCACGGAGTGAGATAAAATAAACAGGAGAGAGAGCAGCACGGAGTGAGATAAAATAAACAGGAGAGAGCAGCACGGAGTGAAATAAAATAAACAGGAGAGAGAGCAGCACGGAGTGAGATAAAATAAACAGGAGGGAGAGAGCAGCACGGAGTGAGATAAAATAAACAGGAGAGAGAGAGCAGCACTGAGTGAGATAAAATAAACAGGAGAGAGAGAGCAGCACGGAGTGAGATAAAATAAACAGGAGAGAGAGAGCAGCACGGAGTGAAATAAAATAAACAGGAGAGAGCAGCACGGAGTGAGATAAAATAAACAGGAGAGAGAGAGCAGCAGAGAGTGAGATAAAATAAAAAGGAGAGAGAGAGCAGCACGGAGTGAGATAAAATAAACAGGAGAGAGCAGCACCGAGTGAGATAAAATAAACAGGAGGGAGAGAGCAGCACGGAGTGAGATAAAATAAACAGGAGAGAGAGCAGCACGGAGTGAGATAAAATAAACAGGAGAGAGAGCAGCACAGAGTGAGATAAAATAAACAGGAGAGAGAGCAGCACGGAGTGAGATAAAATAAACAGGAGAGAGAGAGCAGCACGGAGTGAGATAAAATAAACAGGAGGGAGAGAGCAGCACGGAGTGAGATAAAATAAACAGGAGAGAGAGAGCAGCGTGGAGTCAGATAAAATAAACAGGAGAGAGAGCAGCACGGAGTGAGATAAAATAAACAGGAGAGAGAGAGCAGCACGGAGTGAGATAAAATAAACAGGAGAGAGCGCAGCACGGAGAGAGATAAAATAAACAGGAGAGAGAGCAGCACGGAGTGAGATAAAATAAACAGGAGAGAGAGAGAGAGCAGCACGGAGTGAGATAAAATAAACAGGAGGGAGAGAGCAGCACGGAGTGAGATAAAATAAACAGGAGAGAGAGAGCAGCACGGAGTGAGATAAAATAAACAGGAGAGAGAGCAGCACGGAGTGAGATAAAATAAACAGGAGAGAGAGAGAGAGCAGCACGGAGTGAGATAAAATAAACAGGAGAGCAGCACGGAGTGAGATAAAATAAACAGGAGAGAGAGAGCAGCACGGAGTGAGATAGAATAAACAGGAGGGAGAGAGCAGCAGGGAGTGAGATAAAATAAACAGGAGGGAGAGAGCAGCACGGAGTGAGATAAAATAAACAGGAGAGAGAGCAGCACGGAGTGAGATAAAATAAACAGGAGAGAGAGCAGCACGGAGTGAGATAAAATAAACAGGAGAGAGAGAGCAGCACGGAGTGAGATAAAATAAACAGGAGAGAGAGCAGCACGGAGTGAGATAAAATAAACAGGAGAGAGAGAGCAGCACAGAGTGAGATAAAATAAACAGGAGAGAGCAGCACAGAGTGAGATAAAATAAACAGGAGAGAGAGCAGCACCGAGTGAGATAAAATAAACAGGGGAGAGAGAGCAGCACGGAGTGAGATAAAATAAACAGGAGAGAGAGCAGCACCGAGTGAGATAAAATAAACAGGGGAGAGAGCAGCACGGAGTGAGATAAAATAAACAGGAGAGAGCAGCACGGAGTGAGATAAAATAAACAGGAGAGAGAGAGCAGCACGGAGTGAGATAAAATAAACAGGGGAGAGAGCAGCACGGAGTGAGATAAAATAAACAGGAGAGAGCAGCACAGAGTGAGATAAAATAAACAGGAGGGAGAGAGCAGCACCGAGTGAGATAAAATAAACAGGGGAGAGAGCAGCACGGAGTGAGATAAAATAAACAGGAGAGAGAGAGCAGCACGGAGTGAGATAAAATAAACAGGTGAGAGAGAGCAGCACCGAGTGAAATAAAATAAACAGGAGAGAGAGAGCAGCACGGAGTGAGATAAAATAAACAGGGGAGAGAGAGCAGCACGGAGTGAGATAAAATAAACAGGAGAGAGCAGCGCGGAGTGAAATAAAATAAACAGGAGAGAGAGAGCAGCACGGAGTGAGATAAAATAAACAGGAGAGAGAGAGCAGCACCGAGTGAAATAAAATAAACAGGGGAGAGAGCAGCACGGAGTGAGATAAAATAAACAGGAGAGAGAGAGCAGCACGGAGTGAGATAAAATAAACAGGAGAGAGAGAGCAGCACCGAGTGAGATAAAATAAACAGGGGAGAAAGAGCAGCACGGAGTGAGATAAAATAAACAGGAGAGAGAGAGCAGCACCGAGTGAAATAAAATAAACAGGAGAGAGCAGCACCGAGTGAGATAAAATAAACAGGAGAGAGAGCAGCACGGAGTGAGATAAAATAAACAGGAGAGAGCAGCACGGAGTGAGATAAAATAAACAGGAGGGAGAGAGCAGCACGGAGTGAGATAAAATAAACAGGAGAGAGAGCAGCACGGAGTGAGATAAAATAAACAGGAGAGAGAGAGCAGCACAGAGTGAGATAAAATAAACAGGAGAGAGAGAGCAGCACGGAGTGAGATAAAATAAACAGGAGGGAGAGCAGCACGGAGTGAGATAAAATAAACAGGAGAGAGAGAGCAGCACGGTGTGAGATAAAATAAACAGGAGGGAGAGAGCAGCGTGGAGTGAGATAAAATAAACAGGAGGGAGAGCAGCACCGAGTGAGATAAAATAAACAGGGGAGAGAGCAGCACGGAGTGAGATAAAATAACCAGGAGAGAGAGAGCAGCACGGAGTGAGATAAAATAAACAGGAGAGAGAGAGAGAGCAGCACGGAGTGAGATAAAATAAAGAGAGGGAGAGAGCAGCACGGAGTGAGATAAAATAAACAGGAGGGAGAGCAGCACCGAGTGAGATAAAATAAACAGGAGGGAGAGCAGCACCGAGTGAGATAAAATAAACAGGAGAGAGAGAGCAGCACGGTGTGAGATAAAATAAACAGGAGAGAGAGAGAGAGCAGCACGGAGTGAGATAAAATAAACAGGAGAGAGCAGCACGGAGTGAGATAAAATAAACAGGAGGGAGAGAGCAGCACGGAGTGAGATAAAATAAACAGGAGAGAGAGCAGCACGGAGTGAGATAAAATAAACAGGAGAGAGAGAGCAGCACGGAGTGAGATAAAATAAACAGGAGGGAGAGCAGCACCGAGTGAGATAAAATAAACAGGAGAGAGCAGCACGGAGTGAGATAAAATAAACAGGAGAGAGAGAGCAGCACGGAGTGAGATAAGGAGGGAGAGAGCAGCACGGAGTGAGATAAAATAACCAGGAGAGAGAGAGCAGCACGGAGTGAGATAAAATAACCAGGAGAGAGAGAGCAGCACGGAGTGAGATAAAATAAACAGGAGAGAGAGAGCAGCACGGAGTGAGATAAAATAAACAGGAGAGAGAGAGCAGCACCGAGTGAAATAAAATAAACAGGAGAGAGAGAGCAGCACCGAGTGAGATAAAATAAACAGGAGAGAGAGAGCAGCACGGAGTGAGATAAAATAAACAGGAGAGAGCAGCACGGAGTGAGATAAAATAAACAGGAGGGAGAGAGCAGCACGGAGTGAGATAAAATAAACAGGAGAGAGAGCAGCACGGAGTGAGATAAAATAAACAGGAGAGAGAGAGCAGCACGGAGTGAGATAAAATAAACAGGAGAGAGAGAGCAGCACGGAGTGAGATAAAATAAACAGGAGGGAGAGCAGCACGGAGTGAGATAAAATAAACAGGAGAGAGAGAGCAGCACGGTGTGAGATAAAATAAACAGGAGGGAGAGAGCAGCGTGGAGTGAGATAAAATAAACAGGAGGGAGAGCAGCACCGAGTGAGATAAAATAAACAGGGGAGAGAGCAGCACGGAGTGAGATAAAATAACCAGGAGAGAGAGAGCAGCACGGAGTGAGATAAAATAAACAGGAGAGAGAGAGAGAGCAGCACGGAGTGAGATAAAAGAAAGAGAGGGAGAGAGCAGCACGGAGTGAGATAAAATAAACAGGAGGGAGAGCAGCACCGAGTGAGATAAAATAAACAGGAGGGAGAGCAGCACCGAGTGAGATAAAATAAACAGGAGAGAGAGAGCAGCACGGTGTGAGATAAAATAAACAGGAGAGAGAGAGAGAGCAGCACGGAGTGAGATAAAATAAACAGGAGAGAGCAGCACGGAGTGAGATAAAATAAACAGGAGGGAGAGAGCAGCACGGAGTGAGATAAAATAAACAGGAGAGAGAGCAGCACGGAGTGAGATAAAATAAACAGGAGAGAGAGAGCAGCACGGAGTGAGATAAAATAAACAGGAGGGAGAGCAGCACCGAGTGAGATAAAATAAACAGGAGAGAGAGAGCAGCACGGAGTGAGATAAAATAAACAGGAGAGAGAGAGCAGCACGGAGTGAGATAAGGAGGGAGA
The DNA here is from genome assembly GCF_052327205.1 of Somniosus microcephalus. Lineage (NCBI taxonomy): Eukaryota > Metazoa > Chordata > Chondrichthyes > Squaliformes > Somniosidae > Somniosus > Somniosus microcephalus. The sequence goes on along the minus strand of NC_140989.1, from coordinate 214,307,704 downwards.
GAGCAGCACGGAGTGAGATAAAATAACCAGGAGAGAGAGAGCAGCACGGAGTGAGATAAAATAACCAGGAGAGAGAGAGCAGCACGGAGTGAGATAAAATAAACAGGAGAGAGAGAGCAGCACGGAGTGAGATAAAATAAACAGGAGAGAGAGAGCAGCACCGAGTGAGATAAAATAAACAGGAGAGAGAGCAGCACGGAGTGAGATAAAATAAACAGGAGAGAGAGCAGCACGGAGTGAGATAAAATAAACAGGAGAGAGCAGCACGGAGTGAAATAAAATAAACAGGAGAGAGAGCAGCACGGAGTGAGATAAAATAAACAGGAGGGAGAGAGCAGCACGGAGTGAGATAAAATAAACAGGAGAGAGAGAGCAGCACTGAGTGAGATAAAATAAACAGGAGAGAGAGAGCAGCACGGAGTGAGATAAAATAAACAGGAGAGAGAGAGCAGCACGGAGTGAAATAAAATAAACAGGAGAGAGAGAGCAGCACGGAGTGAGATAAAATAAACAGGAGAGAGAGAGCAGCACAGAGTGAGATAAAATAAACAGGAGAGAGAGAGCAGCACGGAGTGAGATAAAATAAACAGGAGAGAGCAGCACCGAGTGAGATAAAATAAACAGGAGGGAGAGAGCAGCACGGAGTGAGATAAAATAAACAGGAGAGAGAGCAGCACGGAGTGAGAAAAAATAAACAGGAGAGAGAGCAGCACAGAGTGAGATAAAATAAACAGGAGAGAGAGCAGCACGGAGTGAGATAAAATAAACAGGAGAGAGAGAGCAGCACGGAGTGAGATAAAATAAACAGGAGGGAGAGAGCAGCACGGAGTGAGATAAAATAAACAGGAGAGAGAGAGCAGCGTGGAGTCAGATAAAATAAACAGGAGAGAGAGCAGCACGGAGTGAGATAAAATAAACAGGAGAGAGAGAGCAGCACGGAGTGAGATAAAATAAACAGGAGAGAGCGCAGCACGGAGAGAGATAAAATAAACAGGAGAGAGAGCAGCACGGAGTGAGATAAAATAAACAGGAGAGAGAGAGAGAGCAGCACGGAGTGAGATAAAATAAACAGGAGGGAGAGAGCAGCACGGAGTGAGATAAAATAAACAGGAGAGAGAGAGCAGCACGGAGTGAGATAAAATAAACAGGAGAGAGAGCAGCACGGAGTGAGATAAAATAAACAGGAGAGAGAGAGAGCAGCACGGAGTGAGATAAAATAAACAGGAGAGAGAGAGAGAGCAGCACGGAGTGAGATAAAATAAACAGGAGAGCAGCACGGAGTGAGATCAAATAAACAGGAGAGAGAGAGCAGCACGGAGTGAGATAGAATAAACAGGAGGGAGAGAGCAGCAGGGAGTGAGATAAAATAAACAGGAGGGAGAGAGCAGCACGGAGCGAGATAAAATAAACAGGAGAGAGCAGCACAGAGTGAGATAAAATAAACAGGAGAGAGAGCAGCACCGAGTGAGATAAAATAAACAGGAGAGAGAGAGCAGCACGGAGTGAGATAAAATAAACAGGAGAGAGCAGCACAGAGTGAGATAAAATAAACAGGAGGGAGAGAGCAGCACCGAGTGAGATAAAATAAACAGGGGAGAGAGCAGCACGGAGTGAGATAAAATAAACAGGAGAGAGAGAGCAGCACGGAGTGAGATAAAATAAACAGGTGAGAGAGAGCAGCACCGAGTGAAATAAAATAAACAGGAGAGAGAGAGCAGCACGGAGTGAGATAAAATAAACAGGGGAGAGAGAGCAGCACGGAGTGAGATAAAATAAACAGGGGAGAGAGCAGCACGGAGTGAGATAAAATAAACAGGAGAGAGAGAGCAGCACGGAGTGAGATAAAATAAACAGGAGAGAGAGAGCAGCGCGGAGTGAAATAAAATAAACAGGAGAGAGAGAGCAGCACGGAGTGAGATAAAATAAACAGGAGAGAGAGAGCAGCACCGAGTGACATAAAATAAACAGGAGAGAGAGAGCAGCACCCAGTGAGATAAAATAAACAGGGGAGAGAGCAGCACGGAGTGAGATAAAATAAACAGGAGAGAGAGAGCAGCACGGAGTGAGATAAAATAAACAGGAGAGAGAGAGCAGCACCGAGTGAGATAAAATAAACAGGGGAGAGAGAGCAGCACGGAGTGAGATAAAATAAACAGGAGAGAGAGAGCAGCACCGAGTGAAATAAAATAAACAGGAGAGAGAGAGCAGCACCGAGTGAGATAAAATAAACAGGAGAGAGAGAGCAGCACGGAGTGAGATAAAATAAACAGGAGAGAGCAGCACGGAGTGAGATAAAATAAACAGGAGGGAGAGAGCAGCACGGAGTGAGATAAAATAAACAGGAGAGAGAGCAGCACGGAGTGAGATAAAATAAACAGGAGAGAGAGCAGCACGGAGTGAGATAAAATAAACAGGAGAGAGAGAGCAGCACGGAGTGAGATAAAATAAACAGGAGAGAGAGAGCAGCACGGAGTGAGATAAAATAAACAGGAGGGAGAGCAGCACGGAGTGAGATAAAATAAACAGGAGAGAGAGAGCAGCACGGTGTGAGATAAAATAAACAGGAGGGAGAGAGCAGCGTGGAGTGAGATAAAATAAACAGGAGGGAGAGCAGCACCGAGTGAGATAAAATAAACAGGGGAGAGAGCAGCACGGAGTGAGATAAAATAAACAGGAGAGAGAGAGCAGCACGGAGTGAGATAAAATAAACAGGAGAGAGAGAGCAGCACGGAGTGAGATAAAATAAAGAGAGGGAGAGAGCAGCACGGAGTGAGATAAAATAAACAGGAGGGAGAGCAGCACCGAGTGAGATAAAATAAACAGGAGGGAGAGCAGCACCGAGTGAGATAAAATAAACAGGAGAGAGAGAGCAGCACGGTGTGAGATAAAATAAACAGGAGAGAGAGAGAGAGCAGCACGGAGTGAGATAAAATAAACAGGAGAGAGCAGCACGGAGTGAGATAAAATAAACAGGAGGGAGAGAGCAGCACGGAGTGAGATAAAATAAACAGGAGAGAGAGCAGCACGGAGTGAGATAAAATAAACAGGAGAGAGCAGCACGGAGTGAGATAAAATAAACAGGAGGGAGAGCAGCACCGAGTGAGATAAAATAAACAGGAGAGAGAGAGCAGCACGGAGTGAGATAAAATAAACAGGAGAGAGAGAGCAGCACGGAGTGAGATAAGGAGGGAGAGAGCAGCACGGAGTGAGATAAAATAACCAGGAGAGAGAGAGCAGCACGGAGTGAGATAAAATAACCAGGAGAGAGAGAGCAGCACGGAGTGAGGTAAAATAAACAGGAGAGAGAGAGCAGCACGGAGTGAGATAAAATAAACAGGAGAGAGAGAGCAGCACCGAGTGAGATAAAATAAACAGGAGAGAGAGCAGCACGGAGTGAGATAAAATAAACAGGAGAGAGCAGCACGGAGTGAAATAAAATAAACAGGAGAGAGAGCAGCACGGAGTGAGATAAAATAAACAGGAGGGAGAGAGCAGCACGGAGTGAGATAAAATAAACAGGAGAGAGAGAGCAGCACGGAGTGAGATAAAATAAACAGGAGAGAGCGCAGCACGGAGTGAGATAAAATAAACAGGAGAGAGAGCAGCACGGAGTGAGATAAAATAAACAGGAGAGAGAGAGAGAGCAGCACGGAGTGAGATAAAATAAACAGGAGGGAGAGAGCAGCACGGAGTGAGATAAAATAAACAGGAGAGAGAGAGCAGCACGGAGTGAGATAAAATAAACAGGAGAGAGAGCAGCACGGAGTGAGATAAAATAAACAGGAGAGAGAGAGAGCAGCACGGAGTGAGATAAAATAAACAGGAGAGAGAGAGAGAGCAGCACGGAGTGAGATAAAATAAACAGGAGAGCAGCACGGAGTGTGATAAAATAAACAGGAGAGAGAGAGCAGCACGGAGTGAGATAGAATAAACAGGAGGGAGAGAGCAGCAGGGAGTGAGATAAAATAAACAGGAGGGAGAGAGCAGCACGGAGTGAGATAAAATAAACAGGAGAGAGAGCAGCACGGAGTGAGATAAAATAAACAGGAGAGAGAGCAGCACGGAGTGAGATAAAATAAACAGGAGAGAGAGAGCAGCACGGAGTGAGATAAAATAAACAGGAGAGAGAGCAGCACGGAGTGAGATAAAATAAACAGGAGAGAGAGAGCAGCACAGAGTGAGATAAAATAAACAGGAGAGAGCAGCACAGAGTGAGATAAAATAAACAGGAGAGGGAGCAGCACCGAGTGAGATAAAATAAACAGGGGAGAGAGAGCAGCACGGAGTGAGATAAAATAAACAGGAGAGAGAGCAGCACCGAGTGAGATAAAATAAACAGGGGAGAGAGCAGCACGGAGTGAGATAAAATAAACAGGAGAGAGAGAGAGAGCAGCACGGAGTGAGATAAAATAAAGAGAGAGAGAGCAGCACGGAGTCAGATAAACTAAACAGGAGAGAGCAGCACGGAGTGAGATAAAATAAACAGGAGAGAGAGAGCAGCACGGAGTGAGATAAAATAAACAGGGGAGAGAGCAGCACGGAGTGAGATAAAATAAACAGGAGAGAGCAGCACAGAGTGAGATAAAATAAACAGGAGGGAGAGAGCAGCACCGAGTGAGATAAAATAAACAGGGGAGAGAGCAGCACGGAGTGAGATAAAATAAACAGGAGAGAGAGAGCAGCACGGAGTGAGATAAAATAAACAGGAGAGAGAGAGCAGCACGGAGTGAGATAAAATAAACAGGAGAGAGAGAGCAGCGCGGAGTGAAATAAAATAAACAGGAGAGAGAGAGCAGCACGGAGTGAGATAAAATAAACAGGAGAGAGAGCAGCACCGAGTGAAATAAAATAAACAGGAGAGAGAGAGCAGCACCCAGTGAGATAAAATAAACAGGGGAGAGAGCAGCACGGAGTGAGATAAAATAAACAGGAGAGAGAGAGCAGCACGGAGTGAGATAAAATAAACAGGAGAGAGAGAGCAGCACCGAGTGAGATAAAATAAACAGGGGAGAGAGCAGCACGGAGTGAGATAAAATAAACAGGAGAGAGAGAGCAGCACGGAGTGAGATAAAATAAACAGGAGAGAGAGAGCAGCGCGGAGTGAAATAAAATAAACAGGAGAGAGAGAGCAGCACGGAGTGAGATAAAATAAACAGGAGACAGAGCAGCACCAAGTGAAATAAAATAAACAGGAGAGAGAGAGCAGCACCCAGTGAGATAAAATAAACAGGGGAGAGAGCAGCACGGAGTGAGATAAAATAAACAGGAGAGTGAGAGCAGCACGGAGTGAGATAAAATAAACAGGAGAGAGAGAGCAGCACCGAGTGAGATAAAATAAACAGGGGAGAGAGAGCACCACGGAGTGAGATAAAATAAACAGGAGAGAGAGAGCAGCACTGAGTGAAATAAAATAAACAGGAGAGAGAGAGCAGCACCGAGTGAGATAAAATAAACAGGAGGGAGAGAGCAGCACGGAGTGAGATAAAATAAACAGGAGAGAGAGCAGCACGGAGTGAGATAAAATAAACAGGAGAGAGAGAGCAGCACGGAGTGAGATAAAATAAACAGGAGAGAGAGAGCAGCACGGAGTGAGATAAAATAAACAGGAGGGAGAGCAGCACGGAGTGAGATAAAATAAACAGGAGAGAGAGAGCAGCACGGAGTGAGATAAAATAAACAGGAGGGAGAGAGCAGCGTGGAGTGAGATAAAATAAACAGGAGGGAGAGCAGCACCGAGTGAGATAAAATAAACAGGAGAGAGAGAGCAGCACCCAGTGAGATAAAATAAACAGGGGAGAGAGCAGCACGGAGTGAGATAAAATAAACAGGAGAGAGAGAGCAGCACGGAGTGAGATAAAATAAACAGGAGAGGGAGAGCAGCACCGAGTGAGATAAAATAAACAGGGGAGAGAGAGCAGCACGGAGTGAGATAAAATAAACAGGAGAGAGAGAGCAGCACCGAGTGAAATAAAATAAACAGGAGAGAGAGAGCAGCACGGAGTGAGATAAAATAAACAGGAGGGAGAGAGCAGCGTGGAGTGAGATAAAATAAACAGGAGAGAGAGAGCAGCACCGTGTGAGATAAAATAAACAGGAGGGAGAGAGCAGCGTGGAGTGAGATAAAATAAACAGGAGGGAGAGCAGCACCGAGTGAGATAAAATAAACAGGGGAGAGAGCAGCACGGAGTGAGATAAAATAAACAGGAGAGAGAGAGCAGCACGGAGTGAGATAAAATAAACAGGAGAGAGAGAGAGAGCAGCACGGAGTGAGATAAAATAAACAGGAGGGAGAGCAGCACCGAGTGAGATAAAATAAACAGGAGGGAGAGCAGCACCGAGTGAGATAAAATAAACAGGAGAGAGAGAGCAGCACGGTGTGAGATAAAATAAACAGGAGAGAGAGAGAGAGCAGCACGGAGTGAGATAAAATAAACAGGAGAGAGCAGCACAGAGTGAGATAAAATAAACAGGAGGGAGAGAGCAGCACGGAGTGAGATAAAATAAACAGGAGAGAGAGCAGCACGGAGTGAGATAAAATAAAGAGAGAGAGAGAGAGCAGCACGGAGTGAGATAAAATAAACAGGAGAGAGAGAGCAGCACGGAGTGAGATAAAATAAACAGGAGAGAGAGCAGCACAGGGTGAGATAAAATAAACAGGAGAGAGAGAGCAGCACGGAGTGAGATAAACTTAGCAGGAGAGAGAGAGCAGCACAGTGAGATAAAATAAACAGGAGAGAGAGCAGCACAGAGTGAGATAAACTAAACAGGAGAGAGAGAGCAGCACGGAGTGAGATAAAATAAACAGGAGAGAGCAGCACGGAGTGAGATAAAATAAACAGGAGAGAGAGAGAGCAGCACGGAGTGAGATAAAATAAACAGGAGAGAGAGAGCAGCACAGAGTGAGATAAAATAAACAGGATGGAGCAGCACCCAGTAAGATAAAATAAACAGGAGAGAGAGCAGCACGGAGTGAGATAAAATAAACAGGAGAGAGAGAGCAGCACGGAGTGAGATAAAATAAACAGGAGAGAGAGCAGCACGGAGTGAGATAAAATAAACAGGAGAGAGAGAGCAGCACAGAGTGAGATAAAATAAACAGGAGAGAGAGCAGCACGGAGTGAGATAAAATAAACAGGAGAGAGAGAGCAGCACGGAGTGAGATAAAATAAACAGGAGAGAGAGAGCAGCACGGAGTGAGATAAAATAAACAGGAGAGAGCAGCACCGAGTGAGATAAAATAAACAGGAGAGAGCAGCACAGAGTGAGATAAAATAAACAGGAGAGAGAGCAGCACCGAGTGAAATAAAATAAACAGGAGAGAGAGAGCAGCACGGAGTGAGATAAAATAAACAGGAGAGAGAGCAGCACGGAGTGAGATAAAATAAACAGGAGGGAGAGAGCAGCACGGAGTGAGATAAAATAAACAGGAGAGAGAGCAGCACGGAGTGAGATAAAATAAACAGGAGAGAGAGAGCAGCACTGAGTGAGATAAAATAAACAGGAGAGAGCAGCACGGAGTGAGATAAAATAAACAGGAGAGAGAGAGAGCAGCACGGAGTGAGATAAAATAAACAGGAGAGAGAGCAGCACCGAGTGAAATAAAATAAACAGGAGAGAGAGAGCAGCACGGAGTGAGATAAAATAAACAGGAGAGAGAGCAGCACGGAGTGAGATAAAATAAACAGGAGGGAGAGAGCAGCACGGAGTGAGATAAAATAAACAGGAGAGAGAGCAGCACCGAGTGAGATAAAATAAACAGGAGAGAGAGCAGCACCGAGTGAAATAAAATAAACAGGAGAGAGAGAGCAGCACGGAGTGAGATAAAATAAACAGGAGAGAGAGAGCAGCACTGAGTGAGATAAAATAAACAGGAGAGAGAGAGCAGCACGGAGTGAGATAAAATAAACAGGAGAGAGAGCAGCACCGAGTGAAATAAAATAAACAGGAGAGAGAGAGCAGCACGGAGTGAGATAAAATAAACAGGAGAGAGAGCAGCACGGAGTGAGATAAAATAAACAGGAGGGAGAGCAGCACGGAGTGAGATAAAATAAACAGGAGAGAGAGCAGCACGGAGTGAGATAAAATAAACAGGAGAGAGAGCAGCACGGAGTGAGATAAAATAAACAGGAGAGAGCAGCACAGAGTGAGATAAAATAAACAGGAGAGAGAGAGCAGCACGGAGTGAGATAAAATAAACAGGAGAGAGAGAGCAGCACGGAGTGAGATAAAATAAACAGGAGAGAGAGCAGCGCGGAGTGAGATAAAATAAACAGGAGAGAGAGAGCAGCACGGTGTGAGATAAAATAAACAGGAGAGAGAGCAGCACGGAGTGAGATAAAATAAACAGGAGAGAGAGAGCAGCGCGGAGTGAGATAAAATAAACAGGAGAGAAAGAGCAGCACGGAGTGAAATAAAATAAACAGGAGAGAGAGCAGCACGGAGTGAGATAAAATAAACAGGAGAGAGAGAGAGAGCAGCACGGAGTGAGATAAAATAAACAGGAGAGAGAGAGCAGCGCGGAGTGAGATAAAATAAACAGGAGAGAGAGAGCAGCACGGAGTGAAATAAAATAAACAGGAGAGAGAGCAGCACGGAGTGAGATAAAATAAACAGGAGAGAGAGAGCAGCACGGAGTGAGATAAAATAAACAGGAGAGAGAGAGAGCAGCACGGAGTGAGATAAAATAAACAGGAGAGAGAGAGCAGCACAGAGTGAGACAAAATAAACAGGAGAGAGAGAGAGCAGCACGAAGTGAGATAAAATAAACAGGGGAGAGAGAGCAGCACAGAGTGAGATAAAATAAACAGGAGGGAGAGAGCAGCACGGAGTGAGATAAAATAAACAGGAGGGAGAGAGCAGCACGGAGTGAGATAAAATAAACAGGAGAGAGAGCAGCATGGAGTGAGATAAAATAAACAGGAGAGAGCAGCACGGAGTGAGATAAAATAAACAGGAGAGAGCAGCACGGAGTGAGGTAGAATAAAAAGGAGAGAGAGAGCAGCGCGGAGTGAGATAAAATAAACAGGAGAGAGAGCAGCACGGAGTGAGATAAAATAAACAGGAGAGAGAGAGCGAGCAGCACGGAGTGAGATAAAATAAACAGGAGAGAGAGAGAGCAGCACGGAGTGAGATAAAATAAACAGGAGAGAGCAGCACGGAGTGAGATAAAATAAACAGGAGAGAGAGAGAGAGCAGCACGGAGTGAGATAAAATAAGCAGGAGAGAGAGAGCGAGCAGCACGGAGTGAGATAAAATAAACAGGAGAGAGCAGCACGGAGTGAGATAAAATAAACAGGAGAGAGCAGCACAGAGTGAGATAAAATAAACAGGAGGGAGAGAGAGAGCAGCACGGAGTGAAACAAAATAAACAGGAGAGAGCAGCACAGAGTGAGATAAAATAAACAGGAGGGAGAGAGAGAGCAGCACGGAGTGAAATAAAATAAACAGGAGAGAGAGCAGCACAGAGTGAGATAAAATAAACAGGAGAGAGAGAGCAGCACGGAGTGAGATAAAATAAACAGGAGAGAGCAGCACGGAGTGAGATAAAATAAACAGGAGAGAGAGAGCAGCACGGAGTGAGATAAAATAAACAGGAGAGAGCAGCACGGAGTGAGATAAAATAAACAGGAGAGAGAGCGCAGCACCGAGTGAGATAAAATAAACAGGAGAGAGCAGCACGGAGTGAAATAAAATAAACAGGAGAGAGAGCAGCACGGAGTGAGATAAAATAAACAGGAGAGAGAGAGCAGCACGGAGTGAGATAAAATAAACAGGAGAGAGCAGCACGGAGTGAGATAAAATAAACAGGAGAGAGAGAGAGCAGCACGGAGTGAGATAAAATAAACAGGAGAGAGAGAGCAGCACAGAGTGAGATAAAATAAACAGGAGGGAGCAGCACCCAGTGAGATAAAATAAACAGGAGAGCAGCACGGAGTGAGATAAAATAAACAGGAGAGAGAGAGCAGCACGGAGTGAGATAAAATAAACAGGAGAGAGAGAGCAGCACGGAGGGAGATAAAATAAACAGGAGAGAGAGAGCAGCACGGAGTGAGATAAAATAAACAGGAGAGAGAGCAGCACGGAGTGAGATAAAATAAACAGGAGAGAGAGAGAGCAGCACCGAGTGAGATAAAATAAACAGGAGAGAGAGAGCAGCACGGAGGGAGATAAAATAAACAGGAGAGCAGCACGGAGTGAGATAAAATAAACAGGAGAGAGAGAGCAGCACGGAGTGAGATAAAATAAACAGGAGAGAGCAGCGCGGAGTGAGATAAAATAAACAGGAGAGAGAGAGCAGCACGGAGTGAGATAAAATAAACAGGAGAGAGAGAGCAGCACGGAGTGAGATAAAATAAACAGGAGAGAGAGCAGCACGGAGTGAGATAAAATAAACAGGAGAGAGAGAGCAGCACAGAGTGAGATAAAATAAACAGGAGAGAGAGCAGCACGGAGTGAGATAAAATAAACAGGAGAGAGAGCAGCACGGAGTGAGATAAAATAAACAGGAGAGAGCAGCACAGAGTGAGATAAAATAAACAGGAGAGAGAGAGCAGCACGGAGTGAGATAAAATAAAGAGAGGGAGAGAGCAGCACGGAGTGAGATAAAATAAACAGGAGGGAGAGCAGCACCGAGTGAGATAAAATAAACAGGAGGGAGAGCAGCACGGAGTGAGATAAAATAAACAGGAGAGAGAGAGCAGCACGGTGTGAGATAAAATAAACAGGAGAGAGAGAGAGAGCAGCACGGAGTGAGATAAAATAAACAGGAGAGAGCAGCACGGAGTGAGATAAAATAAACAGGAGGGAGAGAGCAGCACGGAGTGAGATAAAATAAACAGGAGAGAGAGCAGCACGGAGTGAGATAAAATAAACAGGAGAGAGAGAGAGAGCAGCACGGAGTGAGATAAAATAAAGAGAGAGAGAGAGCAGCACGGAGTGAGATAAAATAAACAGGAGAGAGCAGCACGAAGTGAGATAAAATAAACAGGAGAGAGAGCAGCACAGAGTGAGATAAAATAAACAGGAGAGAGAGAGCAGCACGGAGTGAGATAAACTTAGCAGGAGAGAGAGAGCAGCACAGTGAGATAAAATAAACAGGAGAGAGAGCAGCACAGAGTGAGATAAACTAAACAGGAGAGAGAGAGCAGCACGGAGTGAGATAAAATAAACAGGAGAGAGCAGCACGGAGTGAGATAAAATAAACAGGAGAGAGAGAGAGCAGCACGGAGTGAGATAAAATAAACAGGAGAGAGAGAGCAGCACAGAGTGAGATAAAATAAACAGGATGGAGCAGCACCCAGTAAGATAAAATAAACAGGAGAGAGAGCAGCACGGAGTGAGATAAAATAAACAGGAGAGAGAGAGCAGCACGGAGTGAGATAAAATAAACAGGAGAGAGAGCAGCACGGAGTGAGATAAAATAAACAGGAGAGAGAGAGCAGCACAGAGTGAGATAAAATAAACAGGAGAGAGAGCAGCACGGAGTGAGATAAAATAAACAGGAGAGAGAGAGCAGCACGGAGTGAGATAAAATAAACAGGAGAGAGAGAGCAGCACGGAGTGAGATAAAATAAACAGGAGAGAGCAGCACCGAGTGAGATAAAATAAACAGGAGAGAGCAGCACAGAGTGAGATAAAATAAACAGGAGAGAGAGCAGCACCGAGTGAAATAAAATAAACAGGAGAGAGAGAGCAGCACGGAGTGAGATAAAATAAACAGGAGAGAGAGCAGCACGGAGTGAGATAAAATAAACAGGAGGGAGAGAGCAGCACGGAGTGAGATAAAATAAACAGGAGAGAGAGCAGCACGGAGTGAGATAAAATAAACAGGAGAGAGAGAGCAGCACTGAGTGAGATAAAATAAACAGGAGAGAGCAGCACGGAGTGAGATAAAATAAACAGGAGAGAGAGAGAGCAGCACGGAGTGAGATAAAATAAACAGGAGAGAGAGCAGCACCGAGTGAAATAAAATAAACAGGAGAGAGAGAGCAGCACGGAGTGAGATAAAATAAACAGGAGAGAGAGCAGCACGGAGTGAGATAAAATAAACAGGAGGGAGAGAGCAGCACGGAGTGAGATAAAATAAACAGGAGAGAGAGCAGCACCGAGTGAGATAAAATAAACAGGAGAGAGAGCAGCACCGAGTGAAATAAAATAAACAGGAGAGAGAGAGCAGCACGGAGTGAGATAAAATAAACAGGAGAGAGAGAGCAGCACTGAGTGAGATAAAATAAACAGGAGAGAGAGAGCAGCACGGAATGAGATAAAATAAACAGGAGAGAGAGCAGCACCGAGTGAAATAAAATAAACAGGAGAGAGAGCGCAGCACGGAGTGAGATAAAATAAACAGGAGAGAGAGCAGCACGGAGTGAGATAAAATAAACAGGAGGGAGAGCAGCACGGAGTGAGATAAAATAAACAGGAGAGAGAGCAGCACGGAGTGAGATAAAATAAACAGGAGAGAGAGCAGCACGGAGTGAGATAAAATAAACAGGAGAGAGCAGCACAGAGTGAGATAAAATAAACAGGAGAGAGAGAGCAGCACGGAGTGAGATAAAATAAACAGGAGAGAGAGAGCAGCACGGAGTGAGATAAAATAAACAGGAGAGAGAGCAGCACAGAGTGAGATAAAATAAACAGGAGAGAGAGAGCAGCACGGAGTGAGATAAAATAAACAGGAGGGAGAGCAGCACGGAGTGAGATAAAATAAACAGGAGAGAGAGCAGCACGGAGTGAGATAAAATAAACAGGAGAGAGAGAGAGCAGCACAGAGTGAGATAAAATAAACAGGAGGGAGAGAGCAGCACGGAGTGAGATAAAATAAACAGGAGGGAGAGAGCAACACGGAGTGAGATAAAATAAACAGGAGAGAGAGAGCAGCACGGAGTGAGATAAAATAAACAGGAGAGAGAGAGAGCAGCACAGAGTGAGATAAAATAAACAGGAGAGAGAGAGCAGCACGGAGTGAGATAAAATAAACAGGAGGGAGAGAGCAACACGGAGTGAGATAAAATAAACAGGAGAGAGAGAGCAGCACGGAGTGAGATAAAATAAACAGGAGAGAGAGAGCAGCACGGAGTGAGATAAAATAAACAGGAGAGAGAGAGCAGCACGGAGTGAGATAAAATAAACAGGAGAGAGAGAGCAGCGCGGAGTGAGATAAAATAAACAGGAGAGAGAGAGCAGCACGGAGTGAGATAAAATAAACAGGAGAGAGAGAGCAGCACGGAGTGAGATAAAATAAACAGGAGAGAGAGAGCAGCGCGGAGTGAGATAAAATAAACAGGAGAGAGAGAGCAGCACGGAGTGAGATAAAATAAACAGGAGAGAGAGAGCAGCACGGAGTGAGATAAAATAAACAGGAGAGAGAGCAGCACGGAGTGAGATAAAATAAACAGGAGAGAGCAGCACTGAGTGAGGTAAAATAAACAGGAGAGAGAGCAGCACTGAGTGAGATAAAATAAACAGGAGGGAGAGCAGCACGGAGTGAGATAAAATAAACAGGAGGGAGAGAGCAGCGCGGAGTGAGATAAAATAAACAGGAGAGAGAGAGCAGCACAGAGTGAGATAAAATAAACAGGAGAGAGAGAGCAGCACGGAGTGAGATAAAATAAACAGGAGAGAGAGCAGCACGGAGTGAGATAAAATAAACAGGAGGGAGAGAGCAGCACGGAGTGAGATAAAATAAACAGGAGAGAGAGAGCAGCACGGAGTGAGATAAAATAAACAGGAGAGAGAGAGCAGCGCGGAGTGAGATAAAATAAACAGGAGAGAGCAGCACGGAGTGAGATAAAATAAACAGGAGAGAGCAGCACAGAGTGAGATAAAATAAACAGGAGAGAGAGTGCAGCACGGAGTGAGATAAAATAAACAGGAGAGAGCAGCACGGAGTGAGATAAGGAGGGAGAGAGCAGCACGGAGTGAGGTAAAATAAACAGGAGAGAGAGCAGCACTGAGTGAGATAAAATAAACAGGCGAGAGCAGCACGGAGTGAGATAAAATAAACAGGAGAGAGAGAGCAGCACGGAGTGAGATAAAATAAACAGGAGAGAGCAGCACGGAGTGAGATAAAATAAACAGGAGAGAGAGCGCAGCACCGAGTGAGATAAAATAAACAGGAGAGAGCAGCACGGAGTGAAATAAAATAAGCAGGAGAGAGAGCAGCACGGAGTGAGATAAAATAAACAGGAGAGAGAGAGCAGCACGGAGTGAGATAAAATAAACAGGAGAGAGCAGCACGGAGTGAGATAAAATAAACAGGAGAGAGAGAGAGCAGCACGGAGTGAGATAAAATAAACAGGAGAGAGAGAGCAGCACAGAGTGAGATAAAATAAACAGGAGGGAGCAGCACCCAGTGAGATAAAATAAACAGGAGAGCAGCACGGAGTGAGATAAAATAAACAGGAGAGAGAGAGCAGCACGGAGTGAGATAAAATAAACAGGAGAGAGAGAGCAGCACGGAGGGAGATAAAATAAACAGGAGAGAGAGAGCAGCACGGAGTGAGATAAAATAAACAGGAGAGAGAGCAGCACGGAGTGAGATAAAATAAACAGGAGAGAAAGAGAGCAGCACCGAGTGAGATAAAATAAACAGGAGAGAGAGAGCAGCACGGAGGGAGATAAAATAAACAGGAGAGAGAGAGCAGCACGGAGTGAGATAAAATAAACAGGAGAGAGAGCAGCACGGAGTGAGATAAAATAAACAGGAGAGAGAGAGCAGCACAGAGTGAGATAAAATAAACAGGAGAGAGAGCAGCACGGAGTGAGATAAAATAAACAGGAGAGAGAGCAGCACGGAGTGAGATAAAATAAACAGGAGAGAGCAGCACAGAGTGAGATAAAATAAACAGGAGAGAGAGAGCAGCACGGAGTGAGATAAAATAAACAGGAGAGAGAGAGCAGCACGGAGTGAGATAAAATAAACAGGAGAGAGAGCAGCACAGAGTGAGATAAAATAAACAGGAGAGAGAGCAGCACGGAGTGAGATAAAATAAACAGGAGAGAGAGAGCAGCACAGAGTGAGATAAAATAAACAGGAGAGAGAGCAGCACGGAGTGAGATAAAATAAACAGGAGAGAGAGAGCAGCACGGAGTGAGATAAAATAAACAGGAGAGAGAGAGCAGCACGGAGTGAGATAAAATAAACAGGAGAGAGCAGCACCGAGTGAGATAAAATAAACAGGAGAGAGCAGCACAGAGTGAGATAAAATAAACAGGAGAGAGAGCAGCACCGAGTGAAATAAAATAAACAGGAGAGAGAGAGCAGCACGGAGTGAGATAAAATAAACAGGAGAGAGAGCAGCACGGAGTGAGATAAAATAAACAGGAGGGAGAGAGCAGCACGGAGTGAGATAAAATAAACAGGAGAGAGAGCAGCACGGAGTGAGATAAAATAAACAGGAGAGAGAGAGCAGCACTGAGTGAGATAAAATAAACAGGAGAGAGCAGCACGGAGTGAGATAAAATAAACAGGAGAGAGAGAGAGCAGCACGGAGTGAGATAAAATAAACAGGAGAGAGAGCAGCACCGAGTGAAATAAAATAAACAGGAGAGAGAGAGCAGCACGGAGTGAGATAAAATAAACAGGAGAGAGAGCAGCACGGAGTGAGATAAAATAAACAGGAGGGAGAGAGCAGCACGGAGTGAGATAAAATAAACAGGAGAGAGAGCAGCACCGAGTGAGATAAAATAAACAGGAGAGAGAGCAGCACCGAGTGAAATAAAATAAACAGGAGAGAGAGAGCAGCACGGAGTGAGATAAAATAAACAGGAGAGAGAGAGCAGCACTGAGTGAGATAAAATAAACAGGAGAGAGAGAGCAGCACGGAATGAGATAAAATAAACAGGAGAGAGAGCAGCACCGAGTGAAATAAAATAAACAGGAGAGAGAGCGCAGCACGGAGTGAGATAAAATAAACAGGAGAGAGAGCAGCACGGAGTGAGATAAAATAAACAGGAGGGAGAGCAGCACGGAGTGAGATAAAATAAACAGGAGAGAGAGCAGCACGGAGTGAGATAAAATAAACAGGAGAGAGAGCAGCACGGAGTGAGATAAAATAAACAGGAGAGAGCAGCACAGAGTGAGATAAAATAAACAGGAGAGAGAGAGCAGCACGGAGTGAGATAAAATAAACAGGAGAGAGAGAGCAGCACGGAGTGAGATAAAATAAACAGGAGAGAGAGCAGCACAGAGTGAGATAAAATAAACAGGAGAGAGAGAGCAGCACGGAGTGAGATAAAATAAACAGGAGGGAGAGCAGCACGGAGTGAGATAAAATAAACAGGAGAGAGAGCAGCACGGAGTGAGATAAAATAAACAGGAGAGAGAGAGAGCAGCACAGAGTGAGATAAAATAAACAGGAGGGAGAGAGCAGCACGGAGTGAGATAAAATAAACAGGAGGGAGAGAGCAACACGGAGTGAGATAAAATAAACAGGAGAGAGAGAGCAGCACGGAGTGAGATAAAATAAACAGGAGAGAGAGAGAGCAGCACAGAGTGAGATAAAATAAACAGGAGAGAGAGAGCAGCACGGAGTGAGATAAAATAAACAGGAGGGAGAGAGCAACACGGAGTGAGATAAAATAAACAGGAGAGAGAGAGCAGCACGGAGTGAGATAAAATAAACAGGAGAGAGAGAGCAGCACGGAGTGAGATAAAATAAACAGGAGAGAGAGAGCAGCACGGAGTGAGATAAAATAAACAGGAGAGAGAGAGCAGCGCGGAGTGAGATAAAATAAACAGGAGAGAGAGAGCAGCACGGAGTGAGATAAAATAAACAGGAGAGAGAGAGCAGCACGGAGTGAGATAAAATAAACAGGAGAGAGAGAGCAGCGCGGAGTGAGATAAAATAAACAGGAGAGAGAGAGCAGCACGGAGTGAGATAAAATAAACAGGAGAGAGAGAGCAGCACGGAGTGAGATAAAATAAACAGGAGAGAGAGCAGCACGGAGTGAGATAAAATAAACAGGAGAGAGCAGCACTGAGTGAGGTAAAATAAACAGGAGAGAGAGCAGCACTGAGTGAGATAAAATAAACAGGAGGGAGAGCAGCACGGAGTGAGATAAAATAAACAGGAGGGAGAGAGCAGCGCGGAGTGAGATAAAATAAACAGGAGAGAGAGAGCAGCACAGAGTGAGATAAAATAAACAGGAGAGAGAGAGCAGCACGGAGTGAGATAAAATAAACAGGAGAGAGAGAGCAGCACGGAGTGAGATAAAATAAACAGGAGAGAGAGAGCAGCGCGGAGTGAGATAAAATAAACAGGAGAGAGAGCAGCACGGAGTGAGATAAAATAAACAGGAGAGAGAGAGCAGCACGGAGTGAGATAAAATAAACAGGAGAGAGAGCAGCACGGAGTGAGATAAAATAAACAGGAGAGAGCAGCACTGAGTGAGGTAAAATAAACAGGAGAGAGAGCAGCACTGAGTGAGATAAAATAAACAGGAGGGAGAGCAGCACGGAGTGAGATAAAATAAACAGGAGGGAGAGAGCAGCGCGGAGTGAGATAAAATAAACAGGAGAGAGAGAGCAGCACAGAGTGAGATAAAATAAACAGGAGAGAGAGAGCAGCACGGAGTGAGATAAAATAAACAGGAGAGAGCAGCACGGAGTGAGATAAAATAAACAGGAGAGAGCAGCACAGAGTGAGATAAAATAAACAGGAGAGAGAGTGCAGCACGGAGTGAGATAAAATAAACAGGAGAGAGCAGCACGGAGTGAGATAAGGAGGGAGAGAGCAGCACGGAGTGAGGTAAAATAAACAGGAGAGAGAGCAGCACTGAGTGAGATAAAATAAACAGGCGAGAGCAGCACGGAGTGAGATAAAATAAACAGGAGAGAGAGAGCAGCACGGAGTGAGATAAAATAAACAGGAGAGAGCAGCACGGAGTGAGATAAAATAAACAGGAGAGAGAGCGCAGCACCGAGTGAGATAAAATAAACAGGAGAGAGCAGCACGGAGTGAAATAAAATAAGCAGGAGAGAGAGCAGCACGGAGTGAGATAAAATAAACAGGAGAGAGAGAGCAGCACGGAGTGAGATAAAATAAACAGGAGAGAGCAGCACGGAGTGAGATAAAATAAACAGGAGAGAGAGAGAGCAGCACGGAGTGAGATAAAATAAACAGGAGAGAGAGAGCAGCACAGAGTGAGATAAAATAAACAGGAGGGAGCAGCACCCAGTGAGATAAAATAAACAGGAGAGCAGCACGGAGTGAGATAAAATAAACAGGAGAGAGAGAGCAGCACGGAGTGAGATAAAATAAACAGGAGAGAGAGAGCAGCACGGAGGGAGATAAAATAAACAGGAGAGAGAGAGCAGCACGGAGTGAGATAAAATAAACAGGAGAGAGAGCAGCACGGAGTGAGATAAAATAAACAGGAGAGAAAGAGAGCAGCACCGAGTGAGATAAAATAAACAGGAGAGAGAGAGCAGCACGGAGGGAGATAAAATAAACAGGAGAGAGAGAGCAGCACGGAGTGAGATAAAATAAACAGGAGAGAGAGCAGCACGGAGTGAGATAAAATAAACAGGAGAGAGAGAGCAGCACAGAGTGAGATAAAATAAACAGGAGAGAGAGCAGCACGGAGTGAGATAAAATAAACAGGAGAGAGAGCAGCACGGAGTGAGATAAAATAAACAGGAGAGAGCAGCACAGAGTGAGATAAAATAAACAGGAGAGAGAGAGCAGCACGGAGTGAGATAAAATAAACAGGAGAGAGAGAGCAGCACGGAGTGAGATAAAATAAACAGGAGAGAGAGCAGCACAGAGTGAGATAAAATAAACAGGAGAGAGAGAGCAGCACGGAGTGAGATAAAATAAACAGGAGGGAGAGCAGCACGGAGTGAGATAAAATAAACAGGAGAGAGAGCAGCACGGAGTGAGGTAAAATAAACAGGAGAGAGAGAGAGCAGCACAGAGTGAGATAAAATAAACAGGAGGGAGAGAGCAGCACGGAGTGAGATAAAATAAACAGGAGAGAGAGAGCAGCACGGAGTGAGATAAAATAAACAGGAGGGAGAGAGCAGCACGGAGTGAGATAAAATAAACAGGAGAGAGAGAGCAGCACGGAGTGAGATAAAATAAACAGGAGAGAGAGAGCAGCACGGAGTGAGATAAAATAAACAGGAGAGAGAGAGCAGCGCGGAGTGAGATAAAATAAACAGGAGAGAGAGAGCAGCACGGAGTGAGATAAAATAAACAGGAGAGAGAGAGCAGCACGGAGTGAGATAAAATAAACAGGAGAGAGAGCAGCACGGAGTGAGATAAAATAAACAGGAGAGAGAGAGCAGCACTGAGTGAGATAAAATAAACAGGAGAGAGAGCAGCACTGAGTGAGATAAAATAAACAGGAGGGAGAGCAGCACGGAGTGAGATAAAATAAACAGGAGGGAGAGAGCAGCGCGGAGTGAGATAAAATAAACAGGAGAGAGAGAGCAGCACAGAGTGAGATAAAATAAACAGGAGAGAGCGCAGCACGGAGTGAGATAAAATAAACAGGAGGGAGAGAGCAGCACGGAGTGAGGTAAAATAAACAGGAGAGAGAGAGCAGCGCGGAGTGAGATAAAATAAACAGGAGAGAGAGAGCAGCACGGAGTGAGATAAAATAAACAGGAGGGAGAGAGCAGCACGGAGTGAGGTAAAATAAACAGGAGAGAGAGCAGCACTGAGTGAGATAAAATAAACAGGAGAGAGCAGCACGGAGTGAGATAAAATAAACAGGAGAGAGAGAGCAGCACGGAGTGAGATAAAATAAACAGGAGAGAGAGAGCAGCACGGAGTGAGATAAAATAAACAGGAGAGAGCAGCACGGAGTGAGATAAAATAAACAGGAGAGAGAGAGCAGCACGGAGTGAGATAAAATAAACAGGAGAGAGCAGCACGGAGTGAGATAAAATAAACAGGAGAGAGAGCGCAGCACCGAGTGAGATAAAATAAACAGGAGAGAGCAGCACGGAGTGAAATAAAATAAACAGGAGAGAGAGCAGCACGGAGTGAGATAAAATAAACAGGAGAGAGAGAGCAGCACGGAGTGAGATAAAATAAACAGGAGAGAGCAGCACGGAGTGAGATAAAATAAACAGGAGAGAGAGAGAGCAGCACGGAGTGAGATAAAATAAACAGGAGAGAGAGAGCAGCACAGAGTGAGATAAAATAAACAGGAGGGAGCAGCACCCAGTGAGATAAAATAAACAGGAGAGCAGCACGGAGTGAGATAAAATAAACAGGAGAGAGAGAGCAGCACGGAGTGAGATAAAATAAACAGGAGAGAGCAGCACGGAGGGAGATAAAATAAACAGGAGAGAGAGAGCAGCACGGAGTGAGATAAAATAAACAGGAGAGAGAGCAGCACGGAGTGAGATAAAATAAACAGGAGAGAGAGAGAGCAGCACCGAGTGAGATAAAATAAACAGGAGAGAGAGAGCAGCACGGAGGGAGATAAAATAAACAGGAGAGAGAGAGCAGCACGGAGTGAGATAAAATAAACAGGAGAGAGAGAGCAGCACAGAGTGAGATAAAATAAACAGGAGAGAGAGCAGCACGGAGTGAGATAAAATAAACAGGAGAGAGAGCAGCACGGAGTGAGATAAAATAAACAGGAGAGAGCAGCACAGAGTGAGATAAAATAAACAGGAGAGAGAGAGCAGCACGGAGTGAGATAAAATAAACAGGAGAGAGAGAGCAGCACGGAGTGAGATAAAATAAACAGGAGAGAGAGCAGCACAGAGTGAGATAAAATAAACAGGAGAGAGAGAGCAGCACGGAGTGAGATAAAATAAACAGGAGGGAGAGCAGCACGGAGTGAGATAAAATAAACAGGAGAGAGAGCAGCACGGAGTGAGGTAAAATAAACAGGAGAGAGAGAGAGCAGCACAGAGTGAGATAAAATAAACAGGAGGGAGAGAGCAGCACGGAGTGAGATAAAATAAACAGGAGAGAGAGAGCAGCACGGAGTGAGATAAAATAAACAGGAGGGAGAGAGCAGCACGGAGTGAGATAAAATAAACAGGAGAGAGAGAGCAGCACGGAGTGAGATAAAATAAACAGGAGAGAGAGAGCAGCACGGAGTGAGATAAAATAAACAGGAGAGAGAGAGCAGCGCGGAGTGAGATAAAATAAACAGGAGAGAGAGAGCAGCACGGAGTGAGATAAAATAAACAGGAGAGAGAGAGCAGCACGGAGTGAGATAAAATAAACAGGAGAGAGAGCAGCACGGAGTGAGATAAAATAAACAGGAGAGAGAGAGCAGCACTGAGTGAGATAAAATAAACAGGAGAGAGAGCAGCACTGAGTGAGATAAAATAAACAGGAGGGAGAGCAGCACGGAGTGAGATAAAATAAACAGGAGGGAGAGAGCAGCGCGGAGTGAGATAAAATAAACAGGAGAGAGCAGCACAGAGTGAGATAAAATAAACAGGAGAGAGCGCAGCACGGAGTGAGATAAAATAAACAGGAGGGAGAGAGCAGCACGGAGTGAGGTAAAATAAACAGGAGAGAGAGAGCAGCGCGGAGTGAGATAAAATAAACAGGAGAGAGAGAGCAGCACGGAGTGAGATAAAATAAACAGGAGGGAGAGAGCAGCACGGAGTGAGGTAAAATAAACAGGAGAGAGAGCAGCACTGAGTGAGATAAAATAAACAGGAGAGAGCAGCACGGAGTGAGATAAAATAAACAGGAGAGAGAGAGCAGCACGGAGTGAGATAAAATAAACAGGAGGGAGAGAGCAGCGCGGAGTGAGATAAAATAAACAGGAGAGAGAGAGCAGCACAGAGTGAGATAAAATAAACAGGAGAGAGCGCAGCACGGAGTGAGATAAAATAAACAGGAGGGAGAGAGCAGCACGGAGTGAGGTAAAATAAACAGGAGAGAGAGAGCAGCGCGGAGTGAGATAAAATAAACAGGAGAGAGAGAGCAGCACGGAGTGAGATAAAATAAACAGGAGGGAGAGAGCAGCACGGAGTGAGGTAAAATAAACAGGAGAGAGAGCAGCACTGAGTGAGATAAAATAAACAGGAGAGAGCAGCACGGAGTGAGATAAAATAAACAGGAGAGAGAGAGCAGCACGGAGTGAGATAAAATAAACAGGAGAGAGAGAGCAGCACGGAGTGAGATAAAATAAACAGGAGAGAGCAGCACGGAGTGAGATAAAATAAACAGGAGAGAGAGAGCAGCACGGAGTGAGATAAAATAAACAGGAGAGAGCAGCACGGAGTGAGATAAAATAAACAGGAGAGAGAGCGCAGCACCGAGTGAGATAAAATAAACAGGAGAGAGCAGCACGGAGTGAAATAAAATAAACAGGAGAGAGAGCAGCACGGAGTGAGATAAAATAAACAGGAGAGAGAGAGCAGCACGGAGTGAGATAAAATAAACAGGAGAGAGCAGCACGGAGTGAGATAAAATAAACAGGAGAGAGAGAGAGCAGCACGGAGTGAGATAAAATAAATAGGAGAGAGAGAGCAGCACAGAGTGAGATAAAATAAACAGGAGGGAGCAGCACCCAGTGAGATAAAATAAACAGGAGAGCAGCACGGAGTGAGATAAAATAAACAGGAGAGAGAGAGCAGCACGGAGTGAGATAAAATAAACAGGAGAGAGCAGCACGGAGGGAGATAAAATAAACAGGAGAGAGAGAGCAGCACGGAGTGAGATAAAATAAACAGGAGAGAGAGCAGCACGGAGTGAGATAAAATAAACAGGAGAGAGAGAGAGCAGCACCGAGTGAGATAAAATAAACAGGAGAGAGAGAGCAGCACGGAGGGAGATAAAATAAACAGGAGAGAGAGAGCAGCACGGAGTGAGATAAAATAAACAGGAGAGAGAGCAGCACGGAGTGAGATAAAATAAACAGGAGAGAGAGAGCAGCACAGAGTGAGATAAAATAAACAGGAGAGAGAGCAGCACGGAGTGAGATAAAATAAACAGGAGAGAGAGCAGCACGGAGTGAGATAAAATAAACAGGAGAGAGCAGCACAGAGTGAGATAAAATAAACAGGAGAGAGAGAGCAGCACGGAGTGAGATAAAATAAACAGGAGAGAGAGAGCAGCACGGAGTGAGATAAAATAAACAGGAGAGAGAGCAGCACAGAGTGAGATAAAATAAACAGGAGAGAGAGAGCAGCACGGAGTGAGATAAAATAAACAGGAGGGAGAGCAGCACGGAGTGAGATAAAATAAACAGGAGAGAGAGCAGCACGGAGTGAGGTAAAATAAACAGGAGAGAGAGAGAGCAGCACAGAGTGAGATAAAATAAACAGGAGGGAGAGAGCAGCACGGAGTGAGATAAAATAAACAGGAGAGAGAGAGCAGCACGGAGTGAGATAAAATAAACAGGAGGGAGAGAGCAGCACGGAGTGAGATAAAATAAACAGGAGAGAGAGAGCAGCACGGAGTGAGATAAAATAAACAGGAGAGAGAGAGCAGCACGGAGTGAGATAAAATAAACAGGAGAGAGAGAGCAGCGCGGAGTGAGATAAAATAAACAGGAGAGAGAGAGCAGCACGGAGTGAGATAAAATAAACAGGAGAGAGAGAGCAGCACGGAGTGAGATAAAATAAACAGGAGAGAGAGCAGCACGGAGTGAGATAAAATAAACAGGAGAGAGAGAGCAGCACTGAGTGAGATAAAATAAACAGGAGAGAGAGCAGCACTGAGTGAGATAAAATAAACAGGAGGGAGAGCAGCACGGAGTGAGATAAAATAAACAGGAGGGAGAGAGCAGCGCGGAGTGAGATAAAATAAACAGGAGAGAGCAGCACAGAGTGAGATAAAATAAACAGGAGAGAGCGCAGCACGGAGTGAGATAAAATAAACAGGAGGGAGAGAGCAGCACGGAGTGAGGTAAAATAAACAGGAGAGAGAGAGCAGCGCGGAGTGAGATAAAATAAACAGGAGAGAGAGAGCAGCACGGAGTGAGATAAAATAAACAGGAGGGAGAGAGCAGCACGGAGTGAGGTAAAATAAACAGGAGAGAGAGCAGCACTGAGTGAGATAAAATAAACAGGAGAGAGCAGCACGGAGTGAGATAAAATAAACAGGCGAGAGAGAGCAGCACGGAGTGAGATAAAATAAACAGGAGAGGGAGAGCAGCACGGAGTGAGATAAAATAAACAGGAGAGAGAGAGCAGCACGGAGTGAGATAAAATAAACAGGAGAGAGAGAGCAGCACGGAGTGAGATAAAATAAACAGGAGAGCAGCACAGAGTGAGATAAAATAAACAGGAGGGAGAGAGCAGCACCGAGTGAAATAAAATAAACAGGAGAGAGAGAGCAGCACGGAGTGAGATAAAATAAACAGGAGAGAGAGCAGCACGGTGTGAGATAAAATAAACAGGAGAGAGAGAGCAGCACGGAGTGAGATAAAATAAACAGGAGAGAGAGCAGCGCGGAGTGAGATAAAATAAACAGGAGAGAGAGAGCAGCACGGTGTGAGATAAAATAAACAGGAGAGAGAGCAGCACGGAGTGAGATAAAATAAACAGGAGAGAGAGAGCAGCGCGGAGTGAGATAAAATAAACAGGAGAGAGAGAGCAGCACGGAGTGAAATAAAATAAACAGGAGAGAGAGCAGCACGGAGTGAGATAAAATAAACAGGAGAGAGAGAGAGAGAGCAGCACGGAGTGAGATAAAATAAACAGGAGAGAGAGAGCAGCGCGGAGTGAGATAAAATAAACAGGAGAGAGAGAGCAGCACGGAGTGAAATAAAATAAACAGAAGAGAGAGCAGCACGGAGTGAGATAAAATAAACAGGAGAGAGAGAGCAGCACGGAGTGAGATAAAATAAACAGGAGAGAGAGAGAGAGCAGCACGGAGTGAGATAAAATAAACAGGAGAGAGAGAGCAGCACAGAGTGAGACAAAATAAACAGGAGAGAGAGAGCAGCACGAAGTGAGATAAAATAAACAGGGGAGAGAGAGCAGCACAGAGTGAGATAAAATAAACAGGAGGGAGAGAGCAGCACGGAGTGAGATAAAATAAACAGGAGGGAGAGAGCAGCACGGAGTGAGATCAAATAAACAGGAGAGAGAGCAGCACGGAGTGAGATAAAATAAACAGGAGAGAGCAGCACGGAGTGAGATAAAATAAACAGGAGAGAGAGAGCAGCACGGAGTGAGATAAAATAAACAGGAGAGAGCAGCACGGAGTGAGGTAGAATAAAAAGGAGAGAGAGAGCAGCGCGGAGTGAGATAAAATAAACAGGAGAGCAGCACGGAGTGAGATAAAATAAACAGGAGAGAGAGAGCGAGCAGCACGGAGTGAGATAAAATAAACAGGAGAGAGAGAGAGAGCAGCACGGAGTGAGATAAAATAAACAGGAGAGAGCAGCACGGAGTGAGATAAAATAAACAGGAGAGAGAGAGAGAGCAGCACGGACTGAGATAAAATAAGCAGGAGAGAGAGAGCGAGCAGCACGGAGTGAGATAAAATAAACAGGAGAGAGAGAGAGAGCAGCACGGAGTGAGATAAAATAAACAGGAGAGAGAGAGCAGCGCGGAGTGAGATAAAATAAACAGGAGAGAGAGAGCAGCACGGAGTGAGATAAAATAAACAGGAGAGAGAGCAGCACGGAGTGAGATAAAATAAACAGGAGAGAGAGCAGCACGGAGTGAGATAAAATAAACAGGAGAGAGAGAGCAGCACTGAGTGAGATAAAATAAACAGGAGAGAGAGCAGCACTGAGTGAGATAAAATAAACAGGAGGGAGAGCAGCACGGAGTGAGATAAAATAAACAGGAGGGAGAGAGCAGCGCGGAGTGAGATAAAATAAACAGGAGAGAGAGAGCAGCACAGAGTGAGATAAAATAAACAGGAGAGAGCGCAGCACGGAGTGAGATAAAATAAACAGGAGGGAGAGAGCAGCACGGAGTGAGGTAAAATAAACAGGAGAGAGAGAGCAGCGCGGAGTGAGATAAAATAAACAGGAGAGAGCAGCACGGAGTGAGATAAAATAAACAGGAGGGAGAGAGCAGCACGGAGTGAGGTAAAATAAACAGGAGAGAGAGCAGCACTGAGTGAGATAAAATAAACAGGAGAGAGCAGCACGGAGTGAGATAAAATAAACAGGAGAGAGAGAGCAGCACGGAGTGAGATAAAATAAACAGGAGGGAGAGAGCAGCACGGAGTGAGATAAAATAAACAGGAGAGGGAGAGCAGCACGGAGTGAGATAAAATAAACAGGAGAGAGAGAGCAGCACGGAGTGAGATAAAATAAACAGGAGAGAGAGAGCAGCACGGAGTGAGATAAAATAAACAGGAGAGCAGCACAGAGTGAGATAAAATAAACAGGAGGGAGAGAGCAGCACCGAGTGAAATAAAATAAACAGGAGAGAGAGAGCAGCACGGAGTGAGATAAAATAAACAGGAGAGAGAGCAGCACGGTGTGAGATAAAATAAACAGGAGAGAGAGAGCAGCACGGAGTGAGATAAAATAAACAGGAGAGAGAGCAGCGCGGAGTGAGATAAAATAAACAGGAGAGAGAGAGCAGCACGGTGTGAGATAAAATAAACAGGAGAGAGAGCAGCACGGAGTGAGATAAAATAAACAGGAGAGAGAGAGCAGCGCGGAGTGAGATAAAATAAACAGGAGAGAGAGAGCAGCACGGAGTGAAATAAAATAAACAGGAGAGAGAGCAGCACGGAGTGAGATAAAATAAACAGGAGAGAGAGAGAGAGCAGCACGGAGTGAGATAAAATAAACAGGAGAGAGAGAGCAGCGCGGAGTGAGATAAAATAAACAGGAGAGAGAGAGCAGCACGGAGTGAAATAAAATAAACAGGAGAGAGAGCAGCACGGAGTGAGATAAAATAAACAGGAGAGAGAGAGCAGCACGGAGTGAGATAAAATAAACAGGAGAGAGAGAGAGAGCAGCACGGAGTGAGATAAAATAAACAGGAGAGAGAGAGCAGCACAGAGTGAGACAAAATAAACAGGAGAGAGAGAGAGCAGCACGAAGTGAGATAAAATAAACAGGGGAGAGAGAGCAGCACAGAGTGAGATAAAATAAACAGGAGGGAGAGAGCAGCACGGAGTGAGATAAAATAAACAGGAGGGAGAGAGCAGCACGGAGTGAGATCAAATAAACAGGAGAGAGCAGCACGGAGTGAGATAAAATAAAC
Organism: Somniosus microcephalus; assembly: GCF_052327205.1. Taxonomy (NCBI): domain Eukaryota; kingdom Metazoa; phylum Chordata; class Chondrichthyes; order Squaliformes; family Somniosidae; genus Somniosus; species Somniosus microcephalus. The sequence goes on along the minus strand of NC_140989.1, from coordinate 214,280,589 downwards.
AGGAGAGAGAGAGCAGCACGGAGTGAGATAAAATAAACAGGAGAGAGCAGCACGGAGTGAGGTAGAATAAAAAGGAGAGAGAGAGCAGCGCGGAGTGAGATAAAATAAACAGGAGAGCAGCACGGAGTGAGATAAAATAAACAGGAGAGAGAGAGCAGCACGGAGTGAGATAAAATAAACAGGAGAGAGAGAGAGAGCAGCACGGAGTGAGATAAAATAAACAGGAGAGAGAGAGCAGCACAGAGTGAGACAAAATAAACAGGAGAGAGAGAGCAGCACGAAGTGAGATAAAATAAACAGGGGAGAGAGAGCAGCACAGAGTGAGATAAAATAAACAGGAGGGAGAGAGCAGCACGGAGTGAGATAAAATAAACAGGAGGGAGAGAGCAGCACGGAGTGAGATCAAATAAACAGGAGAGAGCAGCACGGAGTGAGATAAAATAAACAGGAGAGAGCAGCACGGAGTGAGATAAAATAAACAGGAGAGAGCAGCACGGAGTGAGGTAGAATAAAAAGGAGAGAGAGAGCAGCGCGGAGTGAGATAAAATAAACAGGAGAGCAGCACGGAGTGAGATAAAATAAACAGGAGAGAGAGAGCGAGCAGCACGGAGTGAGATAAAATAAACAGGAGAGAGAGAGAGAGCAGCACGGAGTGAGATAAAATAAACAGGAGAGAGCAGCACGGAGTGAGATAAAATAAACAGGAGAGAGAGAGAGAGCAGCACGGACTGAGATAAAATAAGCAGGAGAGAGAGAGCGAGCAGCACGGAGTGAGATAAAATAAACAGGAGAGAGAGAGAGAGCAGCACGGAGTGAGATAAAATAAACAGGAGAGAGCAGCACAGAGTGAGATAAAATAAACAGGAGGGAGAGAGCAGCACGGAGTGAAATAAAATAAACAGGAGAGAGAGCAGCACAGAGTGAGATGAAATAAACAGGAGAGAGAGAGCAGCACGGAGTGAGATAAAATAAACAGGAGAGAGAGCGCAGCACCGAGTGAGATAAAATAAACAGGAGAGAGCAGCACGGAGTGAGATAAAATAAACAGGAGAGAGCAGCACGGAGTGAGATAAAATAAACAGGAGAGAAAGAGCAGCACGGAGTGAGATAAAATAAACAGGGGAGAGAGCAGCACGGAGTGAGATAAAATAAACAGGAGAGAGAGAGCAGCACGGAGTGAGATAAAATAAACAGGAGGGAGAGAGCAGCACGGAGTGAGATAAAATAAACAGGAGAGAGAGCAGCACGGAGTGAGATAAAATAAACAGGAGAGAGAGCAGCACGGAGTGAGATAAAATAAACAGGAGAGAGAGCAGCACGGAGTGAGATAAAATAAACAGGAGAGAGCAGCACGGAGTGAGATAAAATAAACAGGGGAGAGAGCAGCACGGAGTGAGATAAAACAAACAGGAGAGAGCAGCACGGAGTGAGATAAAACAAACAGGAGGGAGAGAGCAGCACAGAGTGAGACAAAATAAGTGACGTATGCACAGAGTTCACAGTTCACAGGAAGTGACGTGCACATAACTTCCTGGAAGTTATTATTATCACATTCTTCCCTCCTGCGAGATTAGAAGGCTGTGGTCTTCCTTTTATTCCGCAGCTGCCGAACGAGGAAGAGTCGCACCCGTTTGGGTTCCCGTCGTAGAGGGTCGCTGGTCCGCTTACATGCTGTTGGCCATTGGTCAGAGTCTGTGTGGCCTGAATTACCCTGTGAAGGGTCGGGGAGATCATGGCTTCGTGTACGAGTCCCAATAGGTGCAGAGTCGGTCTGTCTCTGTTCAGAGGGAGGTGCAGAGCTGGTCTGTGGCGGATCAGTACTTTGGTGCGCGGTACTGGGAGGGTCGCAACTTTGAGTACGGGGTTCTACCGGCACCAAGCTAGTTGGTGTCAGATCAGGATCCTGGAGAGGGGTACCCGGTAGGTTCCAAGAGGCTCCTGGTAAAATACCATCACTCTATGTCCCACTAGGTCCTGGTGGGCAGGGAGCCAGATCCCGCAATGATACAGTAGATTCTCGGCCGTCGGGATATCGTATGTATGCATAGGTGGGGTTGGCATTGGTTAGTTCGACCTCGTCTACGAGAGGGTCATTTTTAGACGTCCGAACGTATCTTCGGAGTAGTACAGGTCCAGGAGTAGTTAGCCATGACGGGAGGGATGTCCCATAAGATGAGCGACGCTGGAATCCAAAGAACCGCTCATGAGGTGTAGTATTTGTGGCTGTAGAAAAAAGGGACCGTTTCGAGTGCAATGCATCCGGAAGCACTGTTTCCCATTGCTGGTTTGGTAGGCCCCGAGATCTTAAAGCAAGATGTACGGAATTCCAGATGATACCGTTATACCTCTCTACCTGCCCATTTCCGATGGGACGATATGGCGTTGTTTTGCTTGTAGCAATTCCCCGTTCTGAGAAGTAGTCCTTGAGTTCCCTTGACATAAAGGATGGACCCCGATCCGAGTGAATGTAAGCCGCCATGCCACAGAGAAAATACCTGCTCAAGGCAGCAGATTACTGTGGACGCCAGCATATTGGAGCAGGGGAAGGCAAACGGAAAACGTGAATATTCATCAATCATGGTGAGCAAATATGTGTTCCGAGTTGAAGAGGGTACTGGGCCCTTAAGATCGATGCTAAGTCGTTGCATCGGTTGGGTTGCATGTATGAGCATACCATCTGAGGGGCGGAAGAACTGAGGTTTTAATTCTGCACAAAGCCGGCATTCTGAGCACATTTTCTTTGCATCTCCAGTAGAAAAAGGGAGATTCCATGATCGTACGAAATGTAGCATGCGCGTAACGCCAGGGTGACAGCACAGTGGCATAGTGGTTAGCACTGTTGCCTCACAGCGCCAGGGACCCGGGTTCGAATCCGGCCTCGGGTGACTGTGTGTGGAGTTTGCACATTCTCCCCGTGTTTGCGTGGGTTTTCTCCGGGTGCTCCGGTTTCCTCCCACAGTCCAAAAGATGTGTGGGTTAGGTTGATTGGCCACGATAAATTGACCCTTAGTGTTAGGGGGATTAAATACGTGGGGTTACAGGGATAGGGTGGGATATGTGTCGGTGCGGGCTCAATGGGCCGAAATGGCCTCTATCTGCACTGTGGGGTTTGTATGTGATTCTGTGATTATGGACATCTATGAGAGTAGAGGACGACATAGTGGAGCAGAATGCTCGTGTGAGGGTATCCGGGGCCACATTCTCCTTGCCAGGTCGATAGTGAATGGTGTAACCAAGAGGCCAGTTCCATCCTCCAAAGCTGTATTTTATTATTCTTAATTTTGGTTCGTTTTCGATTATCGAGCATGAAGGCGACTGATCGCTGGTCCGTGATTAATGTAAAGTGCTGGCGAGCTAGGAAATGGTTCCACTTCCGTACTGCCTCTATGATGGCTGTGGCTTCCTTCTCAACCGGAGGATAATGTAGCTCGGCACCTTGTAAGGTCTTGGACATAAATGCTACAGGACGACCTTCCTGATTTAGAGTAGCCGAGATCGCCACCTCCGAGGCATCACATTCAACTATGAAAGGGAGATTCTCATCGATGGAGTGAAGAGCCGCTTTCTCCAACTGTTTTTTGAGAAGGTGAAAGGCTGCAACAGCCGCTGTTTCCAATGGAAATGATCGAGCATGCAGCAAGGGTTGGATTTTGTCCGAAAAATGAGGAATCCATTTAGCGTAGTATGCAAACAGACCGAGAGCCCGACGTAAAGAAGCCGGATTCTTAGGTGACGGGAGCTCTTGGAGCGGGCGAAGTCTTTCTGGGTCTGGCTTAATGATACCATTGCCTGCGCAGTAGCCAAGGATGTTGATGATCGGTTGCGACTCAACAGATTTAGATTCATTCAGAGTTAAGTTACGGTGATGGAGGGCATCCCGAAATTTTTGGAGGTTGGCGTCGTGTTCCTGTTGATCGTGACCTGCAATAGTAATGTTATCAAGATAGGGAAAAGTGTCCCTTAAGTTTTCCTGCTTAACCAGGCCATCCATTGCCCGTTGGAAGACAGCCACTCCATTAGTAACCCCGAATGGGAGGCGACGAAATTGGTACAGCCGTCCATTAGCCTCAAAGGCCGTGTACTGCTTATCTGAGACCTTCAAGGGTAACTGATGATAGGCACTTTTTAAATCGTAAGTTGAGAACACTTTGTATTCGGCCAGTTTATTAACCATATCATCAATGCGTGGCAATGGGTAGGCGTCCAAGTCAGTATATTGATTGATGGTTTGCGAATAATCAATGCATAGTCGTTGTTTGTGAGGTTTTAGAGGGTTCTTGACGATGACGATTTGAGCCCGCCAGGGCGACGAATATGGTTCGATGATATCCTCTGCTAAAAGTCGAGAGATTTCAGCCTCAATAAAAGATTGGTCTTCCTGACTAAAGCGCCCTGATTTCGTTATTATTGGTTTGCATCGAGGAGGAATACTGGCAAATAATGAGGGTTCATCAAGTGAAGCTGCTGATAATGCACAAAACGGTAATTTAGACAGTATATTAGAAATAGTAAGTCCAGGTTTGGATCCGCCGAACTCAATGGTGAGTTTCTTATGCTGTTTTTGAAAATCCAGCCCTAAGATGAGATCACTACATAAGTCCTTGAGCATCGAAAGTCGGGTGGAGGGATACATGCGACCATTAAGTGTCATATCAATAATACAAAAGCTGGAGATTCTGGTATTAAGTGATGACTGAGCCATCGCAATTGCCTGGTCCGATGGGAAGATATGTAGTTTCAATTTCGCAACAATCTGTTCTCTAATGAAACTATCAGTACTTCCTGAGTCAATTAAGGCATCTAAGGTATGCCCATTAATTGAAACTTTTGTAGCTGCATGAAACAGGTTCTGTGGGCAAGCAGCTGTAATTGGTGTGGTTGCACAGAGAGTGGCTGAAACTCTAGGTGTGCTTCTTCGGGAGAGAGCTCGAGAGGAAGCTTGATAGGTCCTAGCCGGAGCATCTTGATAGGCCCTAATTGGGGCAGTTCGGTAGGCCTTAGCTGGATAGGCCCTCGTAGAGGCTCTTGATTGGCAAACTTTTGCAAAGTGTCCCTTTTTATCGCAATGACTGCAGATCGCATTGCGAGCAGGGCAGAATTTCCGAGGGTGAAAAGAATCTCCACAAAAGAAGCATTCCTTCCTAGATTGCCAAGAGGCTGCTAAAGTGGGGTCATACTCCTCTTCTTCATCAGAAGTATCATCAGGATTAGATTCCTCCATGATAGGGTTCACCTGAGGCCACTTGAATCGTCTGGTTGCAGTTACAGCAGCAGATCGAGATCTGGGCAGCTGATAGAGGTCTGCATTTTTCTTTGCCAAATCCAGAGAACAAGCCAGGTCAAAAGCCTTTTGTAGCTCAAGTGTTTTACTTTCTAGTAGACGCTGGCGTATAAATGGAGAGGCAATCCCGCAGATGAAAGCATCACGAATCATTTCTTCGCGGTACAGCTCAGCCGAGGCTGCCTGAAAGTGACAATCTACGCTGAGCCTGCGAAGTTCTTGAAGGAATTCGTTAATCGATTCCCCTGACCCTTGTCGGGCTGTGGCCAGTAGATGCCTAGCATAGACCTCATTTGCGGTCTTGGCATATAGTTTTTTAAGTGCCCGGATCACCTCATCGTAATTATCCCATTCATCAACATATTCAAACACTGTTGGGGTCACATAGTTGATAAGTATCCTCAGTTTAGTAGAAGCATTCGCTTTACATTCATCAAGAAAATTCTCAAAAGTACGGTACCAATGCTTCCATACCCTGTCAGCTGCTGGTGCGTTTGGGTCCAAGTCCAGACGAGTAGGTTTAAGGATGTTTTCCATGATGGGTGGTTCCCTGGATCCTTAACTCCGAGTTTGTCCGAAGGTCTAGTATTTGTGAGTGTAAATACTAAGTTGCTTAAATTGATGTAACAAAAGAGTCTCACACATCAAGGAACTTTAAAGTAAGCTTTAAGCAACTTATAATTAAACTATATACAAGAGCGGTCTTCACCATGCCTCTAGGTGAAGCCCTTTTACCATACTGAGCAGTACAGTATTTATACTAGTCCAAACACAGGAAGTGACGTATGCACAGGAAGTGATGTATGCACAGAGTTCACAGTTCACAGGAAGTGATGTGCACATAACTTCCCGGAAGTTATTATTATCACACCCTGTCCCTGCTTTCTCCCCATATCCCTTGATCCCTTTAGCCTCAAGAAATATATCTAACTCCTTCTTGAATATATTTAATGAATTGGCCTCAACTGCCTTCTGTGGTAGAGAATTCCACAGGTTCACCACTCTCGGTGAAGAAATTCCTCCTCATCTCAGTCCTAAATGGCTTACCCCTTATCCTTAGACTGTGACCCCTGGTTCTGGACTCCCCCGCATTCAGGAGCAGTCTTCCTGCATCTAGTCTGTCTAGTCCTGTTAGAATTTTATAAGTTTCAATGAGATCCCCTCTCATTCTTCTAAACTCTAGCGAATATCAGCCTAATCGACCCAATCTCTCCTCATACGTCATTCCATAACAGCTGGCCATAGCATCTACAAGAGCTCACTGACACAGTGAAGAATGGTAAGATCATATACTTCAGCCAGTACAAAGGGGAAAAAAATGTGCACTTATATCACATCTTATTAGGTCTTTCAGAAACATCTCAAAAAACGTCATGCACAGTGACGTAATAAATGTAGCAGCCATTCTGTGCACAGCAAGATCCCACAAACAGCAATGAGATGTCTGAGGGAGTTAGGGACTCCTTGCTCTTAAACTAGCCCCACGGGGAATACTTTACATCCACCTGAACAGGCAGACGGGACCACAGTTTATCTTATCTAAAGAACAGCAGGTTCAAAAATGCAGCACTCCCTCAAAACTGCACTGGAGCATCAGACCCCAGGCATCGGGCTTGAACTGAAACGACTCTGACTACTGTTAGTTGCAGGTCCACCCGGTCACATTCACATGAAATGGGAAAAGCTTCATCCAGCTAACAAGGTTACAGCAACTGTGTCCCAGATGTAGGGCTGCACAAACAGTTGGGTCAGAGTCTCCAATCAGATTGCCAAATGCAATGAAGCTGCCTCTGAGAGGATGTCTGAAATCTCCCTGGTGCTAAAATGATTATCATCAGGTTAATTACCATATAGCATAGCGAGATGCAGTAAAAACATTGTGCTGCAATCATTAAGAGATCCCTACTCACCATGTACAACATTGTCATTTCAAGCACTAGCCTCCTGGGAACTATGGGGGAGAAATTTGGTATCACCCCGTTTGGGGCGCAATTATTGATCGGGCGCAAAGTTTAGCGCCTGGTGCTAATTATCGCCTCCGACTGCAAACTTGGCTGCTATCGCCCCTGGAGGTGATTGGAGCGCTAAATCAGGCGCTACACACTTCTCTTAAGGTGCAAAGGCCTAGGAGCAAGGCCCTACCTCAGAGCGCTGGCGAAGCTCATGTGATGTCAGTCAGCAATGGAACACAGACACACTGGCACCGGCCAGTTCTTAAAGGGGAGGGTCGATCTTGCTCTCCATCCACACCCTGCTCATTGCAGCCTTGAATCTCAGCCTGGAGAGACCTGTACATCAAATCTGCTGGAAAGAACAATGGCGAGGCTCAGGGAAAGAGCTCAGAGTGCAGCCCCCATAGTCTCTTCTAAATTGATGCAAGGAAGGTCAAATTAAAATGAACCTGCAAGGTGCTGCTCAGTACCCAAAACTCCTTCACACAGCATTGAATCTCTCCAGAAGTCTCTCTCAGAATGCGTGGTGCAAAAATGCCGCCGACAAAAGAAGGCAGGAGGCGGTCGCCTTTAAATAGCGCTCCCCCCCGTCCCTTCCCGACTGCAAAACGCTCCCCTCAACCTGTCGTTGCTAGCGGCAGGCGGTAAGGCAGGGGGCGCCACTCACTATCCAGTCCGGAGCGCTACATGCTCGACTGACGTCACGATCTGCGGGCGCAGGAGATCGTGACGGTAGTGTTTAGCGCCGCCACAAAATGTGTGGTCTATTTCGCGAGCAGCGCAAACATCGCCGCGCCCAGGCGCTAACAGGAGGCGCAAAGAAACCGAATTTTTCCCCCTATGTGTCGTGGCCTTGTGTCCACAGGAAATGACAGACATTTCAGTCAGGACTCTTGATAAAGCTGTTAGAAAGCAGAAAATTACACCTTAGGGGCTGGTGAAGGGAGATTGCTCTGAAATGAGGCCATGCCTAAAACTGGACGGTTATAGAACTTGCACTGTGCATCCCTGAGATACATCTCGGGGGGTGGCGGGGGGGGGGGGGAACGTTAGGATGCATGGCTAAACCTATATGTTTGGCATCTCTGAGCTACCCCAAGACTGAAGAGAAACACTACTGTATCAGTTAAAACCACTCTATTCAGTTGCTACGTTTTATTAATCCTGGTTTACAGCTTCTGTAGATATCAAATAAATCAAATGCAGCTTATGTGAAAGCCTTAACAGCAGGTAAAAAAAAAAAATCTCTCAAATTAAATTTTCAGAAGATTATTAAATCTAGCAATAAAGCTTAAACGAAAAGAAGTTTTAAATGGTGACATAAAACTTAATTCAGCACAGCTCTTAATCATGCCCCTGTGTAATTTCTTGTCTGATCAAATGAGTTTATTCTGCTGAATATACACAAAACTATCTGGAGACCACCGAAGAGCCGCAACAATTTCCATCACCTGAAGTTCAGTATGGCTCCCCTCCCAAAAGCAATCTTGCATAATGAGCAAGCGTTCAGGGAATCCTCTCCCCTCCTGTAGCCGCTGGCTTTGGGTTTGGGGGCACTGGTGCTGCACCACTGTCACCGTGCCCAAGAGGAGGAACCAAAAGCTTAGAATCCTAAAGCAGTATGAAAATAGAGAGGGAGTTGTGCCCTCTGGTACAAGCTTCCTCGCCCCATCCCCCAATCAAAGCATCTGCAGCCGAAGGGACTGTTGTGTAAGTAACTGGGAAACAGTGTGGGAGTTTAATGTAGCAGTGAGCTTACATCAGACCGATCCCTTGTCCCTCAATATTACTCGCACTTGTCTGGCATCAATATTGATCTGTATTCTCTTGCAATTTATCACATTTTCAGTAACTGTCCTTTCACTTTGCATTGAGTGACTGATCTAGGCATTATTGGAGTTGCTTACAAACAGCGCTGCATAAATCCCCCTTCCTCCCAATCATTCAGATTGACAGGAATTTATTCAGACCATGGCCCAGAAATTCGGGACTCCACGGGTGAGTACGCACGGGGTACTCACCTATAAGCCCAATGGAAGTGCCGGTTTCCTGCATGCACTGCGCATACGCGGGAAACCAGCACTTCCGTTCCCCTGAAAGAAGGGGTTCAGAGGTCGAACGCGTGCGTATCGAACTTACGTTTTTTTTGCAGGTTTTCCTGGGAGGGTATGTCTCCAGAAGTTACACATATAAAAAGCAGTCGCAAGGGTGGGGGGAAAGGGGTGGGGGAAAGGGGGGGGTGGGAGGGGGGAAGGGAAAGGGGAAGAGGGGGAGGGGAAGGGGGGGGAAGGGAAGGGGGAAGGGAAGGGGGGAGGGGGAATGGGGTGTGTGGGAGGGGGGGTGGCAAGGGGGTGTGGGGGGGGAAGGGGGTGTGAGGGGGGAAGGGGGTGTGGTGGAAGGAGGGAGGAAGGGGGGGAAGGGAGGGGGGGAAGGGGGTAAAGGGAAGGGGGAAGGGAAGGGGGGGAAAGGGAGGGGGAAGGGGGGGAAAGGGAGGGGGGGAGCTAGCAGACCCTCTCCCCATTGCCAGTGTTGAGAGTTGCACTGCCGGCGGCGGTTGGAGAAGGCTGGGCCCCGGGCACCCGCAATGACATGGCCCAGCCGAGCCCAGCGCCCCGGGCAGCCCGAGCTCCGCAGCCGCCGTTCGGCCGCAGGCCACAAAGCACCCGAGCCCAGCGCCAGCGATGGCTCCGCGGAGCTCCGTACCGCCCCGCCAACATTTACACAGATGGTGGCGGTGGCTACGCTCAGCTCAGGCCCGCCCCGCCAGCCTTCACAAAGATGGCGGCGATCGCGGGCCGCTTGTTGAGTGGGACGGGAGGTGCCTAGCTCGGGCGTGGCTGGGGAGGAGAGACCGAGGCTTCGAGGCCTGCAGGCAGGGTAACCCTGGAAGGTTGGGGCGCCCGGCGGAGGTAGCGAGTCAAGAGGAAAAAAAAAAGGTTGAAAGGTAGGAAAATTAATGAGGTTAGAGAAAATATTTACAAATTAATTAACTTTGTTTAAAAACAATTTAATTGTGTTTTAAAAGGAACTTTTTTTTTGCTGGAAATCTAGATTTGAAAATAAACACGCAGAAAGTGGGGGAAAAAAATGAATAGTTAGGAATCAAGATGGCGGCCACTCACCTCAGCGCAGAAGGATTAGGCCCGCCCACACACGCAATGAAACGCCCCCCGTGACGCACTGATTGGTCAACCATCAGGTTAATCCTTGTACGATTGGTCAACCATCACGTCACTCAACGCTAATGAGCGGAATGTTGCCGTTTTTTGAACCTTTTTTGTATACTGTCTGAACAAAAAGTAAATACACCTATTAGACTCCCCTAATGATAAGCTTTCTTTTCATGTAACATGTGTGTAGGTACGCTCTATAACTTATGATTGTATAGCCAGACAGAAAGACAGGCAGACAGAAAGGCAGACAGAAAGAAAGACAGACAGAAAGACAGACAGAAAGACAGACAGAAAGACAGACAGAAAGACAGACAGAAAGACAGACGTACGGACGGACAGGTTTATATATATAGACCAGCTGGAGTGCCCGGCAGTGCCGAGGCTTTTTTGAGGGCATGTTGTTGTTGGAAGAGAGAGAGCGCGCGACTAGGGGGAAGAGAGAGAGCGACTGGGGGGAAGAGAGAGCGCGACCGGGGGGAAGAAGGGGGAAGAGAGGGCGCGACCGGGTGGAAGAGGGGGGAAGAGAGGGCGCGACCGGGGGGAAGAGAGGGCGCGACCGGGGGGAAGCGAGGGCGCGACCGGGGGGAAGCGAGAGCGCGACCGGGGGGGAAGCGAGAGAGCGACCGGGGGGAAGCGAGAGAGCGACCGGGGGGAAGCGAGAGAGCGACTGGGGGGAAGCGAGAGAGCGACCGGGGGGAAGCGACCGGGGGGAAGCGAGAGAGCGACCGGGGGGAAGCGAGAGCGCGACCGGGGGGAAGCGAGAGCGCGACCGGGGGGAAGCGAGAGCGCGACCGGGGGGAAGAGAGCGCGCGACCGGGGGGAAGAGAGAGCGCGACCGGGGGGAAGAGAGAGCGCGACCGGGGGGAAGAGAGAGCGCGACCGGGGGGGGGAAAGAGAGAGAGACAGAGACTGGGGGGAAAGAGAGAGAGAGAGAGAGACTGGGGGGGGAGAGAGAGAGAGAGACTGGGGGGAGAGAGAGAGAGAGAGACTGGGGGGAGAGAGAGAGAGAGAGAGAGACTGGGGGGAGAGAGAGACTGGGGGGAGAGAGAGAGAGAGAGACTGGGGGGAGAGAGAGAGAGAGAGACTGGGGGGAGAGAGGGGGGGCAGAGAGAGGGGGGGCAGAGAGAGGGGGGGGCAGAGAGAGGGGGGGCAGAGAGAGGGGGGGCAGAGAGAGGGGGGCAGAGAGAGGGGGGGCAGAGAGAGGGGGGGCAGAGAGAGGGGGGGCAGAGAGAGGGGGGGCAGAGAGAGGGGGGGCAGAGAGAGGGGGGCAGAGAGAGGGGGGGCAGAGAGAGGGGGGGCAGAGAGAGGGGGGGCAGAGAGAGGGGGGCAGAGAGAGGGGGGGCAGAGAGAGGGGGGCAGAGAGAGGGGGGGCAGAGAGAGGGGGGCAGAGAGAGGGGGGCAGAGAGAGGGGGGGCAGAGAGAGGGGGGGCAGAGAGAGGGGGGGCAGAGAGAGGGGGGGCAGAGAGAGGGGGGGCAGAGAGAGGGGGGGCAGAGAGGGGGGGGCAGAGAGAGGGGGGCAGAGAGAGGGGGGGCAGAGAGAGGGGGGGCAGAGAGAGGGGGGGCAGAGAGAGGGGGGGCAGAGAGAGGGGGGGCAGAGAGAGGGGGGGCAGAGAGAGGGGGGGCAGAGAGAGGGGGGGCAGAGAGAGGGGGGGCAGAGAGAGGGGGGGCAGAGAGAGGGGGGGCAGAGAGAGGGGGGGCAGAGAGAGGGGGGGCAGAGAGAGGGGGGGGCAGAGAGAGGGGGGGCAGAGAGAGGGGGGCAGAGAGAGGGGGGCAGAGAGAGGGGGGCAGAGAGAGGGGGGGCAGAGAGAGGGGGGGCAGAGAGAGGGGGGGCAGAGAGAGGGGGGGCAGAGAGAGGGGGGGCAGAGAGAGGGGGGCAGAGAGAGGGGGGGCAGAGAGAGGGGGGGCAGAGAGAGGGGGAGAGAGAGAGGGGGAGAGAGAGAGGGGGAGAGAGAGAGGGGGAGAGAGAGAGGGGGAGAGAGGGGGAGAGAGAGAGGGGGAGAGAGAGAGGGGGAGAGAGCGAGGGGGAGAGAGCGAGGGGGAGAGAGCGAGGGGGAGAGAGAGAGGGGGAGGGAGGGGGGAGGGATGGGGCAGAGAGAGGGGGGAGGGAGGGGGGAGAGGGAGAGGGGGAGGGAGGGGGCGGAGAGAGAGGGGGGAGGGAGGGGGCAGAGAGGGGGGGAGGGAGGGGGCAGAGAGAGAGGGGGAGATAGAGAGGGGGAGATAGAGAGGGGGAGATAGAGAGGGGGAGAGAGAGAGGGGGAGAGAGAGAGGGGGAGGGAGGGGCGAAGAGAGGGGGAGGGAGGGGGCGGAGAGTGAGAGGGGGAGGGAGGGGGCAGCGAGAGGGGGCAGCGAGGGTGAGGCAGGGGGGAGAGTGAGGGTGAGGCAGGGGGGAGAGAGAGGGGGAGAGAGGGTGAGGCAGGGCGGGAGAGAGAGGGGGAGGCAGGGGTGGGGGAGAAGAGGGGGAGGGGGAGAGGGGGAGGGGGGGGAGAAGGGGAGGGGGGAGAGGGGGACAGGGGGAGGGGGAGAGGGGGAGGGGGGGAGGGGGGGAGGGGGGGAGGGGGGGAGGAGAGAGAGACAGAGGGAAGGAGAGAGAGGGGCGAGTGGCCCGCGGCCGCGGCCGCAAATGGAGCCAAGCCCCGGGAACGGGCGTGAGCCGGCTTGAGGCTGAGAGAGACGGCCGGGCCCGGTTGCCGGGGTAACCCTTCCTGCCCTCCCGAGCCCCGCCCCCCGCCCTCCCGAGCCCCACGCTCCGCCCTCCTGAGCCCCGGCCCCCCGCCCGAGCCGGCTTCAAGACCGCCGATTGCGGCTGGGCCTGCACTGGAGCCAAGCCCCGGGAAAGGGCGTGAGCCAGCTTGAGTCTGAGAGGGGGGGCCGGGCCCAGTTGCCGGGGTAACCCTTCCCCCCCCCCCCCCCCACCCGAGCCTGCTTGTCGCGCTCCGGGCCGACGTTGACGCGCGTGCTGACTCCCGCCCCGCCCGCCTTTACTAAGATGGCGGCGGCGGCGCTCGGCTCAGGCCCGCCCCTCCAGCCTTCACAAAGATGGCGGCGATCGCAGGCCGCTTGTTGACCGGGACGGGAGGTGCCTCGCTCGGGCATGGCTGGGCAACAGAGGCCCAGGCTTCGAGGCCTGCAAAAACGGTGAAAGGTAGGAAAATTATAGAGCTCAGAGAAAAGATTTACAAATTAATTAACTTTTTAAAAAAACAATGTGTTTTAAAAGCAACTTTTTTTTTTCCTGGAAATGTAGATTTGAAAAGAAACACGCAGAAAGTGGGAAAAAGAAATGAAGAGTTAGGAATCAAGATGGCGGCCACTCACCTCAGTTCAGAATGATTAGGCCCGCCCACACACGCACCGATTGGTCAACCGTCAGGTCACTGAACTGTAGGATTGTTCAATCGTCACGTCACTCGACTCTAGGATGGCCCGCCCGCACACGCAATGAACCCACCCCCGTGACGCAGCGATTGGTCGACCGTCGGGTTGCTCGACTGTATGATTGGTCAACCTTCACGTCACTCGATGCTAATGAGTGGATAATGAGCGTAATTTTGAACGTTTTATGTATACCGTCGGCACAATTTTTGTCCGACCAAAAAGTAAATACGCCTATGAGGGTCCCCTAATGATAAGCTTTCTTTTGATATAACATATGTGTAGGTACGCTCTATAACTTTTGATTGTATAGCCGGACAGACGGAAAGACCGACAGAGAGACCGACAGAGAGACATACCGGTTTATATATATAGATTTTAAAAATGTGATTTAAAAAAAAAAATTATTTGAAGATTTAGTGATGTTTTGGGGCTTATAGTATTTATAAGTTTGACAGGTCTTCCTGTCAAACTTATGAATGAAGCATTCCCTGCTACCATTGGCTCTCCATGGCCCACGTGATCCCAGGGGACGTATCGAACTAACTGCGGCCCTGGGATACGCAAGCACTGCACGCCGGCAGCTGGAGGAGGCCCAGGATCGCAATTCCACGGGGGCCCGCAGCTCAACGGCCGGCGTGCTAGCTAAGTGCAGGTCGGGGGCTTGCACCCGCGGGAAGCCCCTGACCCGAATTTCTGGGCCCATATATCTGCAGGGTTCAAGTCTAGCATTTTCCACACACAGCAACTTCTTGGCTCAATACTACAGTATAACTGTCACCGTCAAATGCTCATTTCTGCAGGCACAACCCATTAGCAGCAACAAGCCTGAGATCAGAATGATAAGGAGTGCCCAGACATTGGGCTTCGAGTCACACGAGCAAGATTCGACTGTTGATTCTAATTCTGAGCAACAAGCTGAAAAACGCTTTATATGTAACTAACCATTTTACTGCTAAAAGGAGCTGACATTTATGAAATTATGATTTGAATGAACCTTCATCTTTCCTGCGGTTACTGGTTCTTGCAAGTCACCTAACAGCTCTCCCAACAGCCAGGTGGATAAAGATGGCCAGATGTAGTACAATATAAAGCCAGACATGTTCGCTCACTGCTTTGTTTTGAGTTTGTGGAAAAAGAAAAATTAGCCAGGGTTTTCATTCCTGGTCACTATCCTGGAAGTGTTAACTCATGCATGAATATCAAGAGAGAACAGCTTGGAACTCAGCTAGCGTGTCCTGCACAATCAAACGGCTCAGCGACATTATCTAGACTCGTGTGAGAAATTGCCTACTACGGGCAATTCGGAAGGCTGCTGGCACTCCTGGGACTGGATCTCAGCAAGCAGTCAGCTCCTTGAGGAAAGGCTGGGATTTACTGGGGCAACAAGAAAGAGAGAAACTTCTCAGCACAATGATTTTCTTGGTCACCTTCTATTTCTTATCTACATACTGCCCCTCAGCGACATCATCCAAAAACAAGAGTCAGGTTCCACATGTACGTTGACGACACCCAGCTCTACGTCACCATCAACTCTCTTCAACCCTCCACTGCCTCCGATTTTTCACGCTGCTTGTCCAACATCCAGTACTGGATGAGCAGAAATTTCCTCCAACTAACTATTGGGAAGTCCAAAGCCATTGCCTTTGTTCCCGGTTGCAAACTCCATTCCCGAGCCAATGACTCCATCTCTCTCCCTGACCACTGTCTGCGCCTGAAACAGACCTTTTGTAACCTTGCCGACCCATTTGACCCTGAGCTGAGCTTCCGACCCCATATCCTCTTCATCACCAACACTGCCTACTTCCACTTGTGTAACATTGCCCGTCTCTGTCCCTGCCTCAGCTCATCTGCTGCTGAAGCTCTCATCCATGCCTTTGTTATCTCTAGACTCAGCTATACCAATGCTTTCCTGGCCGGTCTCCCACCTTGCACCCTCTGTAAACTTGAGCTTATCCAAAATTCTGTTGCCCATATCCTAACTGACACCAAGTCCTGTTCACCCACCATCCCTGTGCTCGCAGCCCTATATTGGCTCCCGGTCTGGCAATGCCTTAATTTTAAAATTCTCATCCCTGTTTTCCAATCTCTGCATGGCCGTGCTCCTCCCTATCTCTGTAATCTCCTCAACCCTGCAACCCTCCGAGATCTCAGAGCTTCTCCAACTCTGGCCTCTTGTGCATCCTCGATTTTCATCACTCCACCATTGGCAGCCCTGGCGTCAGCTGCTAAGGCCCTAAGCCCTTGAATTCCCTCCCTAAACCTCTCCATCTCTCTCCTCCTCCAAGACACTCCTTCAAACCTACTTCTTTGACCAAGCCTTTGGTCACCTGTCCTAGTATCTTATGTGGCTCAGTGTCAAATTTGGGAACGGTAGCGTAGTGGTAATGTCAGAGATGCGAGTTCAAATCCCACCACGGCAGCTGGGGAATTTAAATTCAGTTAATTAAATAAATCTGGAAAGTCATAAAAACCCATCTGGTTCACTAATGTCCTTTAGGGAAGGAAATCTGCCGTTCTTACCTGGTCTGGCCTGTATGTGACTCCAGACCCACAGCAATGTGGTTGACTCTTAATTGCCCTCTGAAATGGCCTAGCAAGCCACTCAGTTGTAACAAACCGCTACGAAACAAAATAATCAAAAAGGCGGCTCACCATCACCTTCTCAAGGGCAACTAGGGATGGGCAATAAATGCTGGCCTTGCCAGCGACGCCCACATCCCATAAGAGAATTTTAAAAAATAGCTGATAACGTGCTAATTGTCCAGAGTCTATAGCTGCTATCTTCAGCAGTCTGGGTGTTGTCAGAATACAGATAGAAGCTGACCTCATGTCTACGAAAGTGTTCCATCATACATTCCCGTCTGCTCACTATCAGGAGAATTACGCAGCCAAGAAGTCATCGCTTATGCAGTTTTAAAATCCCAGCTGAGACTGCAGGTTCTTTTACAGCCTTGAGGACATTTTATTGCCTGCAGGATCGACCGGTCTCTCTTACCTGGTAGTTCTGGAGTAGGATCAGGCTGAGGTAGAACTCGCTGAAGGCTAACTTCAGGTCACGAATGTTCCTGTGATGTACACGTTCCTTATGGGAGAGAGGGAACACGGTCCTCCGCTGCCGCAAGTTGGAAACTGTGTTGCGGTCCATCTGCACTTCAAGTGTTGACTGCAGTTCATTCTGAAGTGTAGCAAACCTGCGCTGAGCCTCAGCAAGCTTTTCTGTAAGGCAAACAACAATCTCATAAGCACAAATCCTTTAAAAAACTTGCATTTTCTGCCCAAGAATTGTCCACACCTCAGTTCATGAGCTCCTCCTTTCAGATGCTCTCCTTTACCCTGATTGCTCTGTGTGAACAGTAATCCCTTACTCAGCCACACAGCAGCTACTCTTGCTTCAGAGGCCATTATTTGTGTATGGACATGGGCGATGACAGGAACCAGTTTGGCTGTGGATTAAGCAAAGGAAAGACCGGCCAGGGGTTTGTGTCCTAATCATGTTCAGCGGTCCTAGCGAAAAGTGCACGTGCACGAAGGCTGGCTGAGGACAAGATCTGTGAAATTCTCTGTAGTCAGGGGTAGTCTGCCAATACTCATCGTTGAGTTTGCATTTGAGTAATGGTGACTTGGTTGGGGTGAATGTGACTATCGCCTGTGGAACCAAGGGGAAACAGGAGAAAATGAGAAGGGAAAACACGAAACAAAATGGTTTGGCTGCAATGTAATGGTCAAGCAACCTGCTCACCATGCAGGATCATGAAGAATGGCAATGTGGGTAAGGCAACAGAGAGCCACTGATACACTGCTAAAGTCACCAACTTCAAATAAGAGAGAAGGAAAAAATAAAGTTACAAAATAAAAACCTTGGGATCTTATAGAAGGTATCTGAAGTTCTTATGCATCATCTCTTTCTCTACAAACCCCCTCAGTGGGAAGCTTCCATGGCACACCACTATCCTTATGTATAGTGGTTTGCCCTGGCATCCCTTTTAAGTAAATGATTTGGGCATAGGCACAGGAGAAATGATATTGAAATTTGCTGACTATACCAAATTAGAGGGGCTTGGCAAAGTGTGAGGAAGAGTATAGGAGGACAGATAGGTTAGCACAATAAGCAATGGGGGTAGCAGGTGCAGTACACATCAGAGAAATGTGAAGTAGTACATTTTAGGGAAAAAGAATAACAAAAGGAAATATATGGTAAATGGTAGGATCCTTAGTAGAAAGGAGGAACAGAGACTTAGGTGAGAGCACAGGTAAAAAAAGGCCATGAAAAGACAAATGTATTCTAGGTTTTTACATATGGTGCATTAAATATAAAAGTAAGGAAGCGGTGCTATACATGTATAAAAGATTAGTTATGCACTGACTCAGGATTATCACTGGATGAAGAGAAGATTCAGGAGTTTTTCCTCACAAAAAGGATTATTACAACATGGAATGCTTTACTACAAGTAGGCATTGAGGAAGAGACTGCAACAACATTGAAAAAGGATTTGGCTAAGAATTTGTAAAGGAAGAAAATAAAAGGAGACAGGAAAATGGGATAAGAGTACAGTATATAGCTCCAGTTGAAGACCTAGCACAATGGTCTGAATGGCCTCCTCCTGTACCGTCATTTCTATGATTTTCTCAGAGATTGTAGACAGAACAGCTGATTCAGTTCTTCAAACCCTTTAAAAAATCTAATTCAACTCTTCGCCATTCCTCGTTGGAGCCAGAAATGGAAACAGTGCCATTTTATTCCCTCGCTAGATTATTAATTCACAGCTTTCAACTCTAACCCATTAGATTAGATATCTTGCAATATATATCCCTTATTTAAAGTCAGTTATTAACGTACTGTACCTTGGTCTCTCAATATGACATTTCTCTCTAGATGGTCAATTATTTAAACCAAATCAATTTAGTTTGCAGGTTAACTGGATTTTGAAAGCAAGGAAGTTGAGAAAGGCAAGATAATTGTTTAGTACTAGAATGAGGAATATTCTCAGCTGACTACAGCATACAGCGGCCAAGTGGGGTCGACAAATAGCGCCATTTGGTTTGGAAATCTATTTTGCAAAGGGTACAGTATATACTTGGAATGCAATCTACAGTACCTTGAAAATTTGGAGACTTTTTGAGGGAATACTTCAGTTAGCAGAGACTAATTATTCAGGCTAATTGTTCAGAGTTAGATGAACTAGTATTGAATGCAACTGAAGCTTTGCAACTGAAGTTCCCTCAAGAAAAAATAACTTTTCACTCTCGCATAATGCAGCAAGACCAGAAACAAAAACACGTTAAAGCACTAAAACCTGCTTTACATTCGACAGTTACTATAAATTCCTGTGGAGATGCAGTTAATAAGCCTACAGTTTAGTGTCAGCTTGGTTCAGTGATAGCATACTCACTCCTGACTCAGAAGGTTGTGGGTTCAAACCCCTCTCCTGGACTTGAGCACATAATCTAGGCTGACACTCCAGTGCAGTACTGAGGGAGTGCTGCACTGCCATCTTTCGGATGAGACATTAAATCAAGACCCTGTCTGTCGGCTCAGATGGACGTAAAAGATCCCATGCCACTATTCAAAGGAGTTCTCCTGGTGTGCTGGTCAACATTCCTCCCTCAACCAACACCGCCTAAAACATATTAACTGGTCATTCATTCAATTGCTCTGTGCGTGCAAATTGGCTGCCGTGTTTGCCTACGCAACAATAGTGAGTGCCTTTCAAAGCTAATCAGTGACTGTGCAGACCATCAGACCCTGGCTTGAATTCCTTGTCTGTGCTGTGCTCAGCTAAGCAGTGGTAGAGACACTATAATTGGCTTCAGTGTCCCTTGGCTAGGGAGAGAAAATGAAAATCATTCAGGGTTCCGGTGTTTGATCACTATTCAGCAACTCCTGCTGGAAAGTACATGTGTGGATGGACGATGACAGAATCAGTTTCATCTGTAACGCCTTTCATGTAAAATAGATGCCAGCACACACTGTCTAGGCATTTGGCACACACTGTCTAGGCATTTGGGTGAGGTACCAGTGGGTGGCCAGTGTCCTGAAGAGCTGTACCAGAGAGGCACCACCCGACAGGACAGTGAAAAAAGCATGCTTAATAAATTTCCATTAAAGTACACAGTTCAGTCAAACGATTAATCTGGGAGGTCAGTAACTGATTAAATATTCAACAGTGATCTGTTATTTTTGCTTTCTTTCCCTTACGAGAATGGCTTACACAATGGAACCTGCTCGTAGGAGCTCCGATAAATTGAAACACGGTTTGAAGTGTTTTACAATTTATCGGTGAACGCTGGGGAGGCGCCACCAGATTGAGAACAAGCTAATCTAGTAATGTACCCATATTCAAGAAAGGGGGCAAATCTAATCCAGGCAACTGCAAAACCATCAGTTTAACATCAATACCTGAAAAAATAATGGCACTAATTATCAGGAGCAAACTTGAGGAGTACCTGCATGACAATAATCATACATGCCAACACGGCTTTAGGAGGGAAAGATCCTGCTTGATGAATGTCCGAGACTCTTGAGGAAGTCTCTTCTAAGATGGACAATGGCAAATCACATGATCTGGGATAATTAGATTTTTAAAAAGCCTTTGATAAAATTGATTAGGAATTGGGCAAAAGAAAGAAAATGCTGTGCATTTATTATTGGGGGGGGGGGGGTGGCAGGTTGTTTTGGAAGGGAAGGACCAAGTAGAGTGCCACAGAGCTCAGTATAGGGGCGCCTTCTGCTCCTAATCTACATGAATGACTTAGATGCAGTAACCCAATGCAAGCTGGGAAGTTGCAGGCAGTACTAAAAAGGGGATGTCGAAAGAACTTACATTTATATAGCGCCTTTCACGCCATCAGGATGTGAGAAAGCGCTTTACAGCCAATGAAGTACTTTTGAAGCGTAGTCATTGCTGTAATGTAGGAACTAAATTGCACACAGCAAGGTCCCACAAGCAGCAATGTGATAATGACCAGATAATCTGATTTAGTGATGTTAGTTGAGGGATAACTATTGGCCAGGACGCTGGGGAGAAATCCCCTGCTCTTGTTTGAATCTGCTGCAGGATTTTTTACGTCCACCTGAGGGGGTAGATTCTGGAGTCAGGCTTGAACCCACGACCTTCTGACTCAGAGGCAAGACTGCTGCCCACTGAGCCACGGCTGATAAATAAAGCAAAAAGAACTTGCATTTATATAGCCCTTTTCACAACCTCAGACGGCCAAACCATTTCACAGCCAATGAAGTACCTTTGAAGTGTAGTAACTGTTGTTATGTAAGGAAGCATAGCAACCAATTTGTGCACATCATGCTCCCAGAAACAGCAATTAAATAAATGACTAGATAATCTCTTCGTGATGTTGGTTGAGGGATAAATTTTGACCAGGACATTGGGAGAATTCCCCAGCTCTTATTCATTTAGGACAATGGAATTTTTTCACCCAGCTGAGGGGGCTTTGGTTTAATGTCTCACCCGAAAGATGGCACCTCCAACAGTGCAGCACTCCCTCATTACTGCACTGAAGTAGCTAAAGGTGGAGCAGAAAGGGATCTGGCAAGTAACAGGTCGATTCAGTGTGGGGCAGTACTAAAAAAAGCAAACAGAATGTTCAATTATTTTGCTACGTCAGTTGAGTACAAATCAGGAGATGGCCTGCTAGAACTGTACAGTGCCCTGGTCAAACTGCACTTTGAGTACAGTGTTCACTTTTGGTCACAGGAAGACATTCAAGGGCAATTAGGGATGGGCAATAAATGCTGGCCTTGCCAGCGACGCCCACATCCCATAATCGAATTAACAAAAAGTGGTGCAGAGAAGAGCTACAAGGCTGATCCCTTGTGTCGAAGGATTGATCTATGAGGAAGGACTGAAAAAAATGGGGCTCTTTAGGCTTGAAAGGAGATGACCAAGAGGGGAGCTTATGGAAGTATACAAGATATTAGTGATATAGATACGGTTAATTCAGAGCACTACTTCATGCTATGCTAGGACACTAGAGCAAGATGCATAAATAAAAGGAAATTTAGGACATATATCAGGAAGAACTTCTTCATACAGAGTGATCAATGCTTGGAATGGCTTTCTGGGTAGGGTAGTTGCGGAAAAAACTTAGACTCACTCAAGAAACCAGTAGATGACATGATATCGGGAACGTAGGTCTTTTACTCTGGATAGATGAGCTAAGGGAGGCAGAATGGATTTCCTCATCTGTATCTATCTTGTGGTCTTGAGGGTTTCAATGCTTAAAATTCAGTCTGCCATTTAACTGAGCAGAGTGACACTCCAGTTAAGTATAGAATTATACATAGTTAGGTGTGAGTAATAAAGCTGGTGTAACGAGGGATTCAATTATATCATAAACCACAAGAGGAAAGCCTAAATGACTTATAGACGTCACGTGAACCCAGAGGTTAAATTGCAGTCTTATTACTCACTCCCACCCATCTATTATGTTTTTATATATATATAGTGTCAATTATAACTTTATGAGTTACCTCTTTGCTAAGAATACCCTTGGGAGACCATAGATGCAAAATCATTTGAGGCATTTAAAAGGGAGACAGATACTTGGAAAATAAGGATATGAAGGGACATGGAGAAAAAGCAGGGAACTGATATTAAAAAGGAGCTGCCATAGCTAACAAACAGCAAAGGAAGATTAATGGCTGAATGAACTGCCCCTTCGACAGTTGGGTCTATGGCAAAGGGTGATCCAGCAACTGAGCCAGGCAAACTCCTCCCCCCACCCTGGGCTGAATACCCCTATAAGGGAGGGGGGGGGGGGTAGCAGTTTGCAGTTTTCCAACCAGATCTGGCCATTGTAAAAAAAAGTCAGTCAAAATAGCTGCCTATCCCAGAATGCATTTCCTCATTTGTCATGTGATGGACCAAGCCACTCGTGACTCTTTTACATTCAAGGCCATGATTGTAATGATCTGTTTAATTGGGCTCGATTTTGTAAAATATATACAGTATTTTATATTGTTTTCGGGGGGGGGGGGGGGGGGGGTAAAATTTAATTATTGGCAGCACGTTCCAACCGACACGATTGGCCAAATGGCCTCCTTCTGTGATTCTATGATCTGCTCCACTTCCTCTGCCTCTCCCATACTCCGGAACTGACGAGAGTTTCCTGAGTTCTGGTGCAAGGGAGGGAATGAAGAGAAAGCACTCAGAGGTGAGCCATGAAGGTGTAGAGATTGGCATCACAATCTGCATCGGGGAAAAAAAATAATTAATGGTTGGTAGTAATAACGTGGAAATTTACTGTCTTGCTCAGATGAGGTCTATAAACCACATGGGCTTTGCTCTCATGATTTATAATGCCAACTGAACATAAAGATATTCCATATTTTAAAAAGTAAAAATAATTATGCATTTTATATTTAGTTCTGAACATTTTTGTTCAAATTTCACCTGCGTGCAATCTAATTCAGGTTGTGAACAGTCTGGTTCAGGCTGGGAAGGGGAATGGAATCAGTGTCATGGCTTTGGAGTTTGTGGCAGGTCAATGCCTTCGGTCTTACCCATGTTTGGCTGGAGGATATTCGGGCACATCCAGGACCTGATGTCGGACAATCGTCTGAGAGCAGAGAGGCAGTGGAGGGGTTGAGAGAGGTGTGAAGAGGTAGAGCTGGGTATCATTAATGTACATATGAAAGCTGACCCCATATATTCTGATGGTGTCACCAAGGGGCAGCATATAGAATGGGGAAGAGGAGCGAGCCAAGGGTAGATCCTTGGCAACTCCAGAGGTAACGTTGTGGGGGTGGGAAGAGAAGCCATTTTTGGGGATGATCTGTCTATGGTTGGATAGGTAACAGTGGAACCAAGCAAGCGCTGTCCCACTGAGCTGGACAACAGAGGAGGGTGGTGGTATGGTTGATTGTGCCAGCCCTTGCGGAGTAGCAGGATTGCTCCTTGCTTGAGCTTAAACTTTCTAGGGCCGGTAAAGAAGACAATGAGGGATAATGCACCACGGTCACAGTCAGAGGGTGTCATTTTGTGACTTTGATTAGGGCCGTTTCAGTGCTGCAGCAAGGGTGGAAACTAGAGAGATTCAAACAGGGAGTTGTGGGAAAGTTGGGCAGATTTGGGAGGCGACGACACACTTAAGGATTTTGGAGTGGAAAGGGAGATTAGAGATGGAGTGGCAGTTTACAAGGACAGCGAAGTCAAGAGTGGGTTTTTTAAGCAGGTGTGGGATGACAGCGGTTTGGAAAGTTTAAGTTCAAGCAAGGGACAAGCCTGTTATTCTACAATGGCTGACATTTTGCAACTGCATGGGCTGAGCAGATAGCCGCTGGAGGATGCCATCCAGTTACAGGCTGACCCCATCCTCTAGGCAGTGAGCGGTGTGATGTGGTGCAGTAGGGCTCACTATTACGAATCTCACTTCAGATAATTCCGAAGAAGATTGGGCCCAAGGAACGCTGGTATCTTTTTTCTTTAAAGCTGCTTCTCAGTACTTTCATGAGAATGGAACAAACGATATAGTCTTGCTTGAAAAAAATTGGTCGCTGCGCTCAAATAGTACAAAATACTCGATTTAGCTGGGTAGACTTGTGAACAACACTTTCTGAAGAATTTAGATCTTTGAAAATGTAGATGTAAAAGAAAACGTGCTCTTAGATTAGAATCTTCAATCAGCATAAATACTATTTAAATAGATTTAAACTTATCACACCCAGCCACAAGCAGTTTAATGCTGCAACAGAAATTGGGTGCAGGGTGACAATGCCTGGGAATTAAACATACCAGGTTATTTAACGATCAGGAAGGACAGGCAGGAAGGAAGGGGAGGTGGGGTGGCTATGTTAATAAAGGAAGGAATCACTGTAATACAGAGAAATGATATTGGGTCAAAAGATCAGGATAATGAAACAGTTTGGGTGGAGGTAAGGAATAATAAGGGGAAAAAAACACTAGTGGGCGTAGTCTATAGGCCTCCGAACAGTGGCAACTCTGTTGGACGGAGTATCAATCAGGAAATAGTTGAGGCTTGTAATAAGGGAACATCTATAATTATGGGGGATTTTAACTATCATATTAATTGGACAAATCAAATTGGGCAGGGCTGCCTTGAGGATGAGTTCATTGAGTGTATTAGGGATGGGTTTCTTGAGCAGTATGTAACTGAACTGACCAGGGGGCAAGCAACCTTAGATCTGGTCCTGTGTAACGAGACAGGATTAATTAAAAATGTCCTAGTAAAGGATCCCCTTGGAATGAGTGACCATAACATGGTTGAATTCCATATTCAATTAGAGGGTGAGAAGGTTGGATCTCAAACAAGCGTGCTAAGCTTGAATAAAGGAGACTATGAAGGTATTAGAGCGGAATTGAGTAGAGTGGATTGGAAAAATAGATTAAAGGGTAAGACGATACATGATCAGTGGTGTACATTTAAGGAGTTATTTTACAACTTCCAAAAAAAATATATTCCACTGAGAAGAAAAGGGTGTAAAAGAAAAGACAGCCATCAGTGGCTAAGTAAAGAAATTAAGGATAGTATTCGACTAAAAACAAGGGCATATAAGGTAGCCAAATCTAGTGGGAGGATAGAGGATTGGGAAGTCTTTAAAAGACAGCAAAAAATAACAAAAAGATTGATTAAGAAAGGGAAGATAGATTATGAAAGTAAATTAGCAAAAAATATAAAAACAGATAGTAAGAGTTTTTATAGTTATATAAAAAGAAAAAGGGTGGCTAAAGTAAATGTTGGTCCCTTAGAGGATGAGACCGGGAAATTAATGGTGGGAAATATGGAGATGGCAAAAACACTGAATGAATATTTTACATCAGTCTTTACAGTAGAGGACACTAAGAATATCCCAACACTGGACAAACAGGGGGCTAAAGGGGGGGGGAGGAGCTAAACACGATCAAAATCACTAAGGAAGTGGTACTCGGTAAAATAATGGGACTCAAGGCGGATAAATCACCTGGACCTGATGGCTTACATCCTAGGGTCTTGAGGGAAGTGGCGGTAGGGATTGTGGATGCATTGGTAATAATTTTCCAAAACTCCCTGGACTCGGCAAAGGTCCCGGCAGACTGGAAAACTGCTAATGTAACACCCTTTTTTAAAAAGGGCAGTGGACAGAAGGCTGGAAACTAAAGAGCGGTTAGCCTAACATCTGTGGTAGGTAAAATTTTGGAGTCCATTATTAAGGAGACAGTAACAGGACATTTGGATAATTATAATTTAATAGGACAAAGTCAGCATGGTTTTATGAAGGGGAAGTCATGTTTGACAAATTTGCTGGAGTTCTTTGAGGAAGTAACGTATAGGGTGGATAAAGGGGAACCAGTGGACGTAGTGTATTTAGACTTCCAAAAGGCATTTGACAAGGTGCCACACAAAAGATTATTGCTTAAGATAAAAAATCACGGGATTGGGGGTAATATTCTGGCATGGATAGAGGATTGGCTATCTAACAGAAGGCAGAGAGTTGGGATAAATGGTTCATTCTCAGACTGGCAATCAGTAACTAGTGGTGTTCCGCAGGGGTCAGTGCTGGGTCCCCAACTCTTTACAATCTATATTAACGATTTGGAAGAGGGGACCGAGTGTAACATATCAAAGTTTGCAGATGATACTAAGATGGGAGGGAAAGTAGTGAGTGAGGAGGACATAAAAAACCTGCAAGGGGACATCGACAGGCTAAGTAAGTGGGCAGAGATTTGGCAGATGGAATACAATACTGGAAAGTGAGAGGTTATGCACTTTGGCAGGAAAAATCATAGAGCAAGTTATTATCTTAATGGCAAGAAACTGGAAAGTACTGAAGTACAAAGGGATCTGCGGGTCCTGGTGCACGAAACTCAAAAGGTTAGTATGCAGGTGCAGCAAGTGATTAAGAAGGCCAATGGAATGTTGGCTTTTATTGCTAGGGGGATAGAATATAAAAATAGGGAGGTATTGCTTCAGTTGTACAAGGTATTGGTGAGCCCGCACCTGGAATACTGCGTACAGTTTTGGTGTTTATACTTAAGAAAGGACATACTTGCTCTCGAGTCAGTACAAAGAAGGTTCACTCGGTTAATCCCGGGGATGAGGGGATGGACATATGAGGAGAGGTTGAGTAGATTGGGACTCTACTCATTGGAGTTCAGAAGAATGAGAGGCGATCTTATTGAAACATATAAGATTGTGAAGGGGTCGGATCGGGTGGATGCGGGGAAGATGTTCCCGATGATGGGTGAAACTAGAACTAGGGGGCATAGTCTTAGAATAAGGGGCTGCTCTTTCAAAACTGAGATGAGGAGGAACTACTTCACTCAGAGGGTGGTAGGTCCATGGAATATGCTGCCCCAAAAAGCTGTAGAAGCTACATCATTACATAAATTTAAAACAGAAATAGACAGTTTCCTAGAAGTAAAGGGAATTAAGGGTTACGGGGAGCGGGCAGGAATTTGGACATGAGTCTAGGTTCGGATCGGTCATGGCCCTGTGGGTAGCGGAGCGGGCCCAGGGGCCGTGTAGCCTGATCCTGCTCCTATTTCGTGTGTCTAATTCTGTTAGATGCAGGAGATGGTTCTGGGATAGTGGATTGGCGGTTAGGATCAGATCAGCCATGATCTTATTGAATGGCGGAGCAGGCTCGAGGGGCCGATTGGCCTACTCCTGCTCCTATTTCTTATGTTCTTATGTTCTTAATTTAATAACTGAACTGGCGATATTCACATTTATGAAAGATCCCAACAGTTTAACAGTATCCACTGCTTCATTGCAGGGTCCTTAAGCAGTGGTTTCCTAGAAGCCAAGTTATTTCCTCTGCAGCTGCTGCTGTACTGTTGATACAAGGACTGATTCCGCAATCCTGCGATACCAGTGAGAGGCAGGGAGAGTGGGTCAAAGCTGGGACAACACATTCTAGCCCCGACTTTCACCCCATGGTCTTTTATTTTCCCTGAGGGAGTGCAACAGTTAGAGGTGCCGGCTTCCAATGTCCCGTCTGCCTGATCAGGTGAATGTAAGAGATACTATTCAAAGAAAAGCAGGGGAGCTCTCAAGTGTCCTGGCCAAAGTTTATCCCTCAAGCAACACCAATAAAACAGTTCAATCGGTCAATTCTCTCATTACTGTTTGTGGAACCTTACGGTGCACAAATTGGCTGCTGCATTTCTCTACGACAGTGATCACATTTCAAAAGTACTTTATTGGCTGTGAAGCTGTACACCTGAGGTTGTGAAAACAGCAAATGCTGGAAATACTCAGCAAGTCAGGCAGCATCTGTGGAGAGAGAAACAAAGAGTTACCGTTTCAGGTCGATGACCTTTCATCACGACTGGAAAATTTTAGAGATGTAACAGATTTTAAGCAAGTGCAAGGGCAGGCAAAAAGGGGAGAGGAGGGGAGGCAAGAACAAAAGGGAAGGTCTGTGATAGGGTGGAAGGCAGGAGAGATTAAATGACTAAAGGACTGATTGTACAATGCCAAAGGAGATTCTAATGGGACAAGTAAAGAAACAAAAGATGGGTCGAGAAGAGGTGTAAATGGGAATGGTAGAATCATCAATGGCTGCCATGTGAAAAAATAGGGGCGGAGGTTATGGTCTGACATTGTTGAACTCGATGTTAAGTCCAGAAGGCTGTAAAGTGCCTGATCGAAAGATGAGGTGCTGTTCCTCGAGCTTCGTTGGAACAGTGCAAGAGGCCGAGGACAGAGATCAGAGTGGAAGTGGAGTGGAGAATTAAAGTGACAGGTGATCAGAAGCTCAGAGTCACCCTTACAGACTGAATGGAGGGGTTCCACAAAGCGGTCATCCAATCTGCGTTTGGTCTCAACAATGTAGAGGAGACCGCATCGTGAGCACCGAGTACAGTATACTAAACTGCAAGAAGTACAAGTAAATCGCTGTTTCGCCTGGAAGGAGTGTTTGACGCCCTGAACGGTGAGAAGGGAAGAGGTAAAAGGGCAGGTGTTGCATCTTTTGTTTTATAAATATGCAAGTTCTTCTCATCAATTAGGCTATTGATCCCAATAAGATTGTTAAAATTTGAGCCAGTTTCACAGACTCTCAATGTTGGCCAGCTTCAACCAATATCTCTCAGTAAACAAAGAACACAAATAACCAAATTATGGTATCACTGGGTTTGATACACCCAATGGAAAAGCTGTTGGCGTGCTCAATTATTAAACTACATAGTTATGTTACTGAAAAGTTATTTCAAATAAGCTGTTGGAATTCTCTATAGCACACCAGTCAGAACACTTCCTCCCAATTCTTCTATTTGAGCTATAACACTGGCATCTATCCGACAATGTGGAAAACTGCCCAGATATGTTCTGTCCACAAAAAGCAGGACAAATCCAATCTGGCCAATTACCGCCCCATCAGTCTACTCTCAATCATCAGCAAAGTGATGGAAGGTGTTGTCGACAGTGCTATCAAGCAGCACTTACTCACCAATAACCTGCTCACTGATGTCCAGTTTGGGTTCCGCCAGGACCACTCGGCTCTAGACCTCATTACAGCCTTGGTCCAAACATGAACAAAAAGAGCTGAATTCCAGGGGTGAGGTGAGAGTGACTGTCGCTTTGACATCAAGGCAGCATTTGACCGAGTGTGGCATCAAGGAGCCCGAGTAAAACTGAAGTCAACCAAAATCGGGGGGGAAACTCTCCACTGGCTGGAGTCATACTCAGCACAAAGGAAGATAGTTGTGATGGTTGGAGGTCAATCATCACAGTCCCAGGACATTGCTGCAGGTGTTCCTTAGGGCAGTGTCCTAGGCCCAACAATCTTCAGCTGCTTCATCAATGACCTTCCCTCCATCATAAGGTCAGAAGTGGGGATGTTCGCTGATGACTGCACAGTGTTCAGTGTCATTCACAACTCCTCAGATAATGAAGCAATCCATGCCCGCATGCAGCAAGACCTGGACGACATTCAGGCTTGGGCTGATGAGCAGCAGGTAACATTCGTGCCGCACAAGTGCCAGGCAATGGCTATCTCCAAAAAGCGAGCATCTAACCACCACCCTTGACGTTCAACGCAATTACCATCTCCGAATCCCGCACTATCTATATCCTGGGGGTCACCATTAACCAGAAACTTAACTGGACCAGCCACATAAAAACAAGAGCAGGTCAGAGGCTGGGTATTCTGTGGCGAGTGTCTCACCTGACTCCCCAAGCCTTTCCACCAACTACAAGGCACAAGTCAGGAGTGTGATGGAATACTCTCCACTTGCCCAGATGAGTGCAGCTTCAACAACATCCAAGACAAAGCAGCCCGCTTGATTGGCACCCCATCCACCACCTTAAACATTCACTCCCTCCACCACCGGCGAACCGTGGCTGTAGTTTGTACCATCTACAAGATGCACTGCAGCAACTCACCAAGGCTTCTTCGGCAGCACCTCCCAAACCCGCAACCTCTACCACCTAGAAGGACAAGGGCAGCAGGCGCATGGGAACATCACTACCTCCAAGTCACACACCATCCTGACTTAGAAGTATATCGCAGTTCCTTCATCATCGTTGGGTCAAAATCCTGGAACTCCCTCCCTAACAGCAATGTGGGAGTACCTTCACCACACGGACTGCCGCAGAATAAAAAAAAAGTTGCACTCAGTAGTCATGCAACATGCCTCTCACCAATCCTTGCTCAATCAATTGCCATAGCTGGGCAGATAGCTTGTCTGCTTCGTCCAGACATCGTCTGGCCACAACTCTAGGACTTGAATTACTAAGCCGCGTGGGTAAATTCCAACTTATATTATTTGGAACATGACTCCACAGACATCCGCAGTATCTGGTATCGCGCCGAAATGGCCAGTCTTCACATCAAAAGAATTCTTCATTAAATAATGACTGTTGGCAAGCTCTTTGACTGTAGGTACCATCGAAACCCAACATCCACGCATGCATGCTTTCCAGCTGAAGTCACTAGATAGTGTAGTGATCAAGAGCAGGAACCCTGGCTGATTTTTTGCCCTGTTTCTAGTCCAGGTGCTGAGGCTAATTGCAGTATCACTACCACTGCTCAATCAAAGATCAGCTATATCGACCCAGACTAGGGCATGGGCCTAGGCCTCTGCGGTCTGTATAGCTCACTGTTAGCATCTTTATCCATGAAAACATTGGGGGAGAAAAGGATGCCTACAATTTTTTAATATAATGCAACCAACAGGGATTATAGTATAAACATGTTGAGAGTTGATTGTTCTGGTCTTTTCATTGGAGCAGGCTCACATCTGAAAGTGTGTTCGTGATGTATAAAGAGCACAGTAATGTGAACAGTTGCAAAAACACATACAGTACGTTCAAGTGACAACCATTGCGATGGAACATTCACAATCACCACTTTTTTAAAATTCATTCATGGGATGTGGGTGTCACTGGCAAGGCCAGTATTTGGTTAAGCGAGTGGGCCATAAGATGGCAGATGGAGTATAATGTGAGGAAATGTGAGCTTATTCACTTTGGTAGGACGAATAGAAAAACAGAATATATTTTAAATGGTGAGAAACTACGAAATGTTGCTGTTCAGAGAGATTTAGGTGTCCTCGAACAGGAAACACAGAAAGTTAGCATGCAGGTACAACAAGCAATTAGGAAGGCAAATGGCATGTTGGCCTTTATTGCAAAGGGGTTGGAGTACACGAATAAGGAAGTCTTACTACAATTGTACAGGGCCTTGGTGAGACCACACCTGCAGTACTGTGCAGAGTTTTGGTCTCCATATGAGAAAGGACATACATGCCTTAGAGGCGGTGCAACGAAGGTTCACTCGATTGATCCCTGGGATGAGAGGGTTGTCCTATGAGGAGTGAGCAGATTGGGCCTATACTCGGAAACTGTGCTTGATGTATGAAGAGCACCGTAATATGAACAGATGCAAAAACACATACAGTGGAGTTTAGAAGAATGAGAGTTGATCTCATTGAAATATATAAGATTCTGAAGGGTATTGACAGGGTAGATGCCGAGAGGTTGTTTCCCCTGGCTGGAGAGTCTAGAACTTGGGGGCATAGTCTCAGGATAAGGGGTCGGCCATTTAAGATTGAGATGAGGAGGAATTTCTTCACTCAGAGGGTTGTGAATCTTTGGAATTCTCTACCACAAAGGACTGTGGATGCTGAGTCTTTGAGTATATTCAAGGCTGAGATAGATAAGATTTTTGGACTCTAGGCAAATCAAGGGATATAGGGATCAGGTGGGAAAATGGAGTTGAGGTCAAAGATCAGCCATGATCTTATGGGTCGTATGGCCTACTCCTGCTCCTAATTCTTATGTTGTGCTCTTATTGTCCATCCCTAATTTCTCGAGAAGGTGGTGGTGAGCTGCCGTCTTGAACCGCTACAATTCATGAGGTGAAGGTACTCCCATTGTGCTGTAATGTAGGGGAGTTCCAGGGTTTTGACCCAGCGATATGAAGTAACAGTGATATATTTCCAAGTCAGGATGGTGTGTGACTTGGCGGGGAACCTGCAGGTGGTGGTGTTTCCATATGCCTGCTACTCTTGTTCTTCTAGGTGGTAGAGGTCGTGGGTTTGGGAGGTGTTGTCTAAGTAGCCTTGGCGAGTTGCTGCAGTGCATCTTGTAGATGGTGCACATTTGCAGCCACGGTACGCCGGTGGTGGAGGGAGTGAATGTTTAAGGTGGTGGATGGGGTGCCAATCAAGCAGTCTGCTTTGTCCTGGATTGTGTTGAGCTTCTTGAGTGTTGTTGGAGCTGCACTCATCCAGGCAAGTGGAGAATATTCCATCACACTCCTGACTTATGCCTTGTAGATGGTGGAAAGGCTTTGGGGAGTCAGGTGGTGAGACACTCGCCGCAGAATACCTAGCATCTGACCTGCTCTTGTAGCCACAGTATTTATGTGGCTGGTCCAGTTAAGTTTCAGGTCAATGGTGACCCCCTGGGATATTGATGGTCACTTTTATGACTCTCACTTCAGCTAATTTTGAAGGAGATTGGGCCCAAGGCGCGGTAGCATCATTTTTTTTTTTAAAGCTGCTTTCCAGTATTTTCATGAGAATGGAAAAAACAATATAGTCTGCTTGAAAAAAAGCTGGTCGCTCCGCTCAGTAAGTACAAAATGCTCGATTTAGCAGGGTAGAAACCAGACAACACTTTTTGAATGATTTACATCTTTGAAAATTTAGATGTAAAAGAAAACTTGCTCTTTAATTAGAATCTTCAATCAGTGTAAATATTATTTAAATAGATTTAAACTGATCACACCGAGCAACAAGCAGTTTAATGCTGCAATGGAAATTAATAACTGAACAGGCAGATATTCACATTTATGAAAGATTCCAACAGTGCGACAGTATCCACTGCTTCATTGCAGGGTCCCTAAACACTGGTTTCTTGTAAGCCAAGTTATTTCCTCTGCAGCTGCTGCTGTTCTGTTGATACAAGGACTGATTCCGCAATCCTGCGATACCAGTGGGAGGCAGGGAGAGTGGGTCAAAAATGGGGCTATACATTCTAGCCCCGACTTTTACTCCATGGTCTTTTATTTTCCCTGAGGGAGTGCAACACAGTTCGAGGTGCCGGCTTCCAATGTCCCGTCTGCCCAATCAGGTGAATGTAAGAGATACTATTCAAAGAAAAGCAGGGGAGCTCTCAGTGTCCTGGCCAAAGTTTATCCCTCAAGCAACACCAATAAAACAGTTCAATCGGTCAATTCTCTCATTACTGTTTGTGGAACCTTGCGGTGCACAAATTGGCTGCTGCATTTCTCTACGACAGTGATCACATTTCAAAAGTACTTTATTAGCTGTGAAGGTTTAGACCCGAGATTATGAAAGGCATTATTATATATATATGTAAGTTCTTCTCGTCAATTAGGCTACTGATCCCAACAGGATTGTAACATTTTAGCCAGTTTCACAGGCTCTCAATGTTGGCCAGCCAATATCTCTCAGTAAACAATAAACACAAATAACCAAACCATGGAGTCACTGGGTTTGATACACCCAATGGAAAAGCTGTTGGCCATCATTTTTGCGTGCTCAATTATTAAACCACACAGTCTTTTATATTTATTCGTTCACGGGATATGTGCATTGCTGGTAAGGCCAGCATTTATTACCCATCCCTAATTGCCCTTGAAAAATTAAATGAGCTGTTGGAATTCTTTTTCTGCACACCAGTCAGAACACTTCCCAATGCTTCTATTTGCAACTGACAATTGCACTCATTTGTCATACATCATGAGTTTTTTTTATTCGTTCACGGGATGTGGGCATCGCTGGCAAGGCCAGCATTTTTTGCCCATCCCTAGTTGCCCTTAAGATGCTGATGAGCCAGCTTCTTGAACGGCTGCAGTGTGGTGAAGGTACTCCCAACAGTGCTGCTAGGGAGGGAGTTCCAGAATTTTGACCCAGCACCAATGAAGGAACAGCGATATACTTCCAAGTCAGGATTGAGAGAGACTTGGAGGTGGTGGTTCCCATGCGCCTGCTGCCCTTGTCCTTCTAGGTGGTAGAGGTCGTGGGTTTGGGAGGTGTTGTCGAAGAAGCCTTGGCGAGTTGCTGCAGTGCATCTTGTAGATGGTGTACACTGCAGCTACGGTACGCCGGTGGTGGAGGGAGTGAATGTTTATGGTGGTGGATGGGGTGCAAATCAAGCGGGCTGCTTTGTCTTGGATGGTGTCGAGCTTCTTGAGTATTGTTGGAGCTGCACTCATCCAAGCAAGTGAACAGTATTCCATCACACTCCTGACTTGTGCCTTGTAGATCGTGGAAAGGATTTGGGGAGTCAGGAGGTGAGACACTCGCCACAGAATACCTAGCCTCTGACCTGCTCTTGTTGCCACAGTATTTATGTGGCTGGTCCAGTTAAGTTTCTGGTCAATGGTGACCCCCAGAATATTGATGCGTGGAGATTCGGCGATGGTAATGCCGTTGAAAGTCAAGGGGCGATGGTTAGACGCTCACTTGTTGGAGATAGTCATTGCCTGGCACTTGTGTGGCACGAATGTTACCTGCCACTTATCAGCCCAAGCCTGAATGTTGTCCAGGCCTTGCAGCATGCGGGCATGGACTGCTTAATTATCTAAGGAGTTGCGAATGGCACTGAACACTGTGCAGTCATCAGAGAACATCCCTACTTCTGACATTATGATGGAGGCAAGGTCATTGTTGAAGCAGCTGAAGCTGGTTGAGCCTAGGACACTGCCCTGTGGAACTTCTGCAGCGATGTCCTGGTGCTGTAATGATTGACCTCCAACCACCAGAACCATCTTCCTTTCTGTTAGGTATGGCTCCAGCCAATGGAGAATTTTCCCTCCAATTCCCATTGACTTCAGTTTTACTAGGGCTCCTTGATGCCACACTTGGTCAAATGCTGCCTTGATGTCAAGGGCAGTCATTCCCACCTCACCTCTGGAATTCAGCTCTTTCGCCCATGTTTGGACCAAGGCTATCATGAGGTCTGGAGCAGAGTGGTCCTGGCGGAACCCAAACTGGGCATCAGTGCGCAGGTTATTGGTGAGTAAGTGCTGCTTGATAGCACTGTCAACGACACCTTCCATCACTTTGCTGATGATTGAGAGTAGACTGATGGGGCGGTAATTGGCCGGATTGGATTTGTCCTGCTTTTTGTGGACAGGGCATACCTGGGCAGTTTTCCACATTGTCAGATAGATGTCAGTGTTATAGCTGTATTGGAACAGCTTGGCTAGAGGCGTGGCTGATTCTGGAGCACAAGTGTTCAGCACAACAGCCAGGATGTTGTCGGGGCCCATAGCCTTTGCTGTATCCAGTGTGCTCAGTTGTTTCTTGATATCACATGGAGTGAATCGAATTGGCTGAAGACTGGCTTCTGTGGTGGTGGGGACCTCAAGAGTAAGCTGATAAGCCGATATGGATCATCCACTCGGCACTTCCGGCTGAAGATGGTTGCAAATACTTCAGCTTTGTCTTTTGCACTTACGTGCTGGGCTCCAGCATCATTGATGATGGGGATATTCATGAGCCTCCTCCTCCCGTTAGTTGTTTAATGGTCCACCACCATTCACGAGTGGATGTGGCAGGACTGCAGAGCTTTGATCTGATCCGTTGATTGTGGGATCGCTTAGCTCTGTCTATAGCATGCTGCTTCCGCTTTTTAGCATGCTTGTAGTCCTGTGTTGCAGCTTCCCCAGGTTGGGACTGCATTTTTAGGTATGCCTGGTACTGCTCCTGGCATGCTCTTCTACACTCCTTATTGAACCAGGGTTGGTCCCCTGGCTTGATGGTAATGGTAGAGTGAGCCATGAGGTTACAGATTGTGGTGGGCCACAGCGCCTCATGTGTGCCAGTTTTGAGCTGCTAGATCTGTTCTGAATCTATCCCATTTAGCACGATGGTAGTGCCACACAACGCGATGGAGGGTGTCCTCAGTGTAAAGACGGGTCTCCACAATAACTGCGCAGTGGTCACTGCTCCCAATACCGTCATGGACAGATGCATCTGCAACAGGTAGATTGGTGAGAACGAGGTCAAGTAGGTTTTTCCTCATGTTGGTTCTCTCACCACCTGTCACAGGCCCAGACTGGCAGCTATGTCCTTCAGGACTCGGCCAGCTCAGTCAGTAGTGGTATTTCCGAGCCACTCTTGGTGATGGACCCACCCAGAATACATTCTGTGCCCTTGCTACTCTCAGTGCTTCTTCCACGTAGTGTTCAACATGGAAGAGTACTGATTCATCAGCTGAGGGAGGGCGGTAGGTGGTAATCAGCAGGAGGTTTCCTTGCCCATGCTTGACCTGAAGCCATGAGACTTCATGGGGTCCGGAGTCAATGCTGAGGGCACTCCTTCCCGACTGTATACCACTGTGCTGCCACCCCTGGTAGGTCTGTCCTGCCTTGCTGTTGGTCTGGAGTCACATATAGGCCAGACCAGGTAAGGATGGCAGATTTCTTTCCCTAAAGAACATTAGTGAAGCAGGTGGGTTTTTACGACAATCCGGTAGTTTCATGGTCACTGGTACTAGCATTTTTATTCCAGATTTATTTAATTAACTTAATTTCAATTACCCAGCTGCCATGGTGGTATTGGAACTCACATCTCCGGATCATTAGTCCAGGCCTCTGGAATACTAATCCAGTAACATAACCACTATGCTACTGGACTCTCACCAATCCTTGCTCAATAAATTGCCATAGCTGGGCTGTGGGCAGATAGCCTGTCTACTTCCTGCACACATCATCTGGCCACAACCCCAGCACTTGAATTACTAAGCTACCTGGGTATATTCCAGATTATATTATTTGGAAAAAAATGTGCATCATCTGCCCCAATTGTGCCCTCTCCTGAGGCACTGAGGCACATTGTGGTATGGCTCCACAGATGTCCGCAGTATCTGGTATCTCGCCAAAATGGCCAGTCTTCACGTCAAAAGAATTCTTGATTGTTGGCAAGCTCTTTGACTGTAGCCGCCATCGAAACCCAACATCCATGCATGCATGCTTTCCAGCTGAAGTCACTAGATAGTGATCAAGAGCGGGAACCCTGGCTGATTTTTGCCCTGTTTCTCGTCCAGGTCTCTGAGGCTAATTGCAGTATCACTACCACTGCTCAATCCAAGATCAGCTATATTGACCCAGACTAGGACATGGACCTAGGACCTCTACGGTCTGTATAGCTCACCGTTACCATCTTTACCCATAAAACCAGTGGGGGAGAAAAGGGTGTGTACAATTTTTTAAACAGGGATTATAGCATAAACATGTTGAGAGTTGATTGTTCTGGTCTATTCGTTGGATCCATCTCACATCTGAAAGTGTGTTCTTGATGTATAAATAGGACAATACTATGAACAGATGCAAAAATACATACAATACGTTCCAAGTGTGACAACCATTGTGATGGGCATTCACAATTACCACTTTGATGGAGCACACATCAGCAGTAAAATTTCAATAAGTTGGTTTTCTAAAACCCTAACAAATTAAATAATGGGTAAAGATAACATGGTTATACAAAAATGTAGACAGTATTATAGTCTAAAGATAATGGTGCTTTTTCTTTCCTTTTTGAATTACTGCCAAAATGGTGTTAGAATTCTTCAAATGGTTAGAATGTGTAAGAGGAATATCATTGCCCATCTTTCTCACTACAATTATATTTCACCACTAAGTTATAATAATTGCTCCTTGAAAGTATCACGTCAATCCCAAATCTTTTGCTCACACCTAACATTAAAGTTAATCTTTCATCTGCAGGGCAGGTGTTCATTATCGACTCTCTCCTGAAGCACACGAGAGTGAAATGTGAGCATTCATGAATGGCGTGGCACACTTTACATCTTGCTGATTCCCTTTCCAGGAAAGGCAGCCAAGTGTTCAAGTAGTGAAGACATCCAATGAGGTAGGGCAGTCTATGGATTGCAGAGCTAATCGCAGGGAATTTAACATTCCCAGAAATTGAACAATGACTGATGTGGCGTTGTTCTTAACTCTTTACATGAGGTAATGTTTAGAAGGCTAATAATAAAAACGCCTACACTGGGTGTATACACCATTCACTTGCCTCATGGTCCGCTGAGCCTCCCCACAAACACACAATGCGATGCAAGTTTCTGCCATTCCATACGGACACCTGAACAGGTCTTTGTTACAAGATCAATTTGAAACATTCCTTCACCTCACCATTACTTTTATTTTTGAGAGTTGGCTATTTACCAGCATCAGTTAGGTGCATAATTTGTGCAAAAGTGGATATCTATTCTGAAGACACTCTAAAATGTGACGTACAACAGTTACAATACTACTTTATTCCAGGTGCCAAAATAACTCAAGTTTTGCAGTTTAAAAAAAAAGCAAACGAGGGGGAAAGTTTGTGCATTCATCACGGAGAGACGTAACAGTACTGGGGAATAGACCCCTCTATCCCAACCTCCCCACCAACCACAAAGAGAAAAAAATCTTTGTACTCAGACTTCACACCAAACTCCTCAGTCAGGAAGGCAAATTACTGCACATAAGAAATGAGAGGAGTAGGCCATACGGCCACACTAAAAATGCGGGGGGTAAAATACCCTTCACTCTGTTCCAAACAGAGAACAACAAACCCGACTGCACCTGTGTGACATCTGTTTCCCACACAAGTTCCCCTTGTGGCCCGTGTGTGGAAAGTACCCAATATAGTGACAAATTAGAGGCAGTTTTGTACTGCAGCTTCACTAGGAACTGGAACTGGATTGAGAAAGATCAAATTAAATTCACTTAGGAGCTGTAAAACCAGGGGAGACTCATCCCATTGTTGAAAACAGCCTTCTAGATCATTTCTGAAAATCTATTAGTATGTTCTAGGCACTTGCCTAGTCATTTATAGTCATCTCTCAGATCATCTTGAGTACACAAAACTGCTGTGATCTCACGGGGGGGACCAGAGGGATGACTTTCGACAGTAGGGAAGAGCTTCAGTATGTTCTTGTGAATATGAAAATAAAACACCCTTTAATTTATACACCATTCTTATATCTATTCAGTTACCTTTATTACTAAGGTCAATATCTCCAGGATTTCTAAAACAATAAGAAACATGGAAAGAAGATGCATTTATATATAGCCCCTTTAATCACTTCAGGACATCCCAAGGCACGTCACAGTGAAGTGTAGTCATTGTTATATAGGTAAACGCACCAGCCAATTTGCACACAGCAAGGTCCCACAACTGCAACGAGATGGTGTTGGTTGA
This sequence comes from Somniosus microcephalus, assembly GCF_052327205.1. Taxonomy (NCBI): domain Eukaryota; kingdom Metazoa; phylum Chordata; class Chondrichthyes; order Squaliformes; family Somniosidae; genus Somniosus; species Somniosus microcephalus. The sequence continues at coordinate 214,241,168 of NC_140989.1, read as the reverse complement.
GGGATAAATGTTGGCCTGGACACTGGGAGAACTCCCATGCTCTTCTTCGAATAGTGCCGTGGTGGACGTGGTTTTGGTTTAACGTCTAATCTGGAAGGTGGCATCTTCTACGGCGTAGTGCTCCCTCAGTAGGTGCCAGCCTACATGACTTTGGGGGGGGGGGGGGGGGAATTTACTCAGAGCTTCCCCTGCAACTCTGTTTACCTGCTTAAATGGGGTTTCTGCCAAACTTCCAGTGGTGGAGCGGGAGAAGCTCCAAGGAAATTCACCCCCTACGCACTCAAGGCCTGGAGTGGGGCTTAAACACAGATCTTGCTGACTCAGAGGTGAAAGTGCTACCGTTGAGCCAAGCTGACACAATCTGTTTTGGCTGAGCTGCTCCCTTCTTAGTTAACTCTAGGTAGTCCACAGCTCCCTGAAAAGCAGTCACTTTTTCTGTCCCCAAAGTGGTCCTTTATCAATGAAATGGGATTAAATCAATCAGAAGTGGAGAATCGGACTTGAAGCAGCCCGGTCCAGTCTGAAATCCTGACAGAAAACATGCAAACTATAGCACTACCAAGCCCAACAATGATAAACTATGTTGCATTTTGATGGTCTCCCAAAAATACTTGTCAGGGGAAAGAACATTTACAGTGAAACAGTATGAACCTTTTGAGGCTTGAAGTAGAATTCCAGAACCAAACCTTTCCCTGAAGTGCACCTCTGCAGGGAGTTTCTTTTATTTATTTCTATATTCATTCAGAGTTCTACATATCTCAAACTCAAATTTCTCACAATCATTTTCATCAATTTTCTGAGAAACTCTTCCAATTGCCATAAGAGGTACAAATTTCAAAAGTGAGAACATTTCAATCCTCAAAAACCACTTTGCATTAGTCGCAGGAATAGGTTTATGATTTAAACCATGAAATTAAAGTAAGAGACTGCCTGATGCCTTACCCAAACATGGTTAAAGAAGAGTTCATTGCATGGGCACTGAATATATCCCCGCGGCAACAAGAGTGGATAAAATAAACTGCATATAGCAATTTGCTAACTACATTATCCAAAGTTCACGGATGTGCTGCATTTGATGGCAAGGAAATTGGCAAGGAGGATGCACTTGGCACAGAGAATTGAAAATGCGCAGCTACAGTCTAAACGTCTAAGGTTTCTGGTGTTAACATTATGATACATTCCTCAAATATTATAGTCATAATCTCAGGCTGGCTGCATGTTACCAAATGCCAGCACAGGACTAATTCTGAAGATTTATAGCTCTCCAGTATTCAACACTCGCTGTCTAGACTCACTCATGAAGAAAGGCTAATTGGGCGAGAGCCCAGCGAGCTGCTGGGGGCATAGAACTGTACCCCATGAGAAAGAGAGACATATTTGCTTCCTAACAGCTACAAAGATTTATCGCAAGACTTGAGATTATCACTTGTTCAATCAATCAAAAACCAGTGGATCAGCATCAAGACTGTACATAGTCTGAAGAAGAAGCTGTGAATGCATCCAAAAAACACCCAACGTCCCTGCACTGGGTATTCTTAGATACATGCAACTTCTTGAGCAGGCATTTCATAAACCATTTTCACACATCTGTGTGTACAAGGAACATTTTTAATTTCTATTGTCAGTCGACCAGGACGTTTTACTGTAGATAAGTGATTCAGCTACTGGTATTCTTGTTTTTGCAGCCTGGTCATTATATTGGAAATTATATAAGAACGTAAGAAATAGGAGCAGGAGTAGGCCAATCGGCCCCTCGAGCCTGCTCCGCCATTCAATAAGATCATGGCTGATCTGATCCTAACTGCAAATCTACTTTCACTCTCCATCCCACCCGAACCCATGTGATCTCCCGGGAGAGGCAAAAAACCAGATAAAAAACCCAATGGCCAATTTGGGATAAAAAATCTGGGAAATTCCTCTCCGACCCATCTAGGCGATCGAAACTTGTCCAGGAGATCACTCTGTCCCTGTATTTCCTGCAGTACTTACCATCTGTAAGAGGTGATCTCCACCCCAGCCAGGAACAGGCCCAATTTACTCTTGAAGGACTCCTAGCTGGCAGCCTGTTCCCGAGGTCTCCACTAATCCGTGAATAGAACCATCTCCTGAAATCTAACACAGAATTAGAACACAAGAAGTAGGAGCAGGACCAGGCTACACGGCCCCTGGGCCCGCTCCGCCACCCACAGGGCCATGACCGATCCAAACCTAGACTCATGTCCGATTTCCTGCCTGCTCCCCGTAACCCCTAATTCCCTTTACTTCTTGGAAACTGTCTATTTCTGTTTTAAATTTATTTAATGATGTAGCTTCCACAGCTCTCTGGGGCAGCAAATTCCACAGACCTACCACCCTCTGAGTGAAGAAGTTTCTCCTCATCTCAGTTTTGAAAGAGCAGCCCCTTATTCTAAGATTATGCCCCCTAGTTCTAGTTTCACCCATCATCGGGAACATCCTCCCCGCATCCACCCGATCCAACCCCTTCACATTCTTATATGTTTCAATAAGATCGCCTCTCATTCTTCTGAACTCCAATGAGTAGAGTCCCAATCTACTCAACCTCTCCTCATATGTCAACCCCCTCATCCCCGGGATTAACCGAGTGAACCTTCTTTGTACTGCCTCGAGAGCAAGTATGTCTTTTCTTAAGTATGGACACCAAAACTGTATGTAGTATTCCAGGTGTGGTCTCACCAATACCTTGTACAACTGCAGCAATACCTCCCTGTTTTTATATTCCATCCCCCTAGCAATAAAAGCCAACATTCCATTGGCCTTCTTGATCACCTGCTGCACCTGCATACTAACTTTTTGTGTTTCATGCACCAGGACCCCCAGATCCCTTTGTACTGCAGTACTTTCCAGTTTCTTGCCATTAAGATAATAACTTGCTCTATGATTTTTCCTGCCAAAGTGCATAACCTCACACTTTCCAGTATTATATTCCATCTGCCAAATCTCTGCCCACTTACTTAGCCTGTCTATGTCCCTTTGCAGGTTTTTTATGTCCTCCTCACTCACTACTTTCCCTCCCATCTTTATATCATCTGCAAACTTTGATATGTTACACTCTGTCCCATCCTCCAAATCGTTAATATAGACTGTAAAGAGTTGGGGTCCCAGCACTGACCCCTGCGGAACACCACTAGTTACTGATTGCCAGTCTGAGAATGAACCATTTATCCCAACTCTCTGCTTTCTGTTAGATAGCCAATCTTCCACCCATGCCAGAATATTACCCCCAATCCCGTGATTTTTTATCTTGAGCAATAATCTTGTGTGGCACCTTGTCAAATGCCTTTTGGAAGTCTAAATACACTACGTCCACTGGTTCCCCTTTATCCACCCTGTATGTTACATCCTCAAAGAACTGAAGCAAATTTGTCAAACATGACTTCCCCTTCGTAAAACCATGCTGACTTTGTCCTATTAAATTATGTTTATCCAAATGTCCCGCTACTGTCTCCTTAATAATGGACTCTAAAATTTTACCAACCACAGATGTTAGGCTAACTGGTCTATAGTTTCCAGCCTTCTGTCTACTACCCTTTTTAATTAAGGGTGTTACATTAGCAGTTTTCCAATCTGCCGGGACCTTTGCTGAGTCCAGGGAGTTTTGGAAAATTATTACCAATGCATCCACAATCCCTACCGCCACTTCCCTCAAGACCCTAGGATGGAAGCCATCAGGTCCAGGGGATTTAGCCGCCTTAAGTCCCATTATTTTACTGAGTACCACTTCCTTAGTGATTTTAATCGTATTTAGCTCCTCCCCCCCTAGAGCCCCCTGTTTGTCCAGTGTTGGGATATTCTTAGTGTCCTCTACTGTAAAGACTGATACAAAATATTTGTTCAGCGTTTTTGCCATCTCCATGTTTCCCACCATTAATTTCCTGGTCTCATCCTCTAAGGGACCAACATTTACTTTAGCCACCCTTTTTCTTTTTATATAACTACAGAAACTCTTGCTATCTGTTTTTATATTTTTTGCTAATTTACTTTCATAATCTATCTTCCCTTTCTTAATCAATCTTTTAGTTCTTTTTTGCTGTCTTTTAAAGACTTCCCAATCTTCTATCCTCCCACTAGATTTGGCTACCTTATATGCCCTTGTTTTTAGTCGGATACTATCCTTTATTACTTTACTTAGCCACGGATGGCTGTCTTTTCTTTTACACCCTTTTTTCCTCAGTGGAATATTTTTTTCTTGAAAGTTGTAAAATAACTCCTTGAATGTACACCACTGATCATGTACCGTCTTACCCTTTAATCTATTTTCCCAGTCCACTCTAATCAATTCCGCTCTCATACCTTCATAGTCTCCTTTATGTCTGTAGAGTGAATGCTGACGACATCATGGAGCTAACATTGAGAAGATATGAAAACTGGAAGTATGAAGTCATGGTCAGTTAAGGCTGAAATGCTATATGTTAATGCAATCTCTATTGGTGTCATTTTCACAGTCAGACTTGAAAGTTCTGCAGAGCCAGTTTTCCCCAACGGTATCACCAGCAGCAACTGGGAAAGAACACACAAACATTTCATGTTCCATTTCAAATGATACTCCCTTTTTAACCAAACCCATCAGAAGTGGAAGTGGAGAACATAACTTAAAGCAGCCCCTCCCCTGTCAATATTTCTGATGAAACAACAGAGCCAGAAGAAACTGATGGCTAAGTGGGTATTGCTGTGCTACAGACCATAGTGGTCCCAAGTTCAGTCCCTGATTTGCTCTGTTATGCCAATCCTAGCCTAGATGACAGTAGAGGCCACAATTGGCCTCAATTCCCTGGCTGCCAAGGGAGACTTAAAAGTTCAAGATCTCCATCCAGTGACCCATTGTTAGAAGTGCATGTTGACATAAGAAATACTCTCCAACACTGGTCACCTCCTCTTTCAATTCAGTATTAAAGGAATGTTTAAAGATGCTGTCTTTTGGATGAGATTTTAAACCAAGGCCCTGTCAACCAGGTGGATTTAAAAGATGCGCATGGACTTCTTCTAGTGTTCTGGCCAATTTTCCTCCCTCAACCACCACCACCATCATCATCAAACCAGATTAACTGGTCATTCAACTCACTGCTGTTCATGGGACCTTGATGTGCACAAATTGACTGCTACACTTGCCAGCAGTGAATGCACTTCAAAAATTGCTTTGTTCTCAAAATTCCCATCCGGGTACTGTATTTCACAGAATCACAGAAACCCCACAGTGCAGATAGAGGCCATTTCGGCCCATCGAGCCTGCACCGACACATATCCCACCCGATCCCTGTAACCCCTACATATCCCACCCTATCCCCGTAACTCCACGTATTTAATCCCCCTAACACTAAGGGTCAATTTTATCATAGCCAATCAACCTAACCCGCACATCTTTGGACTGTGGGAGGAAACCGGAGCACCCGGAGGAAACCCACGCAAACACGGGGAGAATGTGCAAACCCCACACAGACAGTCACCCGAGGCCGGATTCGAACCCGGGTCCCTGGCGCTGTGAGAAAAAATTTCCAGTCCTGCCTAGGGGTGCAACAGATTCCACGGTCTTGTCATCGTATAATGGTAGATAGATGTAGGACTAGCATATGCATGTTTCATAAATTTAAAGCTAAAGCAGGATCAATCTTGTGATGGTTGACTGGCACCACTTGTTCTGGCTATCAGAGATGACCTTGGTTCTTAATGTTCAGATTGGTTTAATATTCTAATTGAGACAAGAAGGCCTCATTCTGGATGTGTGAACATTCTGTGAATCATTTAATTTGGAACAGATTGCAAATAAACAGTTAAGCAATCAAGATAATGTAAGAAAAATCTACGTTTTCTATCTGCATTGAATTTGTTATGAACTTCAGGCAAATCAAAGACAAAATACAACACTTAAACCATGGCAATGGGAATAAGTGCATAGGGGATACGAGACTGAGCTTTCCCAAGAACTTGAGCAAACGTTTGTCCTAGAGTTAGAAAGAAACTTGTGGTGCAAGAGACTTTCTACATTCACTACTGAAGGAAGAGTGTAGCATCAAAAGACTTGGCAGTTTAGTGTAGTTATTGGCTAAGAGCTGCACTGTTCGGTATGTGCATTACTTGTTAGTGTCACTGTAAATAATCACAGAGTAACTCAATTTGGAGCCTCAAATGAACTTGGATGGTGTGTTAATGTTTCTGTCTTCTGAGAAAACTTGGAGAGAAGCAAGAGTGCAGAGGGCACTGGTCACCAAAGATCGCTGCGAGTTCCATGGTGCGAGATTTCTAGGAGTGGAAATCTGAGAGGCTGCAGCTTCTGGATCAGAGCAGATGAGAGGTTCACTTACAGGGAGCGCAGCAAAACCCTCGAAAGAGAACACGGCTAATTAGAGTATCGTAAACCTTCTCCACAAGCGGCATCAAGACTTTTTGTGTAATGCGCATAATGATTGAACTCTATGCTGAACGTAATTATATAGTTTCTCAGCACAAAAGAACTTAGGGAGGTACTGTACAATTTTAATTGTTACCTAAAGCAGACAGGCGCCTGTGGAATTCTAATTCTTTATGACTGGTCCTCTTAATCATAGTGCTCCACATGCCTTCATTAGGTAGTGCACAGGTTAGCACCAATTGAGACTCAACACACAGTAAAGATGCCAGATTCACTAAGCAGACTCACCTTTTATACCATCTCTTCCCAGTTGATGGCCTTAATGAATCTGGCACTGTTACTCTAGTGTTGTCACAGGTTGTACAATCCATGCGTTGAGAGCTGGTGGTACCATCACAGCACTAAACCAATATAAAAGTAGATTTAGTTTTTCCTGGTTGTTAATCTGACTGAGATAATAATGAAACAGACAGAACTGTGTCACTCCATGTTGTCACTTGGTGTCCTTACAAACTTCCCCTTTTTCCCTCAAGGCTGCAACAGAATGTACACTTAACACTTCCTAAGTACTTAGAGCTTCCATTAATTGAGAAAACTATAGGTGGTGCAATGTGTCAGTATATTACCCTTTCACTGGGTTTCAATCCAGCCCAGACTGATAGATAAAACTGTTGGCTGTAAAGGCCTTACTCGAGATGGGTTTGGGCAGTTTGAACCCACTTCCTAGTGGGTGCAAGTTCACAGCACAAAACTGCCCAAAAATGGAGTCTCTCACTCTAGCGATCATTGGGACATCTCTATTTAGCCACTTGCTGATGGTGTATGGAATGTTCTTTTTAACTTGCAGTTGGAGGCACACTGTTGGGGCAGAGGGAGCTTAACCCTGAACCTAGCTATGCTATATGTGAGATCTCTCTGTGGACAATGGGTGCCAAAAGACTAAGGCCTAGAAATTGGGTATAGCCCCGCTTGAGGCGTTAGAACTGGCGCTGCGCAAAGTTTATAGCCAGACGAAACTTATCGCTGCCTGGCGAGATATTGGGTTGCATCGCCCCCAAAGGGGATTGAGGCGCTAACTCAGACGTTGCACGGGGCTCCTAAGGCGCAAAAGTTCAGGCGCTACCCAATGTCGTCGCGGACGGGCGCAGCGCAGGTGATCTCAATTACCAGAAACCACGAGACTTCCAGGCACCGGCCGGCTCTTAAAGGGGTGGGTCAGTCAGCCTGAGCTGCTACACTCAACGCCCTGTAGGCCTCAGAATCGGCGCTCGCCCTTCTCTGGCGCAAGAAACTTGGTGAGAATGGAGAAGGTGAGACAGAGAGCAGAGCGCTTCAGCACTGAGGCCCTGGACCACTTGGTGTCTGCAGTTGAGCGCCGTCGAGATGTTCTGTATCCTGACAATGGCAAGAGGCCGAATCAAAAGGCTTACCGGCGATCTTGGAGGGAGGTTTCTCAGAGGGTCAACTCCAACAGCTTGGCGACCAGGACCCCTGTTCAGTGCAGCAAGAAATTCAACGACCTCACTCGGGTCATTAGGGCGAGTGTTGGTTATGCAAACTTCTGATTCCCTCCATCTGCACCTAACTTCGAGGACCCTGTTGCCATGATGCCCCAATGGCCATCTGTCAGCAAGCACCCATGGCCCTTTCTGGGCACACACATGGACATTTCACTCAAGGCCACATGTAAGGGCCCTTGCACTATGGGGGGCATGAGATGATCTCTCAAGGCCACATGTAAGGGCCCTTGCACCATGGGGGGGATGAGATGATCTCTCAAGGCATCATGTAAGGGCTCTTGCACCATGGGGGGCATGAGATGATCTCTCAAGGCATCATGTTACAGAACTTCCCCCTTCTTTCCCCTGCAGTCCAAGCTGGTGACGATGCAGAAGGAGCAGCGTCGAACCGGTGGCGGACCTCCACAAGTGGTCACTCTCACGGATCTCGAGGAGAGAGTGCACCAGATTCTTGGAGGACGTCTGTCTGGTCCTGTTACCACTGCAGCTGCCGACCCCATTCTCGACAGCGAGGGTAAGGCTCTCACCTTTTGCAACTGTCTCCTTCCACTTGGTCCCCCCGCCAGCATGCTTCCTCAGTGTGCCGCAATCTGCCATGCCTTTCCGCCAACCTGTCCTTTTGCTAAAGCCACTCTTCCACCTCCCTGCTTTCAGATGATGCATCACCAACTGGGGCTCCACGCCCTGAAGCTGCCAGTGCCAGTGCCTCCGGAGGCGAGGATCAGGAGGAAGCCGGACAATCCGCTCCAATCTCAGAGGAGCATACACATGTACAGACTGGGGATAGTAGTTCCCTGGAGGGGAGGGGGGCTCTGATGATCAGGCAGTTGCCGGACCAAGCGGCATGCAGCAACACAAGGGGGGTAGGCAAGTTCGGCCACCGTCTCCCCGGAGGGCAAGGCAGGTAGTGATGACTGCTGCACAGAGTGCAGAGGAGGCGCATCGCCTGGCTGAAATGAGCACCCAGGCCCGGCTCAGGCACACTGAGCTGATGGCTGCAGTGGGGAGGATGCCTCAGTCAATAGATACACTGGCAAAGAGTGTGTTGGACTTCGGGGCAACAATGGAGAGGACTCTCCAGGGCTTTGGGGCAACAATGGACAGGACTCTCCAGGGCTTCGGGGCAACAATGGAGAGGTCTGTCGAGGGCTTTGGACCAACAATGGAGAGGACTGTCCAGGGCTTCGAGGCCGCTATGGAAAGGACTGTTCAGGGCTTCGGACAATCCCTGGAAAGGTCTGTCCAGGGCTTGTCCGAGGCAGTGGAGCGGTCAGCACCGGCCTTGTCCGAAGCAATGGAAAGAACTGTCCAGGGCTTCTCCGAAGCACTGGCACCTGGCTCACAGGTCCTCACTGCTGCCACGCAGTCACTTGCCGGCCTCGTCCACACCCAGATTGAGGCAACGCGAACTCTCACTGCAGCCACCCTATCTGCATCAGCTAGGATCACCCCGGGCCCTTCCAGTCCCATACAAGGCCAGGAATCAGTGGAGCATGCGATTGTGGTGGATGAGCCGAGCCGGTCCCCTCAGAGAGCCAGTGTGTCATCCGACAATGGTGCAGGTGTCCTCTCTCGGCAGGAGACCATTCCACATGCCAGCGCTGGCATGTCTGCAGTGCAGCTGCCACCACCTGCAGGGCACACTGCTTCCAGCCATGCTCAGATCAAGCATCCTGCGTCCGCACCCTCCAAGCCCAGAGGTCAGCCAGGCCGTCCCTCAGGGACTTCTGCGCTTCCAGACAGTCAGCAGGCGTCCCCCAGCCTTCACCCCGCCACTGGGGTTCAATTACGTAGGAGCAGCAGGGAGGGAAGGGACCGAGCGCGAAAGAGAAGTCGTTCTCCATCAAGGGGCCAGCAGTAGAGGGAGGTCCTGAGACGTTTCTTTGGCCAAACTCAAGGAGACCCTCACCTGTTGGAATTGTTGGAAATAGTTTGTTCAGTTTGGCGGCTTTGCCGAAGAGTTTACTGTTATTTTGTTTGTTATGGTTTCTGTTGACATGACGTTGTTTTGCTGTAATGAAAGACTTTTGTGACAATAAAGAGAAGTTTAAATGTGCTATGGTGTACGTGAATAATTACAGTGATGCTGGCCTTCAGATGCTTTCAAACATCCAAAGTGCGCAGCAGTTAAGACACTCATCATTCCGCCAGAGGGGCCTCGAGACGACTCCTCATGAGCCAGTGACGGATGGCCCTTCCACTTTCAGGAGCCCTTCCATCTTCCTCCTCCTGCTCCTCCTCCGCCTGCTTCTCCAGGGTCAGAGGGAAGGTGATGAATTGACGCCTTCGCCTATAAAGGGCAGCTGTAACTTGCCGGATGCAGCAGTGGACTGCAACCTGAGAGATATTCGCGATGTCCCCAATGGCTCACTGAAAGGATCCGTTGCCATAAAAATTGAGGCCAACAGTCAGTTTAGCGGCCACCGACAGAGAGGTCATGCACCGTTGACGCGGCTGCAGATCCTCAGTAAGCAGGTGGCACAGCTCAACAACATCCATCCCGATTCGGAGCCTTCGCACACACTGCTCCTCTGACATGTCAAGGTATGACCCCTAAAGACCCTCGCAGCATACCCTCAGATTGGGCAACCTCCATTGCCCCTCCTCCTTCTGGCCAATCCCGGCCCTCTCTCTCGCCGTCTTTCTGCCCCTTCATCGTGTTCGGCCAGGAGCCCGTCGCCCTCCAAAGCATCTCCCATTCCGATGCCAGTTGGTCAAAAGGCTGTTAGGTCTAGTGCTCCAACTGCTCCGGACAGGTTTGAGGGTCCCAAGTACTCTAATGCTAAAATCCAAAAACTCTGCTCCACAGTAGCTCCCCAATTCTCTCCACCAACGATCGCAATGAACAGGCCAAGTGGCTGAAGCTTCTATACTAGAGCTGTCCCCTTTAAATAGCGCCCCCCGACTCCGAGAAGGGCCTGCTAACGCTCCTTCGAACTGTCACTAATAGCGCTAGGCGTTAAGGCTCCAGGCGCCACCCAATATCCGCTCAGGCGCCCCTAAAAGGCGTTGCACCATGAAATGACGTCATTATGTGCTTGCGCTCGCGGGCGCGCGCAAACACTTAGCGCAGGCGTTAAATGTATAGTCAATATGGGAGTTGTCGCTATCTTCATTGCGCCCGCCCCAACATTAGGTAACGCCCCAATTCTCGGTCTCTTTAGGCGCTAACCGCTGGCGCAAACAACCGAATTTCTAGGCCTAAGTTTTCAAAGAGTAATATCGCTCACCTTTATTAGCATAAAACTGACCTTCCCCTCCAAACAAACAGCATGGTAAATATGGTCACATTTACCCCAATAATTTCCTCCATGCAGTTTATCAAAAAGTGATCTCATCTAAAGGCTCTGCAGACTGTACACCGTAACCTTACCAGTAGGATAGACAAATCACTTGCAAGTGTCCAGTGTGGCAGGTAGCGAAAAAAACTCACTTCCCTCACTAAGTTTCAAAATGGAGAACGGGAGATGGGTCTTCTACAGGAACCAAACAAAGTTGTTTGATCTGGAAACTAAATCAAGGTAAAGTGTATATTTGAATTCTACAGCGCCAGATCTCAGTAAGTATTTGGAATTCAGACAACATGCGTTAATTTTCTTATTGAAATTTCACACAATGTATTATATGTCTTTGATCATGGTGATTGACAGCACCATCTTCAGAGACTTTAAAATGGTTTTGTAGTCAAAAGATCCTCAAATTCGTGGGTGAACTGAAATTTGTGTCATCCACATAGAAAATTGATTCTTGAAGTTCTATTTTATCTAACACATTCATAGGCACCTACATTCATTTTTGTCAAGCTTGTGTTCAATCTCCATATTTTGCAACCCTCAAAATCACGAGTAGCTGTACGGTTATTGAGATGTTAATATAATTGCTTCCCCCCCACCCCCTTCTAAAGTTTTGGCATAAAAATCAATTTAATTTCTCTCAATAGCCACCAGTGAACGATAACCAAAGTAACTCCTATGTCTCCTGAAAACAACTGATGTAATGTTTGTTCAAATGTATCACCAGTCCCAGAGGCCCCTCTGAAGTAGAAGAGTAATTATTACTTACAGCACGCTGGTGACCATTCGTGAGATTACTGCAAACAGCTGCGCCATTTTTTTTTTCATTATACCTCCCTGCGGTTAGCAATCTCATACAATTAGAGATGTCTGGCTGCACTGGGATTGTTTTATTTAAAAATAAGTGAAAACTAGACATTTTCAAACATGCTCATCAACACTCTGCTGAACACTAGCTGACCACAGTACCAGTACACACTCAGGTCTTGGAGAAGAAAGTCTGCTAAACAGAACTCTAAAGATGTATCATTCATTTACATAAATAACCTATGTAACTGAAATACCTGGTCTGAACATTGTGCCGATTTCTTAACAGACATCCATAATAATATAATAGTATGTGGATATTGAGTGCCGCTTGGGATGGTGTGCAAGAGAAGCTAGATTCTTTCTCTGTGGGCAAGCACCTGACTTCCGCTCCCTCGAAAGACACTTTTGCACTAGCATACTGTAGGTCAGATTGCAGGAGAGCAGCATTTATGAGCTGGCTCCCAATGTTTACATTGGTAACCCATAACCAGGCAGAATTTGAGAGTCAACATTTTCATGCATCAGTATAAAACATTAGAGTAAATTAGTTTCACAGAATACCATGCAACATTTCCAGGGTAACCATACTAAAAAATGGTTTAACTATTTGCCCTATTTACTCCCTGCCAATGCAGTTTCCAACTGTGGGTGAGATGGCGTTTCCAACCTTGTACAGGTAGACTACCCTTTATCCGGACTTCCGAAAACCGAAACCCTCTAAAAACCGAAGGTTTTTTCGTTCAGCGTAAGTCGTGCGTACGACTTACGCTGAACGAAAAAACCTTCGGTTTTTAGAGGGTTCCGGTTTCGGAAGTTCGGATAAAGGGTAAGTCGTGCGCACGACCCCCCGCCGACCCCGCCGGCCCCGACAACCGCCGACCCCGCCAGCCCCGACAACCACCGACCCCGACAACCGCCGACCCCGCCAGCCCCGACAACCGCCGACCCCCCCGCGGACCCCGCCGGCCCCGCCAACCGCCGACCCCCCCGTGGACCCCGCCAGCCCCGACAACCGCCGACCCCGCCAGCCCCGACAACCGCCGACCCCGACAACCGCCGACCCCGCCGACCCCCCCGCGGACCCCGCCGGCCCCGCCAACCCCCCCGTGGACCCCGCCAGCCCCGACAACCGCCGACCCCCCCGCGGACCCCGCCGGCCCCGACAACCGCCGACCCCGCCAGCCCCGACAACCGCCAGCAGGACTTGGTGTTCTGATTTTGAATTTTGCAGATTATGCAACCCCACTAATCTCAGATCCTTTGCAGAAATGTATTTACTCACTGAGTCACCTGGGTTACTCCAATCACTTTTCATCTCTAACACTGTTTGTGATGAGGACAAGAATTTGCAAGATCAGCGTACAGTTTTGAATGCACCACGGCCTCTCGGACAGTCAATTTCTCACATCAGGCATGACGTGCACTCCAAAGCTCAAGACTAATAGGATCCACCTTCCACAAAGATTTTACATTTAAACCAGATCTCCAGGACCACGGGCAAGTCATATACTCACAGTGTGTCAGAATGCTAGATTAAAAGGAAACCAACCGCCGGCCCCGACCCCGACCCCCGCCGACCCCGACTGACTTACGCTGAGCGTCAGCGTAAGTCGTGCGCACGACCCCCCGCCGACCCCCCCCGCGGACCCACCTTCCGAAATCCGAAATTCTCCTTTATCCGAAACTCGGCTGGTCCCGAGGTTTTCGGATAAAGGATAGTCTACCTGTACATTCTGGAAATGCGCTCAATTATCCACCAGCTGTAAAAACATGTATGAGGATGACATTGTGAGGCCAATGTAAATCTGTGAATATAAACAATGACGGACAGGTAAATAATCACAATACGGGTAGACTACCCTTTATCCGAACTTCCGAAAACCGAAACCCTCTAAAAACCGAAGGTTTTTTCGTTCAGCGTAAGTCGTGCGCATGACTTACGCTGAGCAGAGGGTCAGCGTAGGTCATGCGCACGACCCCCCGCGGACCCCTGCCGACCCCCCCGCCGACCCCGACCCCCCCGCGGACCCCCGCCGGCCCCGATCCCCGCCAACCCCCCCGCGGACCCCCGCCGACTTACGCTGAGCGTCAGCGTAAGTCGTGCGCACGACCCCCCGCGGGCCCCGACCTCCGCCGACTTACGCTGAGCGTCAGCGTAAGTCGTGCGCACGACCCCCCGCCGGCCCCCCCGCGGAACCCCGCCGGCCCCGACCCCCGCCGACCCACCTTCCGAAATCCGAAATTCTCCGAAAACTGAAACACGGCTGGTCCCGAGGTTTTCGGATAAAGGATAGTCTACCTGTATATACACTCGCCACCTCACCCAAAGCCATGTGATCTCATGGGCAAGGCGAAAAAAAGATAAAAACACAGGCCAATTTGGGGGGGTGGGGAAGAAATCTGGGAAATTCCTCTCCGACCAATCTAGGCGATCAAAACTAGTCCAGGAGATCACTCTGGTCCTGAATTCCCTGAAGTACCTACCTTTTGTAAGAGGTGATTTCTGCCGCAACCAGAAACAGGTCCAGCTCTCTCTCGAAGGAATTCAGTGCATCCGCATTCACCACATGAGACGGCAGTCTGTTCCAGAGGTCTACTATTCTCTGGGAAAAGAACCACCCCGACATCTAACCTAGATCTGGTTTTACACAACTTAGAATTGTGACCACTGGTGCTCACTAACCAATTTAATTGGAACAAACTGTCAACTGGAACACAATCTATTCCTTTCATCATCTTTTAAACCTCAATCAGAGCACCCCTAAGTCTATGCTTCTCTAAAGTGTAGAGTCCCAACTCTTTTAGCCTATCTTGATAACTAAGATGCTTTATACTGGGAATTAGTCTAGTGGCCCTCATCGGCACCCTTTCCAAAGCCTCAATTATCAACCACCATGTAAGGAGACCAAAACTAGACAAAAAATTCCAAGTGAGGTCTGACCAAGGTCTTGCACAAGGACAAATTAGCATGCCGCATTGTAATGAAATCTGTTTGTCTTGCCTGTATTCGTTTTGCACTCATGTATATTACCCTCCCCCACACGGTGCATAGTTTCACTTCCTCTTTCCTGACTAACCTGGAAGGTTCCAGGTCTTGGCTCTTGGCTCCGCCCCTGACTTCTCTTACTTAAAGATCCCAGGATCTGTATGACTCATTCCTGTGAGCCAGTCGGTGTGTTGAGATGTTAGCTCTGATCTTAGTGATTAAAAGCCAACTTGTTAAAGTCTATAACTTCTAGTTTTGTGGTTATTGAAGGCACATCACGCATCTTATATTCAATTGTCCTATGAATGCACCCCAACACTATTTGCTCTAGCTATCGCTTCACGGCATTGCTCATGTACCTTTAGAGATCTATGCACTAGAATGCCCAAATCTTGCTTTCTCCACCTTCTTTAATACTTTTCCCCGAAGGGTGTATGAATAAGCATTTGCTCTGCCCACATGCATAGCACTGCACTTATCCAAATTAAACATCATTTGCCAGTTAGGAGCCAAATCTCCCAACACATTAAGATCCACCCGAAGCAGATGAGCATCGTCTACAGACCTAACACTCGCACAGATCTTCGTATCATCTGGAAATGAGCAGATTGTGCCCCAACACCTACATCCAGATCATTAATAAAAAGAGTAAAGAGCAACGATCCCCCACTGGTGACCGGTCTCCAAACAGATCCAAATCCATCTACAACTACTTTTTTTTGCCTATGCCCTGCCAGCCAGTTCTCAATCCAGCTTAATATATTACCACTAATACCAGAGGCTTTAATCTAGTAGCCATGGTGTGGAGATGCCGGTGTTGGACTGGGGTGGACAAACGTAAGAAGTCACACAACACCAGGTTATAGTCCCAACAGTTTTATCTGAAATCACAAGCTTTCGGAGCGCTGCTCCTTCGTCAGGTGAAGTGGAGAGATGCATAAAGACACAGCTTATATAGTCAGAGAATAATGCCAGATGATTACAGGTAATCTTTCTAACTGCCATTTATCACACCTCGGCAGAGAGATAGTCACAGCAATCAAAGGTGTGAATGGTGTCCAAACAGGTTAGTCAGGAAAACATTACATCAAAGAATAATGAGGTGGGGTCACAAGGGGTCAAATGTTGCAGATGCTGGGGTCTGTATGAAAAACAAAAAAACAGACAAAACAACATTTTTTTTGCTGGAAACCACAGCAGGTCCGGCCGCATCTGTGTAGAGAGAGCAAGCCAACGACGACTCGAGTCGGGGTGACCCTACATCAGGTGGGGTTACATGTAGCGTGACATGAACCCAAGATCCCGGTTGAGGCCGTCCTCATGAGTGCGGAACTTGGCTATCAGTTTCTGCTCTATGATTTTGCGTTGTCGTGTGTCTCGAAGGCCGCCTTGGAGAATGCTTACCCGAAGATCGGAGGCTGAATGTCCTTGACTGCTGAAGTGTTCCCCAACTGGGAGGGAACACTCCTGCCTGGCGATTGTTGCGCGGTGTCCGTTCATCCGTTGTCGCAGTGTCTGCATGGTCTCGCCGATGTACCATGCTCCGGGGCATCCTTTCCTGCAACGTATGAGGTAGACAACGTTAGCCGAGTCACATGAGTATGTACCATGTACCTGGTGGGTGGTGTCCTCATGTGTGATGATGGTATCTGTGTTGATGATCTGGCATGTCTTGCAGAGGTTGCCGTGGCAGGGTTGTGTGGTGTCGTGGTCGCTGTTCTCCTGAAAGCTGGGTAATTTGCTGTGAACGATGGTCTGTTTGAGGTTAGGCAGCTGTTTGAAGGTTAGTAGTGGAGGCGTGGGGATGGCCTTAGTGAGGGGTTCGTCGTCATCGATGACATGTTGAAGGCTGCGAAGAACATGGCGTAGTTTCTCCGCTCCGGGGAAGTACTGGACGACGAAGGGTACTTGTTGGTTGTGTCCCGTGTTTGTCTTCTGAGGAGGTCTATGCGATTTTTTGCTGTGGCCCGTCGGAACTGTCGATCAACGAGTCGAGCGTCATATCCCGTTCTTACGAGGGCGTCTTTCAGCGTCTGTAGGTGTCCATCACGTTCCTCCTTGTCGGAGCAGATCCTGTGTATTCGCAGGGCTTGTCCATAGGGGATGGCTTCTTTAACGTGGTTAGGGTGGAAGCTGGAGAAGTGGAGCATCCTGAGGTTGTCCGTGGGCCTGCGGTAGAGTGAAGTGCTGAGGTGTCCGTCTTTGATGGAGATTCGTGTGTCCAAGAATGAAACCGATTCTGAGGAGTAGTCCATGGTGAGTTTGATGGTGGGATGGAACTTGTTGATGTTATCGTGCAGTCTTTTCAGTGATTCTTCGCCGTGGGTCCATAGGAAGGAAATGTCGTCGATGTATCTGGTGTATAGCGTTGGTTGGAGGTCCTGTGCAGCGAAGAAGTCTTGCTCAAACTTGTGCATGAAGATGTTGGCGTATTGGGGTGCGAATTTGGTCCCCATGGCTGTTCCGTGTGTTTGGGTAAAGAACTGGTTGTCGAAGGTGAAGACATTGTGGTCAAGGATGAAGCGGATGAGTTGTAGGATGGCGTCTGGAGATTGGCTGTTGTTGGTGTTGAGTACTGAGGCTGTCGCAGCGATGCCGTCATCGTGGGGGATACTGGTGTAGAGTGCCGAGATGTCCATCGTGGCGAGGAGTGTTCCTGGTTCAACTGGTCCGTGGGTGCTGAGTTTCTGTAAGAAGTCTGTAGTGTCGCAACAGAAGCTGGGGCTTCCCTGTATGATGAGTTTCAGGATGCCCTCGACGCATCCAGAGAGGTTCTCACACAGGGTTCTGTTGCCTGATACGATAGGACGTCCGGGTGTGTTGGCTTTGTGTATCTTTGGGAGGCAGTAGAAGTCTCCCACGCGGGGAGTACGTTGGATGAGAGCGCGTAGGATGCTGTCTGGATCGAAGGTCTTGATCAGTCTGTTGAGTTGGCGGGTGTGTTCTTTGGTCGGATCTGCGGGTAACTGTCTGTAGTGTTCCTGGTTGTCCAGTTGTCGGTATGCTTCTTTGCAATAGTCCGTTCTGTTCTGTATGACGATGGCTCCTCCTTTGTCTCCTGGTTTGATGACGACGTTGCGGTTGGTCTTGAGAGCGTGGATGGCGTTGCATTGTGCTCGGGCGACATTCTGGACTGTCTTGTGAGTGCGGCTGATGAATCTGGCGTTGATGCATCTCTTGACAGCTTGAGCATACATGTCAAGCTTAGGGCAGCGACCCTCCGGAGGGGTCCAATTTGACTCTTTCTTCTTCGGTTGCTGCACTGCGGATCCCTCTGTCTGCTGTTCCGGATCATTGGTTGTCTCATTGGGTTCGCTGCTGACACGGCAGTTAGAAAGATTACCTGTAATCATCTGGCATTATTCTCTGACTATATAAGCTGTGTCTTTATGCATCTCTCCACTTCACCTGACGAAGGAGCAGCGCTCCGAAAGCTTGTGATTTCAAATAAAACTGTTGGACTATAACCAGGTGTTGTGTGACTTCTTACATTAATCTAGTAGAGAAGCATCTTGTGTGGTACCTTATCAAAAGCTTCTTGAAAGTCTATGTAGACAATGTCTACTGGGCTTCCCTCATCCACTGTCTTCATAATAGAAAATTGCTCCAAGTGAATTAGTCTTTTCTGTTTGGTTTCTGGTATGGTTGTATTATTTTTTATGAACGTGGTGTGCAGTTTTAAACTGGTCTTTCAACAGCTCACACACCTCAGTGGATGGCTTCCGGCAGTCACACACAATGTTATTTTCCATCGTTTAATGGCTAATTTCATGGCTGTTTTAACTTACCACTGAAAATTATAATGTTATTACTGGTACCTGTAATTCAAATCAGACATTTGAAGATTTCTACAAAGGTTATGATGTTGGCAATGCAATTGAGTTGGACAATTGAGCCAGACGAACACCAATGCAGGCTCTAAAAGCACCAAACCAGCCACTTGGGAGATGATGAGACACATCCGTGCCTGCAGCAGAGAAGAGTGCTGATTTCTTGCTTGGCTTTTTTGGCAGGTGGCGAGAAAGAAAGGGAGAGTGAAAATTGAACCATTTTGTAATGAACCCAGCAATAAAGTTAGACAGAAGTCGTACTGCAGCTGACCTGCATGTGGTACTAGTGCGGTACGAATAATGCCAGAATTACAGGTTTGATTTCCAAACATGTGAAATACACTATCTGGAGATCTTGTCGGGATGATGTTGAATCTAGGCCACTGGACTCATTTAAGAAACAGTGAGATGCTGTAATAGGAAGAGTGTAGAGTTACTATTTTGGAAAGATGAGATCCAATTGTGTAATCCTGTTCTGGCTGCCAGCTAGGCAATGAGATCCAAGAGAATCACTCAACATTTATTCCTCAAAACAGAATCTTGAAGACAAACATTTCTTCAAATTGAATCCTTAAACCTTTTGGATTATACATAGTTATGCAGGTTTTCAGGCACAACATTCCCACCCAATTTTTTTTTGCCTTTTTTCTGCTCTCCTTTCCTCCCTCAGACTTCTTTTGTTAGTTTTCTCCCCTCCTTTCCTGAAGGACCTGGTTTCTTTTTGGGGTACAGTTCCATAGGTGTGGCCTCCTGTCTGGTACTTCGCGCAAGTAGCCATTCCTTCGTGTGTGAGCTTAAGACAGTGACTGCTGGCAGGCTTTTTCGCCTGTGAGGGGTATCATTGTTGAGCCTTAAGCTGTCCTCACCCGATGCCCAAATGCGTAAATGGATAGGAGTGGGAACCATGGCTGAGTTTTTCCCTCCCGAGTCCAAGGATGTTGAGGCTGATTGTAACACCCAATTGCTGCCCCAGCTGAGATCAGCTTATTCAGCACAAGCTGGGACTCAAACCTGGGACCTTCTGGTCTGTATTCAGTACACCACTTCGTCAAAAAGAAAATACTGCAGATACTGGAAATCTGAAATAAAAAAAGAAAATGCTGGAAATACTCAGCAGGTCAGGCAGCATCTGTGAAGAGAGAGAAACAGAATTAACATTTCAGGTCGATGACCTTTCGTCAGAACTGGAAAAAAGCAGGAAATGGAACAGATTTTTAAGCAAGTGTAGTGGCTGGGAAAGGGGGGAGGAGATAAAAGAACAAAAGGGAAGGCCTGTGATAGGCTGGAAGGCAGGAGAGATTAAGAGACATTTGAAAGACATTAAGAGATATTCAAGGCAAAAGGAGATGGTAATGGGACAGGTTAAGAAACAAAGGATGGCTCTAGATGAAGTGTAAATTACGCTGGCAGAATGGAAGACAGCTGCCCTGTGGGAGAGAAGAACAGAACAAAAGTGTGGATAAAAAAAAATATATATATACTAGCTGAAGTGCCCGGCGGTGCCGAGGCTTTTTCGAGGGAATGTTGTTGTTGGAAGAGAGAGAGAGAGAGCGCGACTGGGGGGAAGAGAGAGCGCGACTGGGGGGGAAGAGAGAGAGCGACTGGGGGGGGGAAGAGAGAGCGCGACTGGGGGGGAAGAGAGAGAGCGACTGGGGGGGAAGAGAGAGAGCGACTGGGGGGAAGAGAGGGAGGGGAGGGGGGAGGGAGGGGAGGGAGGGGGAGGGGGGGAGGGGGGGAAGGGAGGGGGAGGGGGGGAGGGGGGGAAGGGAGGGGGAGGGGAGGGCGGGGAAGGGAGGGGGGAGGGCGGGGGGAGGGGAGGGGAGGGGGGGGAAGGGAGGGCAGGGAAGGGAGGGCGGGGGGGAGGGGAGGTCGGTCGGGGGGAAGGGAGGGCGAGGAAGGGAGGGAGGGGGGAGGGCGGGGAAGGGAGGGAGGGGGAGGGAGGAAGGGAGGGAGGGGGGAAGGGAGGGCAGGGGGGGAAGGGAGGGGGGAGGGCGGGGGGGAAAAGGGAGGGCGGGGGGCGCCCCCCCGAGGGTCGCCCCCCGAGGTGAAGACCGCCGATTGCGCGCTGCGCCCCCCGCCCCCCCCCGAGGTGAAGACCGCCGATTGCGCGCGCAGCAGCAGCTGAGACGCGGCGTCTCTCTCTCTGGCTTGGTCAGCGTCACGGTTACCCTGGCAACCGGGCCCGCCGGCCGAGAGAGACGCCGCGTCTCAGCTGCTCCTGCTGCGCGCGCGGCCCCCCACCCCCCGCCCGAGGGTCGCGGCCCCCCCCCGAGGTGAAGACCGCCGATTGCGGCTGTGGGATACGTCCGGCGGGCCCGGTTGCCAGGGTAACACTGGACGCTCAGCAAGCCCCGCCCCCCCGGCCAGCCAGAGAGAGACAGCGCGTCTCAGCTCCTGCTGCGCGCGCACCCTAGCGGCGCTGGGCTGAGGCTCGGCCCTCCAGTCTTCGAGTGGGGCCGGGAGGTGCCTAGCTCGGGCGTGGGTGCGGAGGAGACGCCGAGGCTTCTAGGCCTACCTGGAAAAACGGGGAAAGGTAGGAAAATTAATGAGATTAGATAAGTTAATTACTTTCTAAATCATTTTTTTTTTTAAAACAATATGTGTTTTAAAAGCAACGTTTTTTTTAAGACGCAGAAAGCGGGAAAAAGAAAGGAAAAGTTTGGAATCAAGATGGCGGCGACTCACCTCGGTTCAGAACGATAAAGCCCGGCGGCACACGCCAGCAACCTGGCGTACGATTGGTCGAGCTCGAGGTCACTCTGTCGCTAATGAGCGGATAATGAGATGTTAATGAGCGGAATGTTGAAGGTTTTTGGGATACCGCGGGCGCAATTTTAGCCCGGCCGAAACGTAAATACGCTTAAAACCGTCTCGGAAGCGTAAGCTTTCTTTGGAGGTAACGCGCGCGTAGGTACGCCCTGTAACTTTCGAGTGCATACCCGCAACGCACACGCGATGACAGATAGACAGACAGACAGATAGACAGATAGACAGAATGACAGAAGTACCGATTTATATATATAGATAGATATATGTTATGATCTGACCAAACAGACTGATAAGGTGCTATATTCAATCCCCAATTTGTGCTGAGTTACCTGATCTTAGCCTGGGCAGTGGCATGGTGCAATAATGGCAACAATTGCAGTGAATGGAAAAAAGAAAGGAAGACTTGCATTTATATAGTGCCTTTCACGACCTCAGGACATCACTGTTGTATTGTAGGGAACGCGGCAGCCAATTTGCACACAGCAAGATCCCACAAACAGCAATTAAATAAATGACCAGATCAATGGAACCATGACCACAATGTTTCTACAAACTAAAGGTATCTAATACTCAACTGAACAGTTAGGTACCAGGAACAGCTAAAGAAAACTAAGACCGCTATTAGATTAACCAAAAGGATAATGGGCAAGAGGATCGTAGACAATTGTGGAAGTAACGGGAGAAGCTTTTTCAGTTACATGAAGAGTCAGAGAACTGAAGGGTGCTCGAGGACAAGTTACGACAGACTCACGAGGTATTGTGGAAATATTAAATTACAGGAAACTTTGTGCTATCCGGCACCCATAGGACCGAGCTACTGCCGTTTTTTTAAAAGCTCCGGATAGACCAGCGTCAATGTTATCAGATAGGAGCTTTTCATCGCAGTATCTGACCACAAATACTGTTGCTCAGCAACAGCTTGTAAACACTCGGCCCGTGGCTTGGAAGCGTCTCTGAAGCTGTTGCTAAGATACAGAGACGCTTTCTAGAGCCTGCCGTGTCTGACCACAAACACTGTTGCTCAGCAACAGCTTGTAAACACTCGGCCCAGTAGCTTGGAAGCGTCTCTGAAGCTGTTGCTAAGCGACAAAGACGCTTTCCAGAGCCTGCCTGTGAAAAGAATGCTAGGAGAAAAAAAAACACCTAACCAAAACAGCTGCTGATTTCTGCCGTTAGATCAAAGTTGCCAGACATTCAACTTCCGGATAGCTCAAAGTTTCCTGTACTACTTTGCATCAGTCTTCACTCTTGAACACGATGCTCGAGTGTTAGAATTTAATGATGTTGTTAATAAAACTGTTAATATTAACAGAGATAACCATATTGTTTTAGATAGAATTAGGAACTGAAAATAGATAGGGCAGCCGAGCCGAATGATATCCACCCGAGAGTCCCAGAGGGACCCTCGTCCCAAATGATTCAAGGGTGACCTGTATTGGGGACAGTGAGTTAACTTTATTCAGCACAAGCAAGACTTAATACATTACAGTACTCGAGCAGCAGCTTACAGAGGATAATTGAGGCTTATATTACCCCTTATAATTTGGGTAGAAGCCACAACCGTGAGTAAGCTGCACCCTGTGTCTCTTGTCTCTCATCTCTTTTGTCTCCCGGGTGTCTCCTTGATTCTTCCGGAGATCTTCTACTCTTTCTGAAATCTTTTACTCCTGAAATCTCCTACACTTTGCGGCTGTTAAGACTCCCTTCTTACACCCTTACTCTCATGCAAAACCTATGGAGTCTTCCTGAACCAATCACTGGCTTACATCCAAAATCCAATCATAAAGATGCCACGTTCATAGCACCCTGGTTTACGCAGGCTTTAGTCTTATGACAACCTTCCATCATCTGTTTTTGACCATCAAGACTCATATCTGGAGTAGTTATGGCAACACAATGTAACGTGTCTCCAGAGTAGAGATATGGATCCTTGCTGTTTGCTGCGAAAGGCCTATGTTTTTAATTCACTGCCGATATCATCACATTCAAACACATTGGTAGCTACTCCTGACCTTGATTCGCAGGCTAGCTGCACTCTGTCCCATCCTTACTGTTGGCTAATATCCAACTTTCACACAGTCTCCCTATTCGACCATGGCAATTCTGTTTCTCACCCCAGGTTGTCTGGTTACAGCTTACTCATAGGCTTTCAATTATAAGCAAAAGGGTTACATGTCATATATAATTCAGGTCATCATTACATACAATTTATAATTACAGACGTCTACATTGAATTCTTACACACGATTATAAATCCATTACTGATGATAAGATATTAATGATAAGATATTAAAACAGGTATTCCAAAAATCAACTAATCCATGATAATCTTACATCAGGGAGGTGGGACACATGCTGTGCGAGCCCCTTGCCCATGCTATTTTTAACAGCTCACTGCACTCTTTGACAGTTCCCTTAGACTGGAAGGAGGCTAACGCAGTCCCCATCTTTAAAAAAGGAAACAAGATTGACCCAGGTAACTGTAGGCCCATTAGTTTGACATCAGCAACAGGAAAAAAAGAAAAGACTTGCATTTATATAGCACCTTTCACGACCACCGGACGTCCCAAAGCACTTTACAAAAGAAGCACTTGTGAAATGTAGTCACTGTTGTAATGCAGGAAACGTGGCAACCAATTTGCACACAGCAAGCTCCCGCCAACAGCAATGTGATAATGACCAGATAATCTGTTTTAGTGCTGTTGACTGAGGGATAAATATTGGCCAGGACACCTGGGATAACTCCCCTGCTGTTCTTCGAAATAATGCCATGGGATCTTTTACGTCCAGCTGAGAGGGCAGATGTGGCCTCGGTTGAACGTCTCATCTAAAAAAGACGGCAGCGCAGACAGTGCAGCACTCCCTTGGTACTGTACTGGAGTGGTAGCCTGGATTTTTGTGCTCAAATCACTGGAGTGGGACTTGAACCCACAACCTTCTGAAAGATGCTCAAGGGAATCATTAATGATGCAATATATGACAAGTTAGATAGAGAGGGACATATCAGAGACAACCAACATAGCTTCAAAAAAAAGGTCATGTCTTACAAATGTAATTGTAGTTTTTGAAGAAGTCACCAAGATGGTGAATGATGCAAGCCCAGTAGACATTGTCTACTTAGACTTCCAAAAAGCTTTTGACAAGGTACCGCATAAGAGGCTTCTCTACAAGATCCAAGTATTAGTGGCAATACATTGAGCTGGATTGAGAACTGACTGGAAAGTAGCTATAGATGGATTTGGATCTGTTTGGAGACCGGTCACCACTGGTGTCTCATGGGGATCGGTGCTAGGACTGTTGCTCTTTACTATTTTTATCAATGATCTAGATGTAGGTGTTGGGGGCACGATCTGCAAGCTTGCAGATACTAAGATTTGTGCAAGAGTCAGGACTGTAGATGCTCGACTGCTTCAGATGACTCTAGATGCATTGGGAGATTGGGCTCATACTGGCAAATGATGTTTAACTTGGAAAAGGTGCAGTGTTATGCATGTGGGCAAGAAGAATACAACATACATATACCCTTCAGGGAAAAGGATTAAAACAACTGGGAAAGGAAAGAGATCTGAGCATTCTAGTTCATAGATCGCTAAAGGTTCATGAGCAATGCCATAAAGCGATAGCTTGAGCGAATAGTATATTGGGGTGCATTTATATGACAATAGGCCTCAGTTAGAATACTCTGTCCAGTTTTGGTCTTCTCACATGGTGGGTGATATTGAGACTTTGGAAAGGGTGCAGAGACGGGCCACTAGATTCATTCCCAGTATGAAGCATTTTAGTTATCAAGATAGGCTAAAAGAGCTAGAACTTTACACTTTAGAGAAGTGTAGACTTAGGGTTGATTTGATTGAGGTTTATAAGATGATGAAGGAAATAGATTATGTTTGGGTAGACAGTTTGTTCCAATTAAATAGCTTAGGAAGGACCAAGGGTCACAATTTTAAGCTGTATAAGTCTAGATTAGATGGTTCTTTTCCCAGAGGACAGTGGACCTGTAGAACAGGCTGCTGGTTCTCAGAATTCTTTCAAGTGAGAGCTGAACCGGTTTCTGGCTTGAGCGGAGAAACAAAAGGTAGGTACTGCAAGGAATAATCAGTGATCTCCTGGACTAGTTTTGATCACCTAAGAGGGTCAGAGAGTAATTTCCCAGATTTGACGCCAGAATTTGGCCTGGGTTTTTAATCTGGTTTTTCGCCTCTCCCAGGAGATCGTATGGTTTCAGGTGGGGTGGAGTGTGTGTGTGTATTGTGATGCAAAAGGTACCATGATTGCGTGGGACAGGCTGGATGAACCAGAGGGTCTTTTCCTGTCAATCATTGTTCATATATTCGTAATTCAGGATTCACAACAACCCCTCCCAATGTTCCCTCTAAAAATGTTGTTGTGCGCGGTCAGTTTTTTCAATGCGCGGTACCTTTAAATCTTTTGCGCAGCAGCTCTGTACACGTGCGGAATTTGAGAGCTTGCGAGCAGCTTGTGCGGTACCTTCAAGATTATGCATGCTCGCGCAGCTTAAAAGGAACAGTGACCCCTCCATGTAATACACATCATCATCAGGGCAGATGTAGAGGGAGGCCTAATATAGCACGTTTTTGTAAGACAACAAAATCAACAGTATTTTATTATAGGGAAGACATGTATATCTGTTCCAAATTTGTGTGACTAAGATAGAACAGAACCGTGAACAAATAGTACTCCGCCTTGACTTTCCTTCTCCATCGACCATTACCTGAATAGAATGTGTTGATTTTGGCAAGTTCCTTTTCACAACACTGAAAGAACTTCTCCTCAAACTTGGCATAGTATCGCTTAACAGTATCTTCATCTGTGACTGTGAAAGTAAAAAGAACACTGTTACTGATGTTCAAAGTTTATTAGCGTGTATTTCAAATTCAGGCCGCTGTAGATACCTTCTCGGGTTCAGTTGCACCCGTAGGCAAACTGAGTGTCTTATTTTTCTGGGATTTGACTCGCACTGCCCTATTTCTACTTGTACAATAGTGTGACTTGGGGGTGTAATAATAATAACCCCTCGAGACCTGAATCAGATATCAGTATCTCTCACATATGTATTTCTTCAATCTCTCCAAAGGCAAACTGAGTGAATATTTAGAGAGAGTAGACTTGGTACAAATCATTAAACTGCTTTATTTCCCCAGGTGAACAAGAGCAAATTTATGGTCAGATTCACTTATTTCCATCAATACAACTTCCCTCCGCGTAATAATATAAAAATAGCGAAGACACTACACTACCCCACTGCAGTGGGTTGTCTATTTTCTAAAGTGCTTCCTCCAGCTCCCATATTTCTTGCAACTATTTGTTGCATTCAATGACTGTGCAGCATCCTGTTTCCAAAACTCAAACTGCCTGTGTTGGTATCTCTTTCTATTTCTGGCTATTCATAATCAGGACGAGATCAAAATTCTTCCAACACAATAGGTGTCAGGGGTTTATCGATTACAAAGACAAGTTAATAAAATGATTAACTCTGTTTCTCTCTCCACAGATGCTGCCTGACCTGCTGTGTGGAATTTTTTTTGTGGGTGAGCTGATTAATCTTGCTTTTTGTCCCCCTTGCTTTTCAAGCCTTCCAAATTTCATGCAACACCCCTGGCCCACTAGACCTCTAGTCTCTTCCAATGTCAGTCTGAACCAACTGTAACAAGAGGCGCAAAAAATGCTTGAGTTGACAGCTTTAGATTCCTCTCTTACATAGAATATACAGCATAGAAACAGGCCATTCGACCCAACTAGTCTGTGCTGGTGTTTATACTCCACACGAGTCTCTTCCCATTCCATCTAACTCATCTCAGTCTTTCAGTATCTCTTTCTATTCCTTTTTCTCTCATGTACTTGTCTTGTTTCCTTTTGAAAGCATCTATGCTATTTGGCTCAACCACTTCCTATGGTGACGAGTTCCACATTCTAACCACTGTTTTTTTTTAAATTTGTTCATGGGATGTGGTGTCGCTGGCAACGCCAGCATTTATTGCCCATTCAAGGCTGAGATAGAGAGATTTTTGGACTCAAGGGATATGGGGATCGGGCGGGAAAGTGAAGTTGAGGTAGATGATCAGCCATGATCTTACTGAATGGCGGAGCAGGCTCGAAGGGCATATGGCCTATGCCTGCTCCTAATTCTTATGTTCTTATCCCTAACAGCCCTTGAGAAGGTGGTGGTGGTGAAAGAAGACATTTCTCCTTATTTCCCAATTGGATTTATTAGTAACTATCTTGTATTAATGGCCCCTAGTTTTGGATTCTCCCACAAGTGGAAACATTCTTTTCCCATCCACCCTGTCCAACCCATTTATAATTTTGAAGGCCTCTATCAGGTCACCTCTAAGTCTCTTTTCTAAAGAAAAAAGCCCCAACGTGTTCAATCTTTCCCTACAGCTGTAATCTCTCAGTTCTGGTACCATCCTTGTAAATGTTTTTGCCATTTCTCTAGTGCTTCTATGTCCTTTTTATAGTACGGAGACCAGAACTGTCCACAGTATTCTAGTGCAGCCTGACCAGGGTCCTACACAAGTTTAACATAGCTTCACTACTTTTGAATTCTATATCCCTAGAAATAAATCCCAGTGCTTTGTTAGTATTTTAATTGCTTTGCAGACCTGTGATGCTACTTTTAATGATTTCGTCACCTATATCCCTTAACTCTTCTATCCCATTCAGTTTATTTTCTAAAGCTGTAGGTGATGTTTCTATTTTACCTACCAAAGTGCATCACCGCACATTTATCTAGGTTAAAGTTAATTTGCCACTTAACTGCCCAGTCTACAAGTTTTCTAATGTCTTCTTGTCTTATGAACTCGAGAACTGTGATGCACTGTGGCCACAAGTCCATGTCTAAGCATTGTTGGTCGCTTAACACTGGGATTCTTAAAAGGGAAGGCAACTGCACGGATTAGTCAATTTGAACGGATTAGTCAATTTGAAAGTACTAAGCCACCTATATCCCCCCCTCCCCACCATTTAAATTAACATTTAAATATAGTTAGGCAACTTCTAACTCCCTTTAAGATGCCCAAGAGATAGTGACACATAATGTACATGGTAGGCAGGCAGTGTGTACCCATGTGCCAGTATTCTCTTTCAAACAGTCGTGCTGCCATAGTAAATTTTACTAGGAACATACACAGAGCGTGCAACGATGCAATTGGCATTGTAATGTCATCACTAGCCAATCTTGTAAGTGCATGCCAAGCCATGCCAGCTAACTGCTGGTTAGAATATTAAGCGGAACAATATTAGCACAAGTAACATAAATGGGAAACAAAGGACATCGTCCACTGGACATAATATTTACCCAATAAGGCCAACCCAATGTGAGCATGCTAGCTTTTCCATCCCTTAAGGGGATTTTGTTTCCCCAAATTTTGGAAATAGTTTCTTTGTGTTGGCCCTTTGGATAAATGGATATCTAAGAGATGCCCAACACATTGTCTGTATTTTAGATATTGGTGCCCAATTTTTTTTCTACATTCTAGGTCAGATCCCGATTAAAATTTTATAAATGAAACCATTAATGACTGTGATAGCCTGTCTTCCTAATCTCCATGGAGGAGATACTCCAATGCTACCTCTGCAAGGTACCCAAATCAATAATTTGACAAACAAAATCCACCACTGCACATCAGCACTAATTTGGCAGAGTGGTACAGCAGTGTTCTTTGCTATACCACTCAAGTTATAGAAGGGAGAACTCGGCACTGGATGCTTAGACAACTGGGCTTCTTCACCAAGTGCTTAATTGAAAAAAAAAACTTGGTACTAACTGAAAAAAATATTCCTTTACATCTATAACTACAAAAATCTGCCTAGCCAAACAGTCGCCTTTTATCTTGCATCCTTGAATTCAAGTGATTCCAGTAAATGACAGACAATCTCTCACTGTTCTTAACCTCAAAGCTACACATTGTTCAAATAAAAGCAGAATACACGCATGAAGTTCAGAATATTCAAGCGCATTATTGCACAAGGCCAACTTTTCAGCAAGAGAATAAATAGGAATCACATCTACTTCAACATCCGCCAAGCTACAGGGAACACAGTGAACAGGATTGAATATACAATCAGCATTCATTTGCCACTCTTCTAGAAGAGATTGATTAACCCTCTCAATATTAAGAGATTGTAGCATTTATACATACGCTTAAAAACCAATTACAACCCTCAACACAAACTTGTCTCATCTTTTTGTATATTTGAACAGGATGTTGATTGATTAACTGGGGAAAACAGATTTGCAGGCTACAGGAACACAGTAGCCCACATTTTACTGCCAAAATAACGGCGAGTTTAATGCGCCCGTCGTTATTAATGTGTAAATCGTCCAGCAACTTGTGGCGAGGAAGTGATACTCCGTGAGTTGCAAATCGCCACTGAAAGTTAGGGCTATTATTTAACAGCGTAAGTGCCTTTTTAATGAGATTTATGTTCTTGCAATGTCATTCAACATCTCCAGCCCAGAAAGGGAACAACTGGAACTGTGGAGCCACATTCCCACAGGTAGTAAATTGTTAGAGAATTTAAAATTAAAAAAAAAATTCTTACTTTTCCTTTCTCTCTCATTCCAATGTTTCCCTCCCTCTGTACCTGATTTGATTCGAATTCACCCTATTTCCTTCTCCGTCATTCCCATTTCTTTCTCAATGCTTAAATCTCCTTGGTTAAGGAGCTAGACTGTTGGTCCCTTTGTTCACCAAGGTCCCCGATACCCTGCTGCACCATTATCAGCTCGCACTTCCAGCAACTTGCAGGTGAAAACTTTGAGCTGAAGGGCGAGGGAAGAAATTCAACTCCTGAGTAAGTAATGACCATCAACCTGGTTTTGAGGTGGACAGTCTGACTTTGAAGGTGGCGGTCAGTAATTTTGATAATTCAAAACTGGACAGAAAAACGGTTTTCGTTTATATAGTGCCTTTAACGAGGTTAGAAAAAACATCCCAAGGCGATTCATAGAAGTGTAATCAGACAAAAATCAACGCTGAGCCAAAGAAGGAGATATTAGATGGGGTTATTAAAAGCTTGGTCCAAGATGTGTGTTTTAAGGAGGGTCTTAAAAGAGGAGATGCAGGTGGAGAGGTTCAGGGAGGGAATTCCAGAGCTTAGGGACTAGACAGCTGAAGGCTTGGCTGCCAATGGTGGGGCGAAGAGAATGGGAGATGCACAAGAGGCTGGAATTTGAGGAACTCAGATAGTTGCAGGGTTGAAGAAGGTTACAGGAGAATGAGAATTTTAAATTTGAGGTGGTGGTGGACCGCAAGCCAATGCAGGTCAGCGAGCACAGGGGTGATGGGTGAGTGGGATTTGGTGCAGGTTATGAGATGGGTGATGCGCTATCAATTACTCATAAAAGACTGAGAGTTAAGAGAGTAACTAAAGGCTTTTATTAACAAAAGAATGAAGGTCTGCCTCGAGTGGTCGACCGGTCCAGAAATACAAAGGGCTGGGGAGCAGTCACCTTTATACTAGGACTTGTGGGAGGAGTCAGCCGAGGCATGTCCAGGCATGTACACAGTGGAATACAAACAGTGGTTTACCACATTCACCCCTTGTTTAAAATTGAGTCCGGCGGGGTGAAGTGTATTAAAAGTTAGTGTATTGGAGTCTCTCCGGAGGTCTTGTCTGCCGCTGTGATCGGCGTGGCGACGGCAGGGGTAGTGGAGCTTCCGGCGTCGAGTCCTGCGTGGGCTGTGGCACAGGCGTGTCGTCCTCGTAGATGTCGAGCGGGTCGCGGGGCCCAGGCCTGCCGTCTGCTGGGGCTGGATATCGGATCGTGGGGGGGGGGGGGGGGTGGTAGTGAGTTACTGCGGCCCCCGAGGGTGCAAGGTCTCTTATGGAGACTGTGTCCTCCCGCCCGTCCGGGTATGCAATGTAAGCATACTGGGGGTTGGCGTGGAGGAGGTCGACCCTCTCGACCAGGGGGTCCGTTTTATGGGTCCTCACGTGCCTTCTCAGTAGGACCGGCCCTGGGGACGTCAGCCATGGCGGTAGCGATGTCCCCGATGTGGACTTCCTTGGGAAGACAAACATTTTCTCATGAGGGGTGGCGTTAGTGGCAGTGCAGAGCAGTGACCGAATAGAGTGGAGCGCATCGGGGAGCACATCCTGCCAGCGGGAGGTTGGAAGGCCCCTAGACTTTAAGGCTAGCAGGGCGGCCTTCCAAACTGTCGCATTTTCTCTTTCCACCTGTCCGTTCCCCCGGGGGTTGTAACTGGTGGTCCTGCTTGTGGCAATACCCCTAGTTAGCAGGTACTGACGGAGTTCGTCGCTCATAAACGATGAGCCCCGGTCGCTATGGATATAGCTGGGGAAACCGAACAGGGTGAAGAGGTCGTTCAGACATTTAATGACCGTGGCACTGGTCATGTCCGGGCAGGGGATGGCGAACAGGAAACGGGAGTACTCATCAATAATATTGAGGAAGTACACATTGCGGTCGGAGGAGGGGAGAGGCCCTTTAAAATCAACGCTCAGGCGCTCGAAGGGGCGAGTGGCTTTTATCAGGTGGGCCCTGTCTGGTCTATAAAAGTGCGGTTTGCACTCAGCGCAGACTTGGCAGTTCCTGGTCATGGTCCTGACCTCCTCAATAGAGTAAGGCAGGTTGCGGGCCTTGATGAAGTGGAAGAACCTGGTGACCCCCGGGTGGCAGAGGTCATTGTGGAGGGCCCGCAGTCTATCGATCTGCGCACTGGCGCAGGTGCCACGCGATAGTGCATCCGGGGGTTCATTGAGCTTCCCGGGCCGGTACAAGATCTCGTAAGTGTAGGTGGAAAGTTCGATTCTCCACCTCAAGATCTTGTCATTTTTGATTTTGCCCCTCTGCTTGTTGTTAAACATGAAAGCAACTGAATGTTGGTCAGTGAGCAGGGTAAATTGTTTTCCGGCCAGGTAGTGCCTCCAATGACGCACAGCCTCCACAATCGCCTGGGCCTCCTTCTCAACAGCGGAGTGTCTGGTCTCCGGGCCTTGGAGGGTTCGTGAAAAGAAGGCCACGGGTCTCCCCGCCTGATTGAGGGTAGCGGCCAGGGCAAAGTCGGACGCGTCGCTTTCCACCTGGAAGGGGATGGATTCGTCCACTGCGTGCATGGTGGCTTTGGCAATGTCTTCCTTGATACGGTGGAAGGCTAAGCGGGCCTCTGCCGTCAAGGGAAAAGAGGTGGACTTGATCAGCGGATGGGCCTTGTCCGCATAGTAGGGGACCCACTGGGCATAATAGGAGAAAAACCCTAGGCACCTCTTCAGGGCCTTGAGGCAGTGGGGCAGTGGGAGTTCCATAAGGGGACGCATCCGGTCGGGGTCGGGGCCGATGACTCCGTGTTCCACAACACAGCCAAGGATGGCGAGGCGGTTTGTGCGGAATATGCACTTCTCCTCGTTATATGTCAGGTTCAGGAGTTGGGCGGTGCGGAGGAATTTTTCGAGGTTTGCGTCATGGTCCTGCAAGTCACGGCCGCAGATGGTCACATTGTCCAGATATGGGAAAGTGGCCTGCAACGCATTTTGATCTACCATCTCCCTTTGGAAGACGGAGACCCCGTTGGTGACGCCGAAGGGAACCCTAAGGAAGTGGTAGAGGCGGCCGTTTGCCTCAAAGGCAGTATACTGGCGGTCCTCAGGGCGGATAGGGAGCTGGTGGTACGCTGATTTCAGGTCAATGGTCGAGAAGACGCGGTACTGCGCGATCTGGTTGACCATATCAGCTATGCGGGGGAGTGGGTAGGCGTCCAGCAGGGTGTAGCGATTTATTGTCTGGCTGTAGTCGATGACCAGGCGCTGCTTCTCGCCGGTCTTAACGACCACAACCTGGGCTCGCCAGGGGCTGGTGCTGCCCTCAATAATCCCTTCCTTCAGGAGCCGCTCCACTTCGGTTTTAATGAAAACCCTGTCCCCGGCACTGTATCGCCTGCTCTTTGTGGCGATGGGCTTACAGTCGGGGGTGAGGTTAGCAAACAGTGGGGGGGGGGGGGTGACTCTGAGTGTCTGTGGACTGTGAGTGGGGGTAGGGGTCCACCGTACGCCATCGTAACACTTTTAAGGTGGCACTGAAAATCTAACCACAGCAGGACGGCAGCGCAGAGGTCGGGCAGGACCAGAAGTTTAAAATGATCGTACACGGTCCCGTCTACTACGAGTGTCACTACGCAGTAGCCGCCGATGTCCGCCGACTGGGACTCGGAGGCCATAGAAATCCGCTGGTGCGCAGGCAGGACTGGGAGAGAGCAACTCCGCACCGTGTCGGGGTGGATGAAGCTCTCCGTGCTCCCAGAGTCAAAAAGGCAGATTGTATCGTGGCCATTTACCTTAATGTCCATTGTGGAACTGGCCAGCTGGTGCGGTCTCGCTTGGTCCAGTGTAACGGATGCCAGCGTAACGGATGCCAGCGTAGGGGTCGGTGTGTCGCTGCGGGTATCAGATGAGGCGGTGTTGGGGGCCTGCTGCGTTCCGGCTGTCGTCCAAGATGGCGGCGTCCATGATCCCCATGTGGCTGGAGGCTGGTGGCTGCTGTACCGGTGGTTCGCACATGGCCGGGGAGGCCCAAGATGGCGGCCCGCATGGCCCACACGCGGCGCTGCTGGGGTTCGGGGTGGCTTTGGCCCTGCAGACGTTAGCGTAGTGTCCCTTCTTCCCGCAGCCCGAGCAGATCGCGTTTTTCGCCGGGCAGCGCGCTCAGGGGTGTTTTGCCTGGCCACAGAAGTAGCATTTCTGGCCTTGGGGCACTGCTGTCTGGCCTTGGGACACTGCTGCGGTAGTTGGGCCGTTGCTGGGGCGGCACGGCGCTATGAGGCGGTCCTACCGTGTCCCAGGCTGTCATTCCCCGCGGCGTCCACGGTGCAGAGGAGTAGGCATCCATGCCCCGGTAGGCTGCATCCAATGATAGTGCGAGTTCAGAGGCCTTGTTGAGGTCGAGGTCACTCTGCTCCAACAGTCGCTGTCGGGTGTAATTGGATCTGTGGCCCGCTACAAAAGCGTCCCGGATAAGTTCCTCTGTGTACACGGCGGCCTTTACATCCTTACAACCACAGGCCCGGCCAAGCACAGACGGTGCCTGAAGGTATTCCACGGTCGATTCCCCAGGTTGTTGTTTACGACTCCCCAGAAGGTGCCTGGCATACACTTCGTTCACTGGGCGCGTATACTGGTCCTTGAGGAGCTTGATAGCGTCCGCGTACGAGGTCGCGTCTTGGATGACCGAGTACACTCGGTGGTTCACTTTGGAGGTCAGGACATCCAGTTTGTCCTCGTCCGATTTGATTGCTGCGGAGGCGGTCAGAAATTTTTCGAAACACTTAAGCCAGTGAGTAAACTTGGTGGATGAGTCCGCCTCCCGATGATCTAAGTCCAGGCATGCTGGTGTGAGGATCTTCTCCATTATAAAAATTTTGTTAATAAAATTGATGCGCTATCAATTACTCATAAAAGACTGAGAGTTAAGAGAGTAACTAAAGGCTTTTATTAACAAAAGAATGAAGGTCTGCCTCGAGTGGTCGACCGGTCCAGAAATACAAAGGGCTGGGGAGCAGTCACCTTTATACTAGGACTTGTGGGAGGAGTCAGCCGAGGCATGTCCAGGCATGTACACAGTGGAATACAAACAGTGGTTTACCACAATGGGCAGCAAACTTTTGGATGAGCTGAAGTTTAAGGATTAAGGATGGAAGGCTAGCCAAGAAAGCAATGGCATAGTCAATTCCGGAGGTGACAAAGACATTGATGAGGGTTTTGGCAGATGGGCTGAGGCAGTGGTGGAGATGGACAATGTTAGAGGTGAAAGAAGGAAGTATTTGTGATGGAGAGCATATGGGGTCAGAAACTCCATTTGGGGTCAAATATGATGCCGAGATTGCGAACAATCGACTTCAGCCTGAGACAGTGGCCAGGGAGAGGGTTGGAATCAGTGGCAAAGGTATGGAGTTTGTGGTAGGGACGAATGGCTTCCGTCAACTAAATCCAGGCTGACACACTGAGGAAATGTTGCACTGTCGGAGGTACCGCCTTTGAGATGAGACAATAAGCCGATGCCCTGCTTGCCATCTCAGGTGGACACAAAAGATCCCATGGCACTATTTCAAAAAACAGCAGGAGAGTTCTCCACAGTGTCCTGGCCAATATTTATCCCTCAACCAACATCAAGAACAGATGATCTGGCCATTACCTCATTACTGTTTGTGGGAGCCTGCTGGGCGCAAACTGCTGCCATGTTTCTTAAATTGCAATAGTAACTACAAATCAAAAGAAGTCTGTCGGTCTTTTCTTTCTTTCTCAATGTTTAATTGAAGGAAATTGCAGCTCATCCAGGACTGGATGTCAGACAAGCAGTCTGAGAACACAGACAGTGGAGAGGTCGAGAAAGGTGGAGAACAGGTCGAGCCAGGCATCGTCGGCTCACATGTGGAAGCTAACCTCATGTTTTTGGAAGTTGTCACCAAAGGGCAGCATGTAGATGAGACAGCGGAGCAGGACACAAAGATCCTTGGGGGACTCCAGAGGTGACGAGGCGGTGGCAGAAAAAGAAGCCCAAAAAGTTTTTTTTAGCAGGGCACTTCCAAAAGGGTCGCTCCTGCTTGCGTTGTATTCGTAAGGGACGAAGGGGATTTAGGCTGCACAAGATCAGTGTCAAAGAGTTTGATGTCACCAGGAGTGGTTTGCACAACTTGTGTTTATTTATGTGACTTGCTCTGTGTAGGCGGATCAATTTTCCACATACTGTACATCCTTTTGTAAAAAGAAACACCCCACCCGTTTTTGAACTGGATAAAAGGTGGCAAATCTACGAGAAAGGTACATACAAATCAGCAATCAAGAACAAAACCACTTGACCGACTTGTATGATGGGGTGATTCATTGAGCCAACTGGTACCAGAAAGCATGGCTGCTTGCATTTTTATATAGCACCTTTAACGTAGTAAAATGTCTCACGGCGTTTCACAAGAGTGTTATCAAACAAAATTTGCCACCGAGTCATATAAAGAGATATTAAGGCATATGACCAAAAGCTTGGTCAAAGAGGTAGGCTTTTAAGGAGCATCTTAAAGGAGGAAAGAGAGGTAGAGAGGCGGAGAGGTTTAGCGTGGGAATTCCAGAGCTTAGTGCCTCGCAGCTGAAGACACCGCTGCCGATGGTGGAGCGATGAAAATCGGGGATGCACCAGAGGCCAGAATTGGAGGAGCACAGATATCTCGGAGGGTTGTAGGACGTTCCAGAGATAGGGAGGGGCAAGGCCATGGAAGGATTTGAAAACAAGGATGAGAATTTTAAAATCAAGACGTTGCTTAACCGGGAGCCAATGTATGTCAGCGAGCGCAGGGGTGATGAGTGAACTGGACTTGGTGCGAGTTAGGATATGGGCAGCGGAGTTTTGGACGACCTTAAGTTAAAGGAAGGTGAAAGATGGGAGGCCAGCCAGGAGTGCATTGGAATAGTGAAGTCTAGAGGTAACAAAGGCATGGATGGGGGTTTCAGCAGCAGATGAGCTGAGGCGGGGCGGAGATGGGCGATGTTACGGAGGTGAGGACGTGGATATATGGTCGGAAGTTGATCTCACAGTCAAATACGACACAAAGGTTGCGACGTGTCTGGTTCAGCCACAGACAGTTGCCAGGGAGAGGGATGGAGTCAGTGGCTAGGAAACGGAGTTTATAGTGGGGACTGAAAGCAATGGCTTCAGTCTTCCCAATATTTAGTTGGAGGAAATTTCTGTTCATCCAGTACTGGTGTCGGCCAAGCAGTCAGACAGTTTAGAGACAGTGGAGGGGTCAAGAGCTTAATATCTATATTGGTCATGGTGTAATGCTCTATCCATAGACACTTGTCACGGTGAACTCTGGATCTCAATCTCTTTGTGGGAGTAATGTCACCTCATTTACTTCACTGCATTGCTGCCCAGGT
This sequence comes from Somniosus microcephalus, assembly GCF_052327205.1. Taxonomy (NCBI): domain Eukaryota; kingdom Metazoa; phylum Chordata; class Chondrichthyes; order Squaliformes; family Somniosidae; genus Somniosus; species Somniosus microcephalus. The sequence continues at coordinate 214,203,693 of NC_140989.1, read as the reverse complement.
TACAGCTACAGTTGGAGGCAGTGTGTTAAAGTAAATCCGATATTGAGCTGTACAATAACAATCTCTACAACACACAATGTTTGGGATTCGTACAGGAAGCATTTTCACAGGAATGGGTGAGGTACAAAACGACTGCTGGTCATGGAACTGCAGCCCAGTATGCCTTTGCTTTCAGCAGAGGAGGAAGAGGAGGAAAAAGAAACCAAAAATAAAACTTCAAAAGCATCTTACTGTACTAAAGACTTGCTGTCATTTGCCATCTTGAATTAAAAATTGGAGTTAACCTCCTACGCCATGATGGAAGTAAATTATGCGATTTCAGTGAAATCTTTACTAAACTAGGTCAGACAATAGCTTCATTCTCCTTTGCTCTTCCCCTCTCCCCAATATATACAATGCATGCATACAAGCAGCTGGCTCATGTCAAAGATGATAAGTATGCTGGAGAAGTGGGAAATAGGTGGTTAATAGGTTTTCTTTTCTTGACAATTTTCACTTTAGGACCACTAACATCAGAGCTCTCTTACAGTGAACGACTATCAGAGAAAATGTGACTGACGTCCCTTTAATATGCTACAAAGTAAGATTTCGATCCTGTGAAAGCTCTTTGAAACCCATATCATCTGAACACAGTGCAGCACTTGAAAGAAAAAATTTAAATATGATTGCAGTTCTCATAAAAGCATCGCTATCTATTTAAAACTGTTTCACATGTAAGCGCAGCTGAGTTGGTGCACTGCATCGCTCATTATACTCACTACAATACAAATCATTTGGGAAAAAAAGTTTTCCCCCAAACTTTTCCAGATCCTTTCATCAGAGTAATAAAAATTATGCAATTAAACTGTTTCTCACTCATTCCCCCGAAAAATCTCCAAAGAAACATAACAGGTGGGGCCGTGTGGTAGTTGCACTCAACACAACTAATACACTGATGTCTCTTTTATACTAAGGATCACATTGCAAGTATCCAGCAGCACAAAAGACCAGTGCCATCAGGGCCACCATAACCCACCCCAGGAGAAATCCTGCAACACAAAGGACTCGTGCTATCAGGCACCATAACCCACCCCAGGAGAAATCCTGCAACACAAAGGACTAGTGCTATCAGGCACCATAATCCACCCCAGGAGAAATCCTGCAACACAAAGGACTAGTGCTATCAGGCACCATAACCCACCCCAGGAGAAATCCTGCAACACAAAGGACTAGTGCTATCAGGCACCATAATCCACCCCAGGAGAAATCCTGCAACACAAAGGACTAGTGCTATCAGGCACCATAACCCACCCCAGGAGAAATCCTGCAACACAAAGGACTAGTGCTATCAGGCACCATAATCCACCCCAGGAGAAATCCTGCAACACAAAGGACTAGTGCTATCAGGCACCATAATCCACCCCAGGAGAAATCCTGCAACACAAAGGACTAGTGCCATCAGGCACCATAACCCACCCCAGGAGAAATCCTGCAACACAAAGGACTAGTGCTATCAGGCACCATAATCCACCCCAGGAGAAATCCTGCAACACAAAGGACTAGTGCTATCAGGCACCATAATCCACCCCAGGAGAAATCCTGCAACACAAAGGACTAGTGCTATCAGGCACCATAACCCACCCCAGGAGAAATCCTGCAACACAAAGGACTAGTGCTATCAGGCACCATAACCCACCCCAGGAGAAATCCTGCAACACAAAGGACTAGTGCTATCAGGCATCATAACCCACCCCAGGAGAAATCCTGCAACACAAAGGACTAGTGCCATCAGGCACCATAACCCACCCCAGGAGAAATCCTGCAACACAAAGGACTAGTGCTATCAGGCACCATAATCCACCCCAGGAGAAATCCTGCAACACAAAGGACTAGTGCTATCAGGCACCATAATCCACCCCAGGAGAAATCCTGCAACACAAAGGACTAGTGCTATCAGGCACCATAACCCACCCCAGGAGAAATCCTGCAACACAAAGGACTAGTGCTATCAGGCACCATAACCCACCCCAGGAGAAATCCTGCAACACAAAGGACTAGTGCTATCAGGCATCATAACCCACCCCAGGAGAAATCCTGCAACACAAAGGACTAGTGCTATCAGGCATCATAACCCACCCCAGGAGAAATCCTGCAACACAAAGGACTAGTGCTATCAGGCATCATAACCCACCCCAGGAGAAATCCTGCAACACAAAGGACTAGTGCTATCAGGCACCATAATCCACCCCAGGAGAAATCCTGCAACACAAAGGACTAGTGCTATCAGGCATCATAACCCACCCCAGGAGATAGTTTCCTGGTTGCCTCGATGAAGCAGCAAAAAAAACTCCATTGGTTGTGTCAGTTTACCTATATAACAACAGTTATCGTATTCCAAATGTAATTTTACACTGTGAAACACACATATTTCAACTTGACTGTAGTGTGATTTAAATGCAAGCAATTTAAAAAAAAATCTTAATACTGGTGAGCTCCCAGTCTCCCTATCCAGCAAGCTAATTTTATTATTGCTGATCTATAAAAACCTTCAACTCGATACAAGTCTCTGAGGGGAAAAGCACAGTTGTGATTGCACAAGTACTTCTATTATCACAGAATGCACCTCGAAGCACAACCGCAATAGATTCAGCACAATGGACTGGCACAGTCACAACATCTCATACATTGGAAGTAGTTTCATCATAGTATAAAAGGAACACAAGGTTGTTGATTCAGGCAGGGCTTGAATCAATAGCCAATTTGGATTAAAGAAACATCAGCAGGACAAGCTTATTGAGCCTTGTAAAGCTGAATGAATAATGCAATTTTGATGGTGCCTAATTCGGAACAAATGTGATTACAGTTGGTGGAGTATTTGCCAATGCACAGTGAACATATATAAATATAAATACAAAGACTACACCAGCATTTATTGAGCTTGGCTCACAGGACACTGGCATGTGTTAGCTACCTGCATTTATGGTTCTAAATCCAGCTCTCTTACTCTAGTGGCAGAATTGTAGACTTATTATTCTGTAAAATTAAAAAATGCTACCTAAATCAACATGCGGTATGTGCACTAATTGAGCTTAAAAGCATTGCGCTTATTTGATTCTAACTTATTCAACTAACTAAACTCAGGAAACAGTAAGGCCTATTAGAGACCAAAAAGGTAACCTGTGTAATAACAGAAAGTGCTGGAAACACTCAGCCGGTCAGGCAGCATCGAGGAGGAGAAAGAGTCAACGTTTCGGGTCGAACCCTTTGCTGTTATTTCAGATTTCCAGCATCCGCAGTATTTTGCTATTGTGAAGGGAACCTGTGTGTTGAGGCGGAACACATGGGTATGGTTCTTAATGAATACTTTGCGTCTGTCGTCATAAAGGAGGGGGACGATGCAGACATTGCAGTTAAGGAGGAGGAGTGTGAAATATTAAAGGAGATAAAGATAGTGAGAGGAAATATTAGGCTGTTTAGCCTCTTTGAAAACAGGTAAATCACCAGGCCCAGATGAAATGTACCCCAGGCTTTTAAGAGAAGCAAGAGAGGAAATAACGTTGTACTATTGTTTAAAAAGGGAGAAAGGGATAGACCAAGTAATTACAGGCCAGTCAGCCTAGCCTCGGTGGTGGGCAAATTATTGGAAAAAATTCTGAGGGACAGTAGTAATCGTCATTTAGAAAGGCACGGATTAATCAAGGACAGTCAGCATGGATTTGTTATGGGAAGGTCGTCTGACTAACTTGATTGAATTTTTTGAGGAGCTAACAAGGAGGGTTGATGAGGGTAGCAAGTTTGATGTAGTCTACATGGATTTTAGCAAGGCATTTGACAAGGTCCCACTTAGCAGGTTGGTCAGAAAAATAAAAGCCCATGGGATCCAAGGGAATGAGGCATGTTGGGTCCAAAATTTGCTCAGTGACAGGAAGGAAAGGGTAATGGTCGAGGGGTGTTTTTGTGACTGGAAGGCTGTTTCCAGTGGGGTTCTGCAGGGTTCAGTACTAGCTCCTTGCTTTTTTTGGTATATATCAATGATTTAGACTTCAATTTAGGGGGCATGATTAAGAAGTTTGCAGATAATACAAAACTTGGCAGTGTGGTTGATAGTGAGGAAGAAATGTTTAGAATGCAGGAAGATATCAATGGACTGGTCAGGTGGGCAGAAAAGTGGCAAATGCAATTCAATCCAGAGAAGTGTGAGGTAATCCATTTGAGAAGGGCGAACAAGGTGAGGGAATACACAATAAATGGTAGGACACTGAGAAGTGTAGAGGAACAGAGGGACCTTGGAGTGCATGTCCACAGATCCCTGAAGATATCAGGACAAGTAGATAATGTAGTTAAGGCATACGGGATGCTTTCCTTTATTAGCCGAGACATAGAATATAAGAGCAGTATGCTTGAACTGTATAAAACACTAGTCAGGCCACAGCTAGAACACTGCACACAGTTCTGGTCACCACATTACAAGATGGATGTGATTGCCCTAGAGAGGGTACAGAGGAGATTTACAAGGATGTTGCCAGGACTGGAAAATTGTAGCTATGAGGAAAGATTGGATAAACTGGGGTTGTTTTCTTTGGAACGGAGGAGGGTGAGGGGAGACTTAATTGAGGTATATAAAATTATGAGGAGCCTAGAGTGGATAGAAAGGACCTATTTCCCTTAGCAGAGAGGTCAATAACCAGGGGGCATACATTTAAAGTAATTGGTAGAAGGATTAGAGGGGATTTGAGGAGAAATGTTTTCACCCAGAGGGTGGTGTGGGTCTGGAACTCACTGAATGAAAGGGTGGTAGAGGCAGAAACCCTCATCGCATTTAAAAAGTACTGGGATATGCACTTGAAGTGCCGTAACCTACAGGGCTAGGGACCAAGAGCTGGAAAGTGGGATTAGGCCGGATAGCTTTTTTTCAGCCGGCGCAGTCATGATGGGCCGAATGGCCTCCTTCTGTGCTGTGAATATCTATGATTCTATGACTCCACTTCACCACCTAGCATGTACCTCCTGCAACAGTATAAGTGCAGTCACTGAGTTTTTATACCAGAGCCCTGCTCTTCATATCAAGATTCAGCAAAACTGAATTAACAATATCTCCCTGGATTGAATGGAATTTTTCAGTTTACTTTCTCCAGATTTATCTTTATTTTCTCCCTCCCCAAGCAGCTTTAACTCTTGCTGGCATACAATTCCAGAGACAGTGCCAGCCCTCCAGTACCTCACTCAAGTGCCCATTCTTCTTCCTTGAATCTGGGCAGTGAAATGCTGGCAGGTTATTCCACTTTGGGAGACGTCATAGCTGAGCCCAATCCTGTCTACACCCAAAGATCTAACGTGTCTACTTTCCAGCAAGAGGCACTGAACAAGAACAGGATCTGTTTTCCCCTCCACAACCCAACAGCATTGATGCCAAATTGCTCTCACCCGAACTGCAATAAGATTTCAGTAGAACTCTTTATGGCTTCGTTTACACTGTCAGTGCACATGGTTTTAGGCAAGATCAATGCACAAGCGGCAGTATATCACAAAAGACTACCAGAATATTAAAGGTCTGAGATGAGAGAACCTCTCCAGGAGACAATCTCTCAATGATTTGAGTTCCCAAACAGTGCAGCATTAAACCAGTTTATATGGATTATTGTGGGTGTGAAACATCTTCCTATCCTGCTGTGGTGCAGGTGGCATAGTGGTTAGCACTGTTGCCTCACAGCACCAGGGACCCGGGTTCGAATCCGGCCTCAGGCGACTGTCTGTGTGGAGTTTGCACATTCTCCCCGTGTTTGCGTGGGTTTTCTCCGGGTGCTCCAGTTTCCTCCCACAGTCCAAAGATGTGCGGGTTAGGTTGATTGGCTATGATAAATTGTTAGGGGGATTAAATACGTGGGGTTACGGGGATAGGGTGGGATGTGTGTTGGTGTAGGGGTTACGGGGATAGGGTGGGATATGTGTTGGTGTAGGGGTTACGGGGATCGGGTGGGATATGTGTCGGTGCGGGCTCGATGGGCCGAAATGGCCTCTATCTGCACTGTGGGGTTTCTGTGATTTCTGTGAGTACATCACAAGCTGCAATATTCTGTGCAACGGTGCCATCCTCAGACCTTTTTACTTAGGGTCAGTTGTACAGTATTTGCAAATTTTTATATGAAATTGAATATTTATGCTGAGGATTGGTATGTTGTTTTCGTGCAATATAATTATCATCCCAATAGTCCACCACCGCTCAATGTTAGCAGATGAGAAAAGTCAAATTTGCAGCATTAAAAATAGATTTGTTGCTTATGTGCAGAAATGTGACTGCAATCTTCAAGGTTAAATGGTTTGGGCACGTGGTTATTGAGTGTCCTGTTTCTGTTGTGATGGTCATAGATGGATAGGCAGATAACTAGACTGACAGCCAGATTTGTAGCCTTGTGTATCCTTTGTTAACCCCTAGGAACAGGACAACTATATATTATAAGGGCATAACTTTTTTTTAAACTACTTGGAACTAGGGCGAGGGCTCTTTGTATTGATAAAAGTATGTGTGGAACAAATTGGTATCCAGTGTGGTGATGGTGGTTGTTTGTTGCGCGATCTCTCTAAGGCCACAAGAGATGCAGCTGAGTATGGCCAAATGCTCAGAAGTAAGGAGCTTGGGGTAATTGACATTTTCTTGGTCATGAGTTCTTTAGTTCATTACATAGAAATAACATGTACATAAAATATTAAAACAAAACCACACAACATATTCCTCAGATAAAATTACTGACTGGCCATTCATCACAGCTTGGGCCCAAATTGGCAAACATTGAAAGAAATAATACATAATTCGCAACGAATATATATTCCCTTATGAAATTTTTAAAAACCACAGGAAAAGTGATCCAACTGTGGCTAACAAGAGAAGTTAAAGATAGTATTAGATTAAAGGAAGAGGCTTATAATGTTGCCAAAAAGAGTAGTAAGCCTGAGGATTGGGGGGATTTTAGAATTCAGCAAAGGAGGACCAAGAAATTGATATAGAGAGAAAATAAAATGAGAGTAAACTAGCAAGAGACATAAAAACAGATTGTAAAAACTTCTGTAGGTATGTAAAAAGGAAGAAATTAGCAAAAGTAAACGTGGGTCCCTTACAGGCGGAGACAGGAGAAATGATAATGGGGGAATAAGGAAATGGCAGAGAAATTAAACAAATACTTTGTATCTGTTTTCACGGTAGAAGACACAAAAACATTCCGGAAATAATAGGGAAACAAGGGTCTGGCGAGAATGATGAACTTAAAAGAAATTAGTAAAGAAATAGTTTTGGAGAAATTAATGGGACTAAAAGCCGACAAATCCCCTGGACATGATGGCCTACGTCCAAGGGTTTTAAAAGAGGTGGCTACAGAGATAGTGGATGCATTGGTTTTCATCTTCCAGATTTCCCTAGATTTTATAATGGCCTCCGCGGATTGGAAGGTAGCAAACGTAACCCCGCTATTCAAGAAAGGAGAGAGAAAACAGGGAACTACAGGCCAGTTAGCCTGGCATCAGTAGTAGGGAAAATACTAGAATCTATTATTAGGGATGTGGTAACAGGGCACTTAGAAGCGACGTTCCCTTTAAGCTGTGTGGTTGCACAGCGCTCCAGGGATCCCACGCAGCCAGCTTTTCAATGCAAAAAACTCACATGGGGGAGTATTTTGAATGCCTGGGCAGGCCCTTAAAAGGGCTGCTTGGTGCCAAACAAAATTAGAGGGAACATTGCTTAGAAAATCAAAATATGATTGAGCAGAGCCAACACGGATTTATGAAAGGAAAATCGTATTTGACAAATCTGTTAGTGTTTTTGAGGGTGTAACTAGCAGGCTAGATAAGGGGGAAACCAGTGGATGTAAAAAGACGACTTGCATTTATATAGCGCCTTTCACGACCAACGGACATCCCAAAGCGGCTTACAGCCAATGAAGTACTTTTTGAAGTGTAGTCACTGCTGTAATGTAGGAAACGCAACAGCCAATTTGTGCACAGCAAGCTCCCACAAGCAACAATGTGATAATGACTAGCTAATCTGTTTTAGTGATGTTGATTGAGGGATGAATATTGGCCAGGACACCAGGGATAACTCCCCTGCTCTTCTTCGAAATAGTACCATGAGATCGTTTACTTCCACCTGAGAGCGCAGGTGGGGCCTTAGTTTAATGTCTCATCCAAAAGATGGCACCTCTGACAGTGCAGCACTCCCTCAGTACTGCGCTGGAGTGTCAGCCTAGATTTTTGAGCTCAAGTCTCTGGAGTGGGACTTGAACCCACAAACGTATCGGGATTTTCAAAAAGCATTCGATAAGGTGTCACACGAGGTTATTGCACAAAATTAGGGCTCATGGGATTGGGGGTAATATATTAGCATGGGTTGAGGATTTGTTAACAGACAGAAAACAGAGAGTGGGAACAAATGGGTCATTTTCAGATTGGCGGGCTGTAATTAGTGGGGTACCACACGGATCAGTGGTTGGGCCTTGGCTATTTACAATCTGTATCAATGACTTAGATGAGGGGACCAAGTGTAAGGTATCCAAGTTTGCTGATGATGCAAAGCTAAGTAAGCTGTGAGGAAGAAGAAAAGAGAATGCAAAGAGATAGACAGGCTAAGTGAGTGGGCAAGAACTTGGCAGATGGAATATAATGGCCCAGTAATTCCTGTCACAACGTGAGAGTACGGACGGGGTACTCACGCGTGTGCCAGGAGGAATTGCCGGTTTTCAGCATGCACAGCGCATGCGCTGAAAACGGGCATTTCCTGTCCTCTGACCCAAGGGGTTAAGAGGCTGAACGCGTGCGCGGTATTGGGCAGCGCGTGCGACTTGGATTTCCTGTATTTTTACAGATTTGCGCATGTGTAAAGGGCTCCGGTTTTTACGCATTGAAAAACCACACGTAAGTACTTAGTTTTACAGGTAAGTGGTCTTTTAGTACAATTTAGAATTTTTTTTCCCCACAGGTTTATTATTTTTAAAGAATCTACAGTAAGGTAAGTTTAGTTTTAGACCCTATTTTTAAAAAATTTATTTTTTTCAAAAATTTGATTAATTGTTTAAAATATTTTTTTAAACTTATAGTTAATTTAATCAGTGGGATGTTTTTAAAAATTTTATTTAAAGTTTAACTAGTGTTTTGGGCCCCCGTAGTTTTCATGAGTTTGACAGTCTTTACTATCAAACTCATGAATGAGTTTCCCCTCCCCGATTGGCTGCAGAGTGCTCACCTGATCCCAGCCGGCACATCGCACTAAGTACGCCGCTGGATCAGGTAAGCACTGTGCGCCGACATCTGAACCGGGCCAGTGACAGGAAATCCACTGCGGGCCAGGTTTCAGATGTCGGCGCGCCGGGTAAGTGCACATCGGGGGCTTGCACGCGCGGCAAGCCCCCGACACCAAGTTCTGGGCCAATGTGGGGAAATGTGAAGTTATCCACTTCGGTAGGAAAAACAGAAAACCAGAATACATTTTAAAAGGTGAGAGATGAGGAAATGTTGGTATTCAGAGGGACCTGGGTGTCCTGGTATACGAATCACAGAAAGTTTAACATGCAGGAAGCAATTAGGAAAACAAATGGTATTTTAACCTTTATTACAAAGGGATTGGCATATAAGAGTAAAGAAGTCTTACTGCAATTATATAGGGCCTTGGTGAGACCACACCTGGACTACTGTGTACAGTTTTGGTCTCCTAAGGAAGGATATACTTGCCTTAGAGAGAGTGCAACAAAGGTTCACTGGGCTGATTCCTGGGATGAGGGGATTGTGCCAGAACAGATTGAGTAGACTAGGCCTATATTTCCTAGAGTTTAGAAGAATGAGCAGTGATCTCATTGAAACATACAAAATTCTTATAGGGCTTGACAGGGTAGATACTGGGAGGATATTTCCCATCTGAAGAGTCTAGAACTAGGGGCCACAGTCTCCGAATAAGAGGTCAGCCATTTAGGACTGAGATGAGGAGAAATTTCTTCACTCAAAGGGTTGTGAATCTTTGGAATTCTATAACCCAGAGGGCTGTGAATACTCAGTCGTTGAGTATATTCAAGACAGAGATCGATAGATTTTTGGATACTAAGGGAATCAAGGGATATGGAGATAGTGCAGGAAAGTGGAGTTCGTGTAGAAGATCAGCCATGATCTTATTGAAGGGTGGAGCAGGCTCAAAGGGCCGAATGACATACCCCTGCTCCTATTTCTTATGTGCTAATGTTCTTAAATTCTCTGTAGATTACACAATTACTCTATGCTAATATTAAGGATAACTTTATTTTGAATGGCCACAGGGATTAGGTAAAGAGCACTGAAAATTAAATTATGCCCACAGATATTATACCTAACACCCTCTCATTATAACACTAACATATAGCAACTCAATATATTTACTGTATATTTCTCCAGTTCAGATTAACCAAACACTCTCATCAGATTTCATAGGATTACATAGGATATACGGCACAGAAACAGGCCATTCGACCCAACCAGTCTATGCTGGCATTTATGCTCCACTCGACTTCCTCCAGTCTTTTCTCATCTAATCCTGTTAGCATAACCCTCTATTCCCTTCTCCCTCGTATGCTTGTCCAGCCTCCCCTTAAATGCATCTACACTATTCGCTTCAACCACACTCTGTGGTAGCGAGTTCCACATTCTCACCACTCTCTGGGTAAAGAAGTTTCTTCTGAATTCCCTATTGGATTTCTTGGTGGTGATCTTATATTGATGGCCTCTAGTTTTGCTCTTCCCCACATTGGAAACATTCTCTTTGTACACTATCAAAACCTTTCATGATTTTAAAGACCTCTATTAGGTCATCCCTCAGCCTTCTCTTTTCAAGAGAAAAGAAACCCAGTCTGTTCATCCTTTCCGGATAGGTGTACCTTCGCATCTCTGGTATCATCCTTGTAAATCTTCTCTGCACCCTCTCCAGTGCCTCTATATCTTTTTTATAATATGGCAACCAGAATTGCACACAGTACTCCAAGGTTCGATACAAGTTTAGCATAACTTCACCACTTTTCAATTCTATCCCTCTAGAAATGATGTTTTGTTTATGGCCTTGTTAACCTGTGTCGATGCTTTGTGATTTGTACTCCCAGATCCCTTTGTTCCTCTACCCCAATTAGATTCTTATTTTCCAAGTAATATGTGACCTCCCTATTTTTCTTACCAAAATGTAATACCTCACATTTATCTGTGTTGAATTTCATTTGCCAATTGTATGCCCATTCTGCAAGTTTATTAATGTCTTCTTGTAATTTGTTGCAGTCCTTCTCAGTATTGGGCTATCCCCCCCACCCCCAATTTGGTGTCGTCCACAAATTTAGAAATTGTGTTTTTGATTCCATGGTCTAAAGCGTTGATATAAATTGTGAACAGTGGCCCCAGCACTGATCCTTGTGGAACACCACTTCCTACCTTCTGCCACTCTGAATAGCTACCCTTGATCTCTACTCTCTGCTCTCTGTCTTGAAGCCTGCTAGCCATCCATTCTGCTACTTGTCCCTTGACTCTGCATTCCATGACCTTATTCATCAGTCTATTATTTGGTACCTTATCGAAGGCCTTTTGAAAATCTAGATAAATTACATCTGCATTACCCTTGTCTACTCTCTGTTACCTCTTCAAAAAATTTAATTAGTTTGGTCAAGCAAGACTTTTCCTTTTGAAAGCCATGATAACTATTTATATTTTTTAATTCCAGATGTTCTTCTATCTTCTCCTTTAGTAAGGATTCCATTATTTTTCCTACCACCGATGTTAAACTGACTGGCCTACAGTTCCCTGGACATGTTCTATCTCCCTTCTTAAATATAGGTATTATGTTAGCTATCCGCCAGTCCTCTGGCACTACACCTTTATCTAACGAATTACTAAATATGTGTAGTAATGCCTCTGCTACTTCTTCCCTAGATTCTTTTAAAATACGCGGATGTAATCCATCCGGACCAGGGGTTTTATCCTCCGAGTTTCATTAGTTTATTTAGTATATCTCCTCATTTTATTTTAAATGCAGTTAACTCATTACTAATCTCATCATCCAATGTCCCCTCCATCTGTTCTATCTCCCTGGTAAATACTGAAGCAAAGTAATTATTTAATATCTCTGCCATCTCTCTATTGCTGCCTGTGGCATTATCCTCTTCATCCCTTCATGGCCCTATTCCCATCCCAAACTTCCTTTTTTTATTTATGTGCCTGTTAAATATTTTATTATTTTGTTTTATGTTCCTTGATAATTTAATTTCATAGTTCCTCTTTGCCTTCCTAATTGGGTTTTTTGACTTCTCTCCTAATCCCTTCATATTCTCCCCTGCTGTCCATGTACTTAATGTATGCCTTTTTCCCTTACGGCTTTATTCATCCACGGTGTCTCATTAGTGTTTAGCTTGTTCTTGTTTATTCGCGGAATATATTTTTCCTGGACTCTGTTGAACACCGTTTTAAATGTTTCCCATTGCTGTTCTCCATTATTGTTTGCTAATACTGTTGTTCATTTTATTTTCCCAAGTTCTATTCTCAGCCCCTCAAAATCAGCTTTTCTCCAATCTAATAGCCTGGTCTTTGTCACATCTATGTCCTTCTCAATGACTATCTTAAAGCGTATATTATGGTCACTATTGCCTAGATGTTCCCCTAGTTTTACTTCTCTTATCTGCTCTGGTTCATTCCCCATTACTAGATCCAATAGTGAATCCTCCCTTGTTCGGCTTTTTGCATATTGGGCTAGAATGGAGTCCTGTACACATTGTAGGAACTCCATTCCCTTATCCCCTTTACCTATCTCTTCTGTCCAATTAATATTTAGGTAGTTGAAATCCCCCATGATTATTATTCTATGTTTTTTACTAATTTCCCTAATTTGTCTGCATATTTCTTCCTCCACCTCCCTTCCACTATTAGGTGGTCTGTAGACGACTCCTATTAGTGTGATCTCAATTCCCAATCTAGCACACCTACATGTGTCATATTGTTAGAAGCTACTCTTTAGCATAGAAGAATCCAGATACGTGCCTCTAAAGCCACCAACATCCACACACGGCATGATCCTCTCCCAATATCTCGAGCCAGATGAGAAAGCCTGTGCCAAAGCAAACGGCTGTGACGTGCCTAAACGACTATCGACCTGTCGCACTCACACCCATCATAATGAAGTGTTTCGAGAGACTGGTCCTGGCTCACATCAAAGCCAGTGTTCCCGCCTCTCTTGACCAACACCAGTTTGCCTATCGTGCAAACAGATCAACGGAGGATGCAATCACAACTGCTCTACACTCTGCACTGAATCACTTAGATGGTAAAGAGACCTACATCAGAATGCTGTTCATAGACTACAGCTCAGCATTCAACACTATCGTCCCCAACAAGCTGGCCACCAAACTCCACACTCTTGGCCTGAACACTTCCCTCTGCAACTGGACCCTGGACTTCCTAACAAACAGACCCCAGTCTGTCAAATTAGGTAACCACACCTCCCCCCCCAACCCTGAACACGGGGGGCCCCACAAGGATGTGTGCTGAGCCCCCTCCTCTACTCCCTCTTCACCCACGACTGTGTGGCTGTTCATGGTTCCAACACCATCATCAAGTTTGCGGATGATACCGCGGTGGTAGGCCAGATCACCAACAACGATGAGTCAGCCTACAGGAAGTCCAGCATCTCGTGAAGTGGTGCGCCGATAACAACCTGGCCCTTAACATCAAGAAAACCAAAGAAATCATTGTGGACTTCAGGAAGTCTAAAGGCGGAAGTCACACCCCCATCCACATCCATGGGGCTGTGGTGGAAAGGGTGGACAGCTTTAAGTTCCTCGGAGTCCACATCACGGAAGACCTCTCCTGGTCCCTCAATACCTCCTCTCTGGTGAAGAAGGCCCAGCAGCGCCTGTATTTCCTAAGGAGGCTGAAGGGATGTAACCTGTCACCCCTGATCCTCTCTAACTTTTACCGCTGCACAATAGAGAGCATCCTGACGAACTGTATCACAGTATGGTATGGCAGCTGTAGCTACTATGACCGGAAAGCCCTGCAGCGGGTAGTCAAAACTGCCCAACGCATTACCGGCACCCGGCTACCGACCATAGAGCACATATACCAGAAACGCTGTTTACGGAGGTCACGGACCATCATCAAAGACCCTACCCACCCCAGCCACAGTCTGTTCGCCCTCCTGCCATCTGGGAGGCGCTACAGATGCATTCGCACCCGAACGACCAGATTTAGGAACAGCTTCTTTCCCAGGGCTGTCATCCTACTGAACTCCACAAATAAACTCTAAAGCCTGCACATCTGCCAATGCACTTTATTATGGTTATGTTTATGTTAATGTATTACAAGCCAAATGTATGTTGAATGTTTAAATGTTTTAATCTAAATGTACACTCTCGGGAGTCGCAAGCCTACATTTCGTTGTACTGCACTTGTGCACTAACAATGACAATAAAGTTGATTATGATTGTGAAAGTCATGAATAGCATTCTTATAGGAAGGAGGTTCCAATGTACAACAGAGAACATTTGGAACTCAAAAGGCCAACATTTCCACCTACAACCAAGAAGCCTTTTTGGTCTATGGATACAAATCTGCAGTAGTGGCAATTTTGGGTCCTAGGATATTAGTTGGTGAAGACTGTAAACAGAAGCTGACCAGCTAACAAGTGGCTTACTGGCATTTCAAATCTTATTGAACCCCTCAGTCGATGTATTTTTCTGATGACTGTAGAAATAAGAAAATACACCACAAGGTGGCACATTCAGTTCAACACAGATTCAGAGGATAAAACAGTGAGAAGGCAACAAAGAAATGAACAAAGTCCCCCTTGATATGGTACAGGAAGAGAGGGTCACGCAAGCTAACTGAATGCTGTCTCACAATTCTCCCTGTTGGTGACATGGCTTGCTCCGACTTGTATTCAGAAGTAGAATTCACTGGCACTGTGAAAACTAATGTGTCAATAAAGACTCCTTTTAAATTCAAAACATTTATTAAACAGCTGTATCTTTTATCTCAATGTGTTGGTTTAAAAGTTAAGCAATTCAAGTTTTCCAAACATCTATAGTTAATTGTAGTGCTTGACTTGTACTGAATAGTAAAGCAGCTTGGCATTGAAAATGTTGGAAGGATGTGTGTCATATTCCAAATGCCAACAACACCCACCAATAGAAAGAACCTGAACACTGCTTCCAATGGCATGCATGACCCAGGAGCTGCCATCGGGACAGCACAAAATCTGACCCTCTATTCTACTGTCTCTCTAGTAGGCCCTATAGAAACTAATGGCACACTGCAAAACAGGCTGCAGATCTCTGCTTGAGCACCATTCTCCAAGGCATCCCACTGTCACCGTAAAACCTCTTTAGATATTGTGAGAGAGAAATGTAAAAACAAAATGGGCTGATATATATTGAACTGAGATTATTCAATGGCAGGTCTGTACTTCTAAACAGCAAGTTCCTTAACAAAACTACTTCTGAATAGCAGCCTTTGGAACCTTCTGCAAAACTAAACCAAGTTTACAATCAGAATTCAAGAACTGAAACTCATGACAGAAGCAGCAGCAGCTGTTAAAACACGTAGAAGGAATTCAGTTAATCAGGTACCCCATATCCAAAGAGAGCCATTTCACAATAGCTTGGCTTCAAAAGCTACACTGAACCAGTGGGAAGACTCCAAGCTCACAATGTTTAGAAAAAGTTAAGGCCTGCTGGATATAAGAAAGCATAGAAAAAGAAAAGCCCAGGAAGATCACTCCTTCCATGAACCATTTGTAATCTACCCCATCATGGATATTACACATACCATTTCATCACTTGAGTGAAAGAGCTGGTGCACCGTATACAGCATCTTGAGGCTGGGATTAACCTCCTGCTCCTCGACCAGCACTTATACATCTTGTTCTTAGCTGCTATGGAAAGTTCCATTAATCAGGCTAGATATTACAGTTCTGCTGCAGAATAATGTGGCATGTGTGTTATCCATGCCCATCTTTCCAGCAATCCATGTCTGAATCCCTCCAATCAGGTTTCCACCCCTGCCACAGTACCAAAACAGCTCTCATCAAAGTCACAAATGACATCCTTTGTGAATGTGACAAAAGTAAACTATCCCTCCTCGACCTTCTTGACTTGTCTGCAGCCTTCGACACAGTTGACCACTCCAGCCTCCTCCAACACCTCTCCACCATCGTCCAGCTGGGTGGGACTACACTCGCCTGGTTCCATTCTCATCTATTCAGTCATAGCCAGAGAATCACCTGCAGCGGCTTCTCTTCCCGCTCCCACATCATTACCTCTGGTGTTCCCCAAGGATCTATCTTTGGTCCCCTCCTACTTCTCATCTACATGCTGCCCCTTGGCGACATCATCCGAAAACACAGCGTCAGTTTCCACATGTACACTGATGACACCCAGCTCTACCTTACCACCATTTCTCTCGGCCCCTCCATGTTCTCTAAATTGTCAGACTGCTTGCCCAACATCTAGTTCTGGATGAGTAAACATTTTCTCCAATTAAATATTGGGAAGACCGAAGCCATTGTTTTCAGTCCCCGCCACAAACTCCGTTCCCTAACCACTGACTCCATCCCTCTCCCTAACATCTGTCTGAGGCTAAACCACACTGTTCGCAACTTTGGTGTCATATTTGACCCCGAAATGAGTTTCCGACCACATATCTGCAGCATAACTAAGACCGCCTTTTTCCACCTCTGTAACATCGCCCGTCTCCGCCCTTGCCTCAACTCATCCGTTGCTAAAACTGTCGTCCATGCCGTTGTTACCTCTAGACTTGACTATTCCAATGCACGCCTGGCTGGCCTCCCACGTTCTACCCTACATAAACTGGAGGTGATCCAAAACTCGGCTGCCCGTGTCCTAACTTGCACCAAGTCCTGTTCACCCATCACCTCTGTGCTCACTGACCTACATTGGTTCCTAGTTAAGCAACGCCTACAATTTCAAAATTCTCATCCTAGTTATTCAAATCCC
Source organism: Somniosus microcephalus (assembly GCF_052327205.1). Lineage (NCBI taxonomy): Eukaryota > Metazoa > Chordata > Chondrichthyes > Squaliformes > Somniosidae > Somniosus > Somniosus microcephalus. Next base: position 214,186,729 of record NC_140989.1, on the reverse strand, counting down.
TCCATGGCCTCGCCCCTCCCCATCTCTGTAATCTCCTCCCCCCCACCCCCCCCCCCCCACAAACAAGATATCTGCGCTCCTCTAATTCTGCCTTCTTGAGCATCCCTGATTATAATCGCTCAACCATTGGTGGCCGTGCCTTCTGTTGCCAAGGCCCTAAGCTCTGGATTCCCTGCCTAAACCTCTCCGCCTCGCTATCTCTCTTTCCTCCTTTAAGACACTCCTTAAAATCTACCTCTTTGGCCAAGCTTTTTGTCACCTGCCCTAATTTCTCCTTGTGGCTCAGTGTCAAATGTTTTTGTCTTATAATATTCCTGTGCAACGCCTTGGGACGTTTTACTACATTAAAGGCGCTTTATAGATGTTGTTGTTGTTGTTGTTAGCGCAGTGGCCATTCTATATCCTTAAAAAATGTAGGGGGAAAAATTGGGTCGCGCACACTTTGGGATGCTAACTTTGCCAGGGCGCTACATTTAGCGCCACCCGCACCCAAAATTCACTGGTATGTGCCCCAAGAGGGAGGCGGGGCGCTACTGGAAGTGTCCCACCTCCCTCTTGGGGCGCTGCAATGTGAATAGCACGGCGCTACGTGCCGCAGCTTTGCAGGCCTTCCTCCCCTTATTAAAGAGGAGGGGCCTTGCGCAGCGCAACCCGGGGCCCAGCTAGGCCACCAGGAATCGGATTGCTGGCAAAAGAGCCCGGTACTCAAGAGAAGTGCCGGCACCCCGCGGTGGGGGGGGGTGGGGGGGGGGGGGGGGCGCGCTGCACAGAAGGCCAGGGACAGCAACAGGGGCAGGTGCTGGCTGATGGCCAGCAATAAAAATGGCCGCCCGGCACCTCCCCTTTAACTTGCGCCGCCCCGGCTGCAGGTAGGCCCCCCAACCCCGTCGGACATAGTGGTCCGGCGGTAAGTCAGGAAGCGCTACTGAAGATCGCTGCCGGGGCGCTGCGCACGACGATGACGTCATTGCCGGAGGCGCAGCGCTGCGGGGTGCCAGCAGTTACCGCCACCACTAACATCCTGCTGAATTTCGTGGGAGGCGATGGCGACGCTGCGCCCAGGCGCTAGTTGCTTTGTGCCCAGAAGGCGCAAATCAACCAAATTTTCCCCCGTAATCTTTAAATGAGTTACGTCGTAACTTGGTTCTCAGCCTATGATTCAACTCAACTTCGGTTGTGCGTCGCAGATTAAAAAAAAACGAAACATTTTCAATGTTTAGGGTGCACCGCTAAACCACACAGACCAGAAGGTCCTGGGTTTGATTCCCAGTCTCAGGTGAATTAGTTGTTCTGTCAGGGCAGCAGTTGGCTTCAGTGCCCGTGGACCAGGGAGGAGAAAAGAAAGACTTGGGTTTATATAGCACCTTTCACGACCACTGGACGTCTCGAAGTGCTTTACAGTCAATTAAGTACTTTTGGAGTGTAGTCACTGTTGCAATGTTGGAAAATCCGTTCGGCTTCCTGATATCCAGGGGCCCCAGATGGAATGTGCACTTGTGGCGATGTTTAATGAGGATAGAGCTAAGTTTGCTTGTGATGGCCTTAACAGTAAAATAACCTGCAACAACTAATGGGAGAATGGCCATTTGGGTAAGGTACTAGAAGGTGACAATGGAACTGTACTCCAGGAGAGGAAAATGAGAAAAGAAAAGCACAAAAGCATCAACTTCAAACGTCTGGTTTACATTGGCCCAGATTTTGCAGTCAGCAGCGAACTAACGGCACTAGCCAATCATTATACTTAAACTTATCCACAGGCTTTCAATAGGCAGGCAGTGACTAGTGGGGTACCGCAGGGATCGGTGCTAGGACCCCATCTATTCACAATATATATATAAATGATCCAGACGACGGGAACTAGATGTAATAGCTCCAAGTTTGCATACGACACAAAGCTGGGTGGGCGTGTGTGCTGTGAGGAGGATGCAGAGAAACTCCAGTATGATTTGGACAGGTTGGGTGATTATACTGCATTTGCCATGCATCTGCCCAATGTGGATAAATGCGAGGTTATCCACTTCGGTGGCAAAAACAGGAAGACAGATTATTATCTGAACGGCAATAGATTGGGAAAAAGGGAAGTGCAACGAGACCTGGGTGTCCTTGTGCACCAATGGCTGAAGGTAAGCATGCAGTGCAGCAGGCGGTTAAAGAAGGCAAATGGTATGTTGGCCTTCATAGTGAGAGGATTTGAGTACAGGAGCATGGATGTCTTGCTGCAGTTGTACAGGGCCTTGGTGAGACCACACCTTGAGTATTGTGTGCAGTTTTGGTCGCCTTATCTGAGGAAGGATGTTCTTGCAATGGAAGGAGTGCTGCAAAGATTCACCAGACTGATACCTGGGATGGCAGGAATTACGTATGAGGAGATTGGGTCGATTAGGCTTATATTCGCTAGAGTTTAGAAGAATGAGAGGGGATCTCATTGAAACTTATAAAATTCTAACAGGACTAGACAGACTAGATGCAGGAAGGATGTTCCCAATGACGGGGGGAGTCCAGAACCAGGGGTCACAGTCTAAGTCTAAGGATAAGAGGTAAGCCATTTAGGACTGAGATGAAGAGGAATTTCTTCACCCAGAGAGTGGTGAACCTGTGGAATTCTCCACCACACAAGGCAATTGAGGCCAATTCATTAAATATATTCAAGAAGAAGTTAGATATATTTCTTAAGGCTAAAGGGATCAAGGGATGTGGGGGAGAAAGCAGGGACAGGGTACTGAGTTTGGATGATCAGCCATGATCTCATTAAATGGCAGAACAGGCTCGAGGGGCCGAATGGCCTACTCCTGCTCCTATCTTCTATGTTTCTATGTTTTTGCACTTAAAACTTGCGCTAATTATAAATCAAAAACAGAACGGCACCCTCTACAGGGGATTTGGGACCTGTGTGAACAGGGCAAGCAACTGTGTATCTCATTAACCAATCAGATTGAAGAATCCTTACTGAGACAGTGTCTGAACCAGGACGTGTCAGTTAGAATATTTAATTAAATGCCAAATTATGTACAGAAAGCAAAATAGAGAGTGAAAGATGGATTAAAGAGAGGCAGAAAGACAAAGTAAAAAAAAAAGTTTTTAATTTAAAAAAAATCCCCAACATAATTAAAATCTGAAGGAAAGAGACTCCACACTTGTAAAAGTAAATATTCAGTTCCAGAAAGGTTGTTTAGCAGTAATTAAGACTGCCACACCGTTAAAAAAAATTCACTTAACACTTGAATGGACAAGCCCAAACTTTTTCTGGCATGTTTAGTGGGGATCTAGTAGGTAAGTACCGTAATTTCACACCCTTCTATGTGCTTCAACGCTGAGTCACTCGGCGAGATACTATTAAAACAAAGGTTCTGGAGGAACAGGGCAACTCGGACAGCAACTTCCTGATTTATGCATTTAACTGCGCATGTGTAGTCGCCAGAAGTTGATGTCCAATTTACTCCTTAATAACGGTGAGCAATGATAGCCTCACCGTTATTTCTACTGCAAAATCACTGAGCTCATTTGTTGTTTAATATATGGTGACCACACCACATTGTTGGTCTTCAAGTCTTTGATTAAAACAGAGATATTGCAATCCGTTTAATTACACAGATGATTAACTTCAGTTAGAACAGCCAATTTACCATGTCCATAATTTTCCCCAATTGCACGGCAATTCAGTGGGGAAAAAAACTCACTGAACAATCTTTATGGTTAACATATTTAAACCACAATGCACAAAGGAGTTGCTGTAATAAATTTAGCCTGAACTCAAGGAATATGGACATGAAAGGTTCTTTTTGTACTTTTTACATACACATTAATGAAGCATAACTAATGATTCTGGTCATACCAACAATACAAATATTGGAGAGAAAAAAGTGAAAAGACTGATCTTATGTTTAAAATGACAAGCTGCATGGAAAGATTAGCAAAGCTGAAGCTTTACAGTTTAGGGAGAAGGAGGGAGCTTGTTGAGGTATCTAAAATATGAAATACTAGCTGAAGTGCCCGGCGGTGCCGAGGCTTTTTCGAGGGCATGTTGTTGTTGGAAGAGAGAGAGAGAGAGCGACTGGGGGGGGGGGGTAGAGAGAGAGCGACTGGGGGGGAAGAGAGAGAGCGACTGGGGGGGGAAGAGAGAGAGCGGGTGGGGGGAAGAGAGCGGGGGAAGGGGCGGGGGGGAAGGGGGGGCAGGGGCCCAGGCCGAGAGCCCCGCCTCTCCGAGCCCCGCTCTCCGAGCCCCCCCCCCCCACCCCCCCGCCGCCAACACCGGCCGAGCCCGATTGCGGCTCTGAGAGACGGCTGGCGGCCGAGCCCCGCCCCACCCCCCCGGCCGAGGCCCGATTGCGGCCTCTGAGAGACGGCCGGCGGCCGAGCACCGCCCCCCCCCCCCCCGCCGAGCGCGGAACAGAGACGCCGCATCTCACCTGCTCCTGCTGCGCGCGCACCTTGACCCTCGTGGCTGACGCCGTTGCCCTGGGTAACGTGACATGGCGGGGGGGGGGGGGGGGGGGGTGAGGAGCTTAGCAGCAGCCCAGTTACCTAGCTCGGGGTAAGAAAGGCGCAGGCTTTGAGGCCTAAGAAAAAAACGGGGAAAGGTAGGAAAAAGAATGTTCAGGTTAGGTTTACAAATGAGTGATTTTTTAAAAAACAATTTAATAATTTAATTTTATTTTGGTGGAAATGTATATTTGAAAAGAAAGACGCAGAAAGCAGGAAAAAGAATGGAAGCAAGATGGCGGCGACTCACCTCGGTTCAGAACGATAAGGCCCGCCCACACACGCACCAATTGGTCGACCGTCAGAGATCACCAAAGCGTAGGATTGGTCAATCGTCCCGTCACTCGACCGTAGGAGGGCCCGGCCGCACGCGGCAGCAAGCCGCCGTACGATTGGTCGAGCTCGAGGTCACTCTGTCGCTAATGAGCGGATAATGAGATGCTAATGAGCGGAATGTTGAAGTTTTTCGGATACCGCGGGCGCGATTTTAGCCCCGGCCGAAACGTAAATACGCTTAAAACCGTCTCGGAAGCGTAAGCTTTCTTTGAGAGGTAACGCGCGCGTAGGTACGCCCTGTAACTTTCGAGCGCATAGCCCGACAGACGCACAGGCGATGACAGACAGAATGACAGAAGTACCGATTTATATAGCTGGGGTGAGCCCGGCGTTGCCGGGGCTTTTTCGAGGGCATGTTGTTGTTGGAAGAGAGAGAGGCGAGCGAACTAGGGGGGTGGGGGGGGCGGCAGAGAGAGACTGGTGGGGGGGGGGAACAGAGAGAGACTGGGGGGGGAACAGAGAGAGACTGGGGGGGGGAACAGAGAGAGACTGGGGGGGGAACAGAGAGAGACTGGGGGGGGGAACAGAGAGAGACTGGGGGGAGGGGGGAACAGAGAGAGACGGGGGGGAACAGAGAGAGACGGGGGGGGGAACAGAGAGAGACTGGGGGGGGGGGGGTGGGAAACAGAGAAGCTCTCCCCCCCCGGCGATTCCCGAGGCTCTCCCCCCCCCCCCCCCGCGATTTCCCGAGGCTCTCCCCCCCGCGATTTCCCGAGGCTCTCCACCAACCCCCCCGCGATTTCCCGAGGCCTCTCCCCGCCCCCCCGCGATTTCCCGAGGCTCTCCCCCCGCCCCCCCCGCGATTTCCGAGGCTCTTCACCCCCCCCCCGCCCCCCGCGATTTCCCGAGGCTCTTCACCCCCCCCCCGCCCCCGCGATTTCCCGAGGCTCTTCACCCCCCCCGCCCCCGCGATTTCCCGAGGCCCTTCACCCCCCCCGCCCCCGCGATTTCCCGAGGCTCTCCCCCCCCCCCCCCGGCGGTTTCCCGAGGCCTCTCCCCCCCCCCCGGCGATTTCCCGAGGCTCTCCCCCCACCCCCGCGATTTCCCGAGGCTCTCCCCCCACCCTCCCGCGATTTCCCGAGGCTCTCCCCCCACCCCCCCGCGATTTCCCGAGGCTCTCCCCCCCACCCCACCACCCCCACGATTTCCCGAGGCTCTCTCTCCCCCCGCCCCCCCCGTGATTTCCGAGGCTCTCCCCCCCCTCCCCCGCGATTTCCGAGGCTCGCCCCCCCGCGATCTCCCGAGGCTGTGTGCTGGCGTCACGGGGGCCGTGCGCATGCGTGCCGGCGTCAAGGCGGCTGCGCAACTGGCGGCCTCTTCATTTTTTTGAAAGTCATGTGTGCTGGCGTCACGGGGTGGTGGGCCGTGCGCATGCGTGGTTTCAAGACCGCCGGCGTGCCCCGTTGCCGGGTAACGGGGGCCGTGCGAATGCGTGCCGTCGTCAAGGCGGCCGCGCAACTGGCGGCCTCTTCTTTTTTTTTGAAACTCATCTTTCGCCGAGTAAGAGGAGATTAAATAAATAGAGAGCAGCAAAAGAGGAGGAGGGAGTAGGAGTCGCTCGGTAGGCCCATGCAAGAAGGATGGTAGATGTGAATAGGAGGCAGGGCTCGGCTGCCGGTTAACTAAGTGGCCCCTCGGGTCGGGACGCAGGCCTGGTCTCGAACGAGGAGCCAACTGCCCCGCCCACCGCGTGCGCATTTGCTGAACACAATTTAAAACACAAATAAATTATTTAATTCCCTAACACATCATTAAAATATTTACCTTAGTTCCCTAACACACAAAGTGTGGGGGGAAAAAATCGTGAAAAATCAAGATGGCGGCCACTCACCTCGGTTCAGAAGGATAAGGCCCCGCCCACACACGCACCGATTGGTCGACCGAGTCAGGTCACCGAAGCGTAGGATTGGTCAATCGTCGAGTCACTCGACACTCAACTGTAGGACGGCACGCGCCAGGAACCCGCCGTACGATTGGTCGACCTCGACGTCACACGGTCGCTAATGAGATGCTAATGAGCGGAACGCTGAACGTTTTTCGGATACCGCGGGCGCGGTTTTTGTCCGGCCGAAACGAAATACGCCTATGACCGGTCCGGAATCGCAAGCTTTCTTTTGAGGTGACGCGCGCGTCGGTACGCTCTGTAACTTTCAAACGTATAGAACACGGACAGACAGACATCGGGACAGACAGGACAGAAGAGCC
>NC_140989.1:214026878-214179209 GCF_052327205.1 Somniosus microcephalus | reverse complement strand
GTGGGTCTACACCTGAAACGTCAACTTCTGTTCTCTTCACTGATGCTGCCTGACCTGCAGAGTATTTCCAGTGGTGTCTGTTTTTGTTTCAGATTCTGCAGTAATGTGCTTTTTGACCCTGTAAATCATGGTCTATACTTGATCAAAGCATACATAAAAGTGAGACTTGCACGCCAGAAGTCACAGCAAGTATTATCAGCTGAAATGAGTAAAGAAAAATGTTGCAGTATTTGTTTCCAGCACAACATTGAAAAGTGTTTTGGTATTATGTACTGGTTACAATATGCTAAATAAGCCTGGATGTTCTGCATTCTGTGACAAGGCATACTGGTCACATTGGAACTACTCAATCGTCATACATCGAACTTTAATCAATAACAACCAAATCAGAGCCATACATCATTTCATGTGTGCTGCTCCATTACTTCAAATGCAACGTGAGCACACTGAACTGACGAGCAACAATAACAAATTTACAATAAATTGGAACAAGCAGCAAAATACTACAGGTGCTGGAAGTCAGAAATAAAAACAGGAAACGCTGGAAAAACTCAACAGGTCTGTGGAGAGAGGAAAGTAGGTGTAAGCGCTCCAGGTCAATGACCTTTAGTTGGAAAGAGGAATTCAATCATTTTCTGATTAACTGTACTGATCTGTTTCAGAGTTCCACAATAATAGCAGCAACTTGGACAGGCTGACGTGTGCACTGTGCAATGTCATACACCAGCTGCCCTCTCAGGTGGAAGTAAAAGATTCCATGGCACTATTTCGAAGAGCAAGGGAGTTCTCCCGGTGTGCTGGCCAATATTTATTCCTCAAACAACATCACTAAAACAGATTATCTGGTCATTATCGCACTGCTGTTTTGGACTTTGCTGAACACCAATTGGCTGCCATATGTCCTACATTACAACATCGACTACACTTCAAAATGACTTAATTGGCAATAAAGCACTTTGGGACGTCTTGAGGTCGTGAAAGGCGTATATAAATACAAGTCTGTCTTTCTTTTCTTTTTTATGGGTACAATTGAAGCCAGTGAAGAGGAGGAGGTAGCTTCCAAGCAAATGTTCAGCTTTTGCCTCCAATAGAGTTTTATTTTTGAGCCAGACACAGTTATATACACAGTCTTCCTTTTTGCTGGCTTAATAACAGGAGACTGAAATTTCATCAATTCTTTGGAAGAAATATCAAACTGAGGTCTTATCTGCTTGTTCAGGTAGATGGTAAGATCCCTTAGCATTGTTCAAAGAGGAGCGGGGAGTTCTGGTCAACATTCCTCCCTCAAGAAATTACCACCAAACAAACCACATACTAACTGCGGATTCCTCGGACTGCTGTGTGGATATTGCTGGTACAGAATCCCTGCTCTGAATTAGAACACTCCAATTCAAACGGTAATTCATTGAGCCATTGCAATAGGATAAATAATGCACTATTTAAATGCAAGTATTATAAAATAAATACCTTAATGGGCTGATAACCCATACCGTCACAGTGCTAACCTTTCTCCATGTTCAAAGAAAGGATTGCTTTTCCCCATGACCGAACGGATAATGCACTGTATGGTATGATACAGAGCTATACAGAGCTAAAGGTCATAGGGTTGAATATCTCTCTGCACCTAGTTAGGTCTCAGTCAGGATAGCAGTTATGATACTTCAATTGATTTCTGGGCTATAAAGAGGGAAAATCAACCAAGGCTCCTGCTCACTATCTGGTGACCACTGCTAGAAAGTGGGCGTGTATGGATGAGGATACGGTTGGGATGCCGTTCTTGGTAGAATAGTCTCTCCAACGTTCAATGTCTAGGTTCAGATGTGAAGAATGGCATTTAAGCGAGGTACCAGAACTGGCACAAGCCACTGTGTTCAAGAAAGCAGAGAATTGGGAAAAAAAAACTGACCAAAACATATTAATACCAAATTGCACACCAGTTTTTTTGTACCATTATGTTAAAAAAGCACAGACGTACTAACAGCCATCTGCCCTTCAGGACCCTACATGCCCAGAGATCCATTCTCATCCCCACTACCACTGATCAAAAAAATCCCTGCATAAAATCAATCAGTCAGTCACCAAATTAAAGAAAAATGTCTCTATCGCAAACTGTATGCCATACACAAGTTGGTTTTGTTTTTTTGAAGATCTGAAATGATTTGATTTCCCCCCCCCCCTCCTTTCACTCTGTACAGTTCTCAACAGTCTACTGCTTCCTGTAGCTGACCTGCTCGGAGCCTTCATTAATTCCTCTCTTCAACCAGCCACCAAGCAGCATGTGACAGCCCAGCAACAACGCTCTCTCATGGGGAGAGTCCGCCCTGAGCAGCACAGCGGTGATTAGGAACTAAACAAGCTTTAAGAACACAGAGTCATAAAATAGTACAGCACAGTACGGCCCATTAAGTCTGCGCCAACTCTTATAAAATACAATCAAGTTAGTCCCATTCCCCTGCAATTTTTTCTTTTTCAAGCATGTACTTTCAAAACAAACTGAAGTATTCTTAGAGACTGGAAAGGAGTGATTGTTTTATAGACCTCAGATTGGAAATTGATCCACAGTACTGGGATCAATAGATCAATTTCTCCCGGTCAGTTAGTACAATGTCAAATACGAGGTGGAAAGATCAATGCCATCGTGGCTTAGTAGTAGCACTCTCATCTGAGTGAGGAGGTCATGGATTCAAGCCAGTGTGCAGCAGTGGAAAAACAGTCACAAGGCAACACAAAGAACAAGCAGCCCCAATCAAGCCCCTGAACTCAGATATGTAAAATACTTTACACTGCTTCCACTAGCTCTAGCAGAAATAAGCTTTGTATTTTTTTTAAATGAACTTGCAATTGCATTTTTTCTACATAGTGTCTTTCTCGACCTCAGAATGTGCCAAAGCGCTTTACAGTCAATGAAGTATTTTTGAAATGTAGTCACTACTGCAGTGTAGGAAATGCAGCAGCCAATTTGTGCAGAGCAAGATTCCACAAACAACAATCAGATAAAGGACTAGATCGTGTCAACCGTGGCTCAGTGGTAGCACTCTCACCGGAGTAAGATCATGGGTTCAAGCCCCATACCACAGACTGCAGCACATAATCTAGGCTGATACAAGTTGGACAGAAAGGAGGGCAGAAAGACTTGCATTTATATAGTGTCTTTCATGATATCAGGATATTCCAAAGCGCTTTACAGCCAACGAAGCACTCCCAAAGTGCAGTCACTGTTGAAATGTCGGAAACACAGCAGCCAATTTGCGCATGTAGGTCAAGGTAACAAAGTGATTTAGATTTTCTGTTTTGTGCAAAAAATAAACTATTGACAAATGTAAAATAGCTACCGAGGACCAGATCATCAGATAAGGAAGTGCTGCCAATGTTCTGAAGCTTCCGCGAACCAGTAATGTATTTGAAATATTGCTGTATTCCCAGTGATTAAACAAGATACATTCAGAATATAATACAGGTGCCACTAAGCTCTTTGTATACTGCAGAGTTGTGCGAAATGTTTATATTGTGTTGGCACATTTTGTTACTACTGTTAAAATACTACTCAATCTTTGTAGTGTTGCACATGCTAAGTCAGGACAACTTGAATTTCCCTCAGAGCATTAGTGATGGTATAGATATGAGGGTCTGCAGTTACTGGAGCTTGTTTAGTATTTTTTCCGTGAGCCTTGGCTCAGTGGTAGAACTCTCGCCTCTGAGTCAGGTCATGGGTTCAAGCCCCACTCCAGCACGTGAGAACATAATCCTGACACTCCAGTGCAGTACTGAGGGAGTGCTGCGCTGTCAAGAGGTGCTGTCTGTCAAATGAGACATAAAACCAAGGCCCATCTGTCGTATCAGTTGGATGTAAAAGATCCCATGGCACTATTTGAAAAAGAGCAGGGGAGCTCCCCCCAGTGACCTGATCAATTTTTATCCCTCAATCAACATCACTAAAAAACAAATTATCTGGATAGAAGAAAGAAACAGCAATGAGATAAATAAGCAGTTAATTTGTTTTTGCTGGTGTTGGTTATGGGATAAATATTGGCCAGGACACTGGGAGTACTCCTTGCTCTTTGAATATTGCCATAGGATATTTTACATCCACATATTCAAAAGATGGCACTTCCGATCGTGCAGCACTCCTTCAGTACTGCAGTGGAGTCGGCAGAGGCTACAGTAGCTCAGTTTATTTACACTAAAGACGGAGGGAAGGAAGGAAGCAATGGCTTGTATTTATATAGTGCCTTTATAACCTCAGGACGTCCCAAAGCACACTATACCCAATGAATTACTTTTGAAGTGTAGTCACTGTTGTTTTATGGGAGCTTCTTTGCATACAGCAAGGTCCCACGAATAACAATGAGATAAGCTGTTTTGGTGGTGTTGGTTAAGTTAAGGGATAAGTGTTTGCCAGGACAAGTTAACCTCTTGGGCTAATGACTCTCCTCCCTTTCCTCTCTCTCTTTTGCCGGGCTATTGTTCGAAGTGTGCTAGATACTCTCCAGCACTTCAAGCAAATGGCCATTATTTAGGTGTCGGCACAGAGAGCGAATGTTGACAGGTCATTCAAAAGTCTTCTATCTGCCTAGCCTCTTTTGTGTCAGGAGTGCAGAACAGAAACTAAGTGAGCAATTATATTGACAGGAAAACAAGACACCAAGAATTTGCGGAGAAGAATTGCAAGAATTCAGACATCATCCTTTTATTGTTTTAGACAAATTAATTTATATACTGTGTAAATTTGGTTATTGCACTGCATTAGCATCTTTCTAAGTCTTTTTGCTTCACCTATAAATAATTGACAAAATTATTTGGGCTACAGTATATGCAGTAGTCTACAGTGTGTTGTTTTTCTGCCCGCTTAAGGGACTGAAGCATGTGGTGGGAATCCCAAGATTTTGCTTGCAAGTGAAGGTTAATAAACCTCAGCTAGGCTAACTGATATCTGGGTGATTAGATGCACAGGTTTTGGTTCATAAGAAACTTGGTCTGCTCTAAAAATTAGAGCGTAGCCATGAACACCAGTAAGACATTGGGCGCGGGGGGTGGTGGAGGGGAGGAGTGCGGTAGCTTAAACTGTAACATATAACAGGACTTGGGTGAAACAAATCTGAAGCCCTTGTGGAGATACTTTCTCTATGGACACCTGGATCAGCAAAACAAAAGAATTGTGATCGTGAGCAAACAGAATAAACTTTTAGAATGAACTTCATTCTGACTTGTCAGAATAAAACCGGATAACTTTCTACGAGGATCTTATTTATTAAAATCAAAGTCTGTGCATTGTTGGTTTGTACTCGGTGTAGCATTAAACACTCCTCACTCAATTTCAATACAAAGTAAATGCAAAGATATTTGTTAGTTAAGGGTATCAACGGATATGGAACAAAGGCAGGTAAATGGAGTTGAAGTACAGATCAACCACGATCGACTAGAACGGTAGAACAGATTCGAGGCGCTGAATGGCCTATTCCTGATCTTAATGTTCCTGTTCCTAAAGCTCGCTCAGCTCTGCCTCCTCAGTGTGCCATAAGTACCTCAAAAGAGCTACTGCATCAGCTGACATCTACTGATTTCCCACACCAATCAAAACTTTTGGTCTCCGAGTTAAACTGCCCAATTTTAGACAATTGTAGATTCACATTACCTAGGAACTTGAACTGAGGTTGTGCTTTCTTTAGTACAACAATAACCTGGTTAACAGCAGTCAGCATGGATTCAGGAGGGGAAGACTTAGCTCGACTTCTTTGAGGAAGTGATAACCCAAATGGACTATGGGAAGCCCCATGACATGGTGTGCCTCGACTTCCAAAGGGCTTTTGACTAATAGCCTTTTGTGTGGAACTTTATCAAACTCAAAGCTGTGGGGATACAGGGTAAACCCAGGAATGGCTTAGAAACTGTTTGAAGGGTAAGGAACGAGTACTCGTGAGGAGTCATGTCAGCTGGGGGGGGAGAAAAGAGAGGAGAGAAGTGAGTGTGAAGATCAATACTGTTTCTAATTTACATAACTGACCTGGATTCAGAAACTCGCAAAGAATGTGGTAACAAAGGATGCATTAAAGGACCTTAAGGCAGCTATGATGTCACTGATAGTACAGGGAACACTGATAGTACAAGTAAACTTGCAGCAAACATAAAGACAGACTGCAAAAGCTTTTATCGGTATATCAGGAGGAAAAGACTGGTAAAATCCCAAGTCGGTCCCTTGCAGTCCGATTCGGGAGAATATATAATGGAGAATAAGGAAATGGCAGACCAATTAAACTCATACTTTGGTTCTGTATTCACAAAGGAGGACACAAATAACCTCCCAGGAATATCGGCAAACATAGGGACTAATGAGAGGGAGGAGCTGACAGAAATTAGTATCTCTAGGGATATGGTGTTGGATAAGTTGAGGGGACTGAAGGCCGACAAATCCCCGGGGCCTGATAAACTACATCCTAGGGTACTTAAGGAGGTGGCCCTGGAGATAGCAGATGCTCTAAGGATCATCTTCCGGAACTCCATTGACTCGGGAACAGTACCCGTGGATTGGAGGGTAGCTAATGTTACCCCAATATTTAAAAAGGGGGGTAGAGAGAAAGCAGGGAATTATAGACCAGTAAGCCTTACATCAGTTGTGGGCAAAATGCTAGAGTCCATTATTAAGGATAAAATAGCGGAGCACTTGACAAATGGGGAAAGGATCGGACAGAGTCAACATGGATTTACAAAGGGTAAATCGTGTTTGACTAATCTGCTGGAATTTTTTGAGGAAGTAACTGGTAAAATAGATGGGGGAGAGCCAGTGGATGTGGTGTACCTTGACTTCCAGAAAGCCTTCGATAAGGTTCCACACAAAAGATTATCATGCAAAATTAAGGCTCATGGGATTGGGGGCAAAGTATTAACGTGGATAGAGAACTGGCTGGCGGATAGAAAACAGAGAGTTGGAATAAACGGCTCGTTTTCGGAGTGGCAGGCAGTGACCAGCGGGGTGCCGCAAGGATCTGTCCTGGGACCCCAGCTGTTCACAATATATATAAATGATCTGGATCAGGGAATTGGATGCAATATTTCCAAATTCGCTGACGACACTAAACTAGGAGGAGGGGTGGGCTCTGATGAGGATGTCAGGAGGCTACAGTGCGATTTGGACAGGTTGGGGGAATGGGCGGATACGTGGCAGATGCACTATAATGTGGATAAATGCGAGGTTATCCACTTTGGGGGTAAAAACAGGAGGGTAGATTATTATCTAAATGGCAATAGATTGGGAGATGGGGAAGTGCAGAGGGACCTGGGTGTTCTTGTGCACCAGTCACTGAAGGAGAGCATGCAGGTGCAACAGGCGATTAAGAAGGCAAATGGTATGTTGGCCTTCATATCAAGGGGGTTCGAGTATAGGAATAGGGATACCTTACTACAGCTGTACAAGGTGCTGGTGAGACCGCATCTGGAGTATTGTGTACAGTTTTGGTCGCCCCATCTGCGGAAGGATGTTCTTGCCATGGAAAGAGTGCAGCGGCGATTCACCAGGCTGATACCTGGAATGGCGGGAATGACCTACGAGGAGAGATTGAATAGTTTGGGCTTGTACTCACTGGAGTTTAGAAGATTGAGAGGGGATCTCATCGAAACATATAAAATTATGGCAGGCCTGGACAGGCTGAATTCAGAGAGAATGTTTCCAATGGCAGGGGAGCACAGAACCAGGGGCCACAGTCTAAAAATAGCGGGCAAATCATTTAAAACAGAGATGAGGAAGAATTTCTTCACTCAAAGAGTGGTGAGCCTGTGGAATTCCCTGCCACAGAGGGCTGTGAAGGCTAATTCAATAAATATTTTCAAGAGAGAATTGGATATATTTCTGAAGGCTAAGGGGATTAAGGGTTACGGAGAAAAGGCGGGGACGGGGTACTGAACTGGTAAGATCGGCTAAGATCTCAGACGAAGATCAGCCATGATCTCATTGAATGGCGGAGCAGGCTCGAAGGGCCGAATGGCCTACTCCTGTTCCTATCTCTATGTTTCTATGTTTCTATGAATCACAGAGTTCCTACTCCTGACCAGTATCCACTGACTAGTGCTTTAAAGTACCCCGGCCACTGGTGAGGGTAGGCTCTGTTATGTTTTTTACGGCCAAACAGCTTGCCAATTCTCATTGTCTTGTCTAGATCCACATGAACGATAGCCATTTAAGCGAGACACTAAAGGGTAACGGTCACCCATGGAACTGTACTCCAGTAAGACGTGGATAGCCATTTAAGCGAGACACTAAAGGGTAACTGTCACCCATGGAACTGTACTCCAGTAAGACGTGGGGTGTGGTTTGGGGGGGGGGGGGGAGAGAGAAAGAGAAGAAGTGAGGAGAAAATTTAGAAGAGACAGCGTTCTAAAATATGTGCCACGCACTACCTATTCTGGGTTGTCTGCATTACATAAGCAACCAGTAATTCATGCGTGAGGAGAGAAAGAGAAGAGCAGGAGAGAAAGAGAGGGAGAAGAGCGAGAGAGAAAGAGAGGGAGAAGAGCGAGAGAGAAAGAGAGGGAGAAGAGCGAGAGAGAAAGAGAGGGAGAAGAGCGAGAGAGAAAGAGAGGGAGAAGAGCGAGAGAGAAAGAGAGGGAGAAGAGCGAGAGAGAAAGACTTGCATTTAATCAGCATCTTTCATGACCTCAGGATGCCCAAAGCACTTTACTGCCAATTAAGTACTTTTGAAGCGAAGTCACTGTTGTAATGTAGGAAACTCGCCAGCCACTTCTGGTTCTGGTCACCACACTTTAGGAAGGATGTGAAGGCCCTTGAGAGGGTGCAGAGGAGATTTACCAGAATGGTTCCAGGGATGGGGGAATCTTAGCTACAAGGACAGGTTGGAGAAGCTGGATTTGTTTTCATTAGAGCAAAGGCGGTTGAGTGGTGATTTGAAAGAGGTGTACAAGATTATGATGGGTTTGGATAGGCTAGACAGAGAAAGGCTGTTCCCACTAGTTGATGGTACAAGGACTAGGGCACAGAGATTTAAGGTTTTGGGCAAGAGATACAGGGGGGACGTGAGGGAAAACTTTTTTACTCAGCAAGTGGTGAGGACCTGGAACTCGCTGCTGACGGAAGTGGTGGAAGCGGAGACAATCAATGTTTTCAAGGGGAGATTGGATAGGCACCTGAGGGAAATAAACTTGCAGGTCTACGGGGATAGAGTGGGACTGACTGGACTGCTCTGCAGTGAGCCGGTGTGGACACAATGGGCCGAATGGCCGCCTTCTGTGCCATTATGACGATGACTTTGTGCAC
This sequence comes from Somniosus microcephalus, assembly GCF_052327205.1. NCBI lineage: Eukaryota > Metazoa > Chordata > Chondrichthyes > Squaliformes > Somniosidae > Somniosus > Somniosus microcephalus. Next base: position 214,169,947 of record NC_140989.1, on the reverse strand, counting down.
AACAAGCTCCCACAAACAGTAATGTGATAATGACTAGATAATCTGTTTTAGTGATGTTGGCTGAGGGATAAATATTGGGAGAATTCAAAAGACAGCACCTCTGACCATGCAGCATTCCCTCAGTACTGCACTGGAGTGCCAGCCTGGATGATGTGCTCAAGTCTCTGGAGTGGGCTTGAAACCATGACCTTCTGACGGCTTGAAAATAACTCCTGTTGACATAAGGACTTCAAATATATATTAAAAGAGAGACATACACACACACTCACACATGTACATGCATACATAAATGGGATCCAGCTGTATCTTTAACACTTACCAAGTCCCAATTTGGGGCTCATAAGAAGGGAGGAGAAGTGAGAGTTGAAGAGTAAATAAAGAATAATACTGTGATACTATACAGCAGAGAACTCCTAGGCTCCTCTAACGTTACAGCCATGTTTGTTCAGGAACATATAAACAGAAAAGGGATGAGAAAAGGCCATTAGGCTCACTGAAGCTCATCCCTCGAGTACACTAAAGCAGCCATTATAGCATCCAGCCAGTGTGCAAAAAAAGCAGCCACGCACGTTTCATTGTGCACTTTAATTCTTATTGACTTAATAAAAGAGCGTAAACCACAGTATCTCTCATTTAAAATATGACATTTTAGCAACAACGTGCCTCTGCCATAGCGAGCTAGCTGTTAAGATTTACTGTTACCAGACTGATGGAATAGCCTACAGGCATCATTATACAAAGTTATTTCTTTGAACAATTCAGAATCGTTAAGAAATACGGAAAAGCATTTCACAATCAAATGCCATCCAGTCTAATTAATGTACAATGCTGAATTCTATTTGGATGGGTGAGGGGGTTCACATCCTATTATATTTGAGAACCGTGTAAGTTAGAATCACAGAATATCTTCAAGTAGTAAACATAAATTCACAGCATGCTATTTCTCCAACCCGAGCCTCAGACTTCCTTCTCAGCCACCTAAACAGAACTCATGCTGTGGCATGACAGTGAATATGGAATCCGATGTTCTATTTCATGCAGTAGACCAGGGTGAGGAAAAGAAAGCATCTGCTTGGATCAAAAATTCTACAAATGTAGATTTTAAAAATTGGGAAGTCGCAAAATTCACTTAGCCGTTTGGCAAATAACTATACTCAAATAAAACAGAAGATATGGGGGGGGGGGGAACACACCATTTAACACACAAGTAATAAATCTACCAAAAAGATCTCAGGTCTGATCCCCAGTCAGTGCTGAGTTAACTGATCTCAGCTAAGATAGTAGCTGGTACGCTATATTTAGACTCAGTGCCCCTGGCCTGAGAAGGGAGGGGGAAAGAAAGTTAATGGACTCAGAGTTAATGGTCTACTGACCCTCACTTAGGCGCCAGCCGTGGCTCAGTTGGCAGCACTCTCGCCGGAGTCAGAAAGTCGTGGGTTCAAGTCCCACTCCAGAGACTTGAGCACAAATTCTAGGCTGACACTCCAGTGCACTGCTGAGGGAGTGCTGCACTGTCGGAGCTCCCGTCTTTTGGTTGAGACGTTAAACTGAGGCCCTGTCTGCTCTCTCAGATGGACGTAAAAGATCCCATGGCACTATTTCAAAGAAGAGCAGTGGAGTTATCCCCGGTGTCCTGGCCAATATTTATCCCTCAATCAACAAAACAAAAACAGATTATCTGGTCATTACTGTATCACATTGCTGTTTGTGGGTGAAGTACTAACAAACAGAGATGGTCCCTCATTTCATCTCCAGTCTGTGCTGAATTAGCTGATTTCAGCCAGGCAATAGCTGGGGCACAATAATTTGTTTTTGCCCCTCAGCTCAGGAGAGGGAAAGAAAAATCAGCTCGGGTTCCCCATTATCCAGTGACACCTGCTGGAAAGTACCTGTGCGGAAATCCAGTGAGAACAAGATCAGTCTCGCCCTCAAAGAGAACAATCACACATGAAGAATGATGACTTAGGGTGAGTTATCGGAGTGTGGTCTGTGCCAGTGGGACTGTACCCCCACAAGCAGTTAATCTCTTCAAAGGGGAGACAATACTTTTCTCTTGCCACTGAATTACTAGGAAATAGGCCACACATGACAAGATATAAATGTCTGCGATAGTGACAGGTTTAAAGCCATTCCCTTAGGAAATATCTAGAAAATGGCTTAAAGTGGCTTGCTGAACAAACCATATTGCCATAAAAGATTATCACCTCACTCCCAATTAACTTTTACATCAAGAATGCTGATAAGATCAGTGAAAGCAAACAGTATCTGCCACGACTAACAGATGATGTGAATAAATAAATGAGAAAAACAGGATTTGATGCAGCCTTCCACTGTTCTAACTGAAAGCTTCAATAAAAGGAAAAATAAGGACTTTTACATCACAGGAGCACTGAGATACAAAGGATAATGCTGCTGAATTCATTGTGCAGTGATTATTGCACTTATGTCAACACAATCATACTTCAGGCTGTCTAGTTCAGTTTTGGAAAACCATAAATAATTTACAAATAATAAACAGATCATCAAGATCGCCAAATGACCAAGAACAAAGCACTCTAACTCCAGTCTTTCAGGAGGTTAAATTTGCAATGAATCTAGTAGGAAAGAAAAGATTTGTCAGTTGATTTACACAGTTTACAGCAAACCTACTTCAACCGGCCAATACTGGATAGCTAGCTATACTATATTGAAATACATCTTTTTTTTACTTGTTTACAATATATACTGGCAAACTATATACAAGCACATGCAGGCAGTACAAAGAGCCTGATAGATGGATGTTCCCATTGTGGGCTATCTACACAATATTGAACCTGAATCAAGCTTTTTTTGGTCAGTTTTCACATTTCATCTTTTGAAAGTACCAACTTTTATTATTTTCTCAGGAGTGGCAGGCGACACTACAAGGTTGCATTTATAATTATCTCTAACTGTGCTCAGAATGTGGTGGTGAGCCTACCTGAACCACTGCAGTTCCTCTGCCGATGGTGTTTCCACGATGTTGTTACATAGACAATACCAGGATTTTGACCCAGCAGCAATGGAAGAATGGTGATATATATCCAAGTCAGGATGGTGTGTGACTTGGAGAAGAAGTTGGGGCTTGTGGTGGTCCCATAACTCTTGTGGGAGTGCAGTTACACTGGTAGTGAAAGTGCAGTGCTAGGATGGAAGTGCATATTATTCATATTTGAGAGCAGTGAATGTCGGCAGGTTATTTGAACATGGGGCCATCACAGGCGGCCTGATCAGGCCATTAAAAAAAGGAAATTATTGCTTCCCAAATAGGGGAACAACAAATGGTGTGGGAGGAAAGTCCATGATAGAATGGAACCGGTTAAAATTCCTCTCCCAATGACTGGAGATCAGGAAGTGATGAGTAAAACTTTTTGTAACCTGATGACTGAAGGGGGTTAAGATTTACACTACTCTCCAACATATTTAATGAGGTTCACAGCAGCCTAAAGGCAACATCTGTTACTTAGAGGTATCAGATTTTACTGTTACAGTCTCAGGCTGAGATTACACTTGGGCACTACAGCTAGCTCAGAGCAGAGAGAATCAGAAACATTTTCTGCTCTTGATTATTATTTGGGGTCCCCTGCTGGACAGCGTGCTACTGGCATACATTTGTTGAGACAAGATTCAAGGTCGCTGTAAGAAGCCCCATGACAGAATCTTTTTAAATTCATTGAGGATGTGGACATCACTGGCAAGGCCAACATTTATTGCCCATCCATAGTTGTCCTGACAACTGAGTGGCTCGCTGGACCACTTCAGAGGGCAGTTTGTTGGTGTGAGACTTCCCGAAAGGAGATTAGTGAACCAGTTGGGTTTTTGCAACAATCTGACAGATTCATGGTCACTTTTACTGACACCAGCTTTTTATTTCCAGATCTTTTGAATTGAATTCTTATTCTCAAATTGCCATGGTGGGATCTGAAGTCCAGTAACATAACCACCACACTACCCCTTTTTAAATAGAATAGTCTGCCAACAGTTATTGTCTGGTTTTACAAATTGGGGCTTTTTTTGTTAGGCGATTACAGTGTGTTTAAACTTATGAAGGGATGCGACGAAGTAGACAGAAACAGACAATTTCTAGTGGTGTGGTGTCTAGAACAAGGCAACATAGATATGAGGTTAAATGTAAGAGCTTTAGGGCAGAGAGCAGAAGAATTTTTTTTACGCAACATTGTGAGGCTGTGGAATGCACAACCAGAGTTAGCAATCTAAGCAGAGATCGTATCAACATTTAAGAATAAGTTGGATAAGTAGTTGAAGGAAAAGGGAATAAAGGGATATGGAAACAGGGCAAGTACATGGGATTAGGACTGCTGCTTGTGTGGAGGATAAAGACCAACATGGAATGGTTGGACTGAATGATCTGTTTCTCTGTTGTAATTTCTATGTAACTCTTCATAATAAAGGACAGACACTTGAGTAAATTATCGGAGGATGCCCAGCACTTGTGGAGGCATACCTCAAGCAACAGTCAGGACAGGAGGGGACTAAATTGGAGAGAACATAAAGTCTGAAGGATGAACAATGAAACATCTGAAGTCACCTATGTGGTCACTTGGTCCCAATACAGACCTGTGGTAAAGGCACTCATTCTGCACTATATCTTGGATGGTTTTTAATGTGCAATTAAATGGATGCATGTGTTTCAGAAATACGAAGAGATATATTACTGTAACTGGATGATGCAACTATCTAATATACCATTGGGGATATTTTGTGGAGGCAAAAAGCAGGCGACTGGCTGTTCAGAGTAGTCTGTTAAGAGAAAAACGACGGAAATTTGTCAATGCTAAGGAGTCTGACGACTAAATGAAGTAATTTTACTGGAAGAGAGCAGTTTTGGCACACTTTTATAGCTCTCACTTACTGCACCAACGCAGCAATATTAGAGTTTTATTATGGGGATAAGTAAATCAGAACTATTAGCAGGTCTGCTATTTGGAAAATCACAGACTTTTTTTTTGCTAAATTAAGCCTCTAGAGTAATCAGATTTTTTTTTTTAAATTGCAAGCAAGGAATTGGTGCCAACAAATCAAAGACAGAATGCAAGTTCCTGACAGTTGACACATCCCATTCAGTAATAGCAATGTTGCCAGCGGGCTGATCAAATCCACAAGAATCAATCAAGAGTTAAGATAGCTGGGGCTTCAAAAACTAATCTGAGGTAAGTAAATTCTTCACAATCCTTTTGGAATCACGTCCTACTACAGGAAACTCTTGTTTAAACAGCACCTAAATATCCGGAATTCTCTATTAACCAGCAAAATTCATACTCCAAAAACAACACCTCAATAACCAGAAATGTGTCCGAGTCCGAGTCTCCCGCGGTGGCCGAGTTAGTCAGTGGGGGTAGTTCTCCAAACTGCCACTACTCGGCTTCTTGGCGCTGTCTGAAGTCCAAATTAAAGAGTTCTGGATTACCCTCAACTGGCAGTACTGTACTTAATCAAGCATCTTCCACCATCCACTTAACACAACATTCTGTAGGTGAGTACCCAATTACTGTATACTGCACATTTCTTGATTTTTTTAATTTTTGTTTGTTAAAAATAGCCTTGGTAGAGAACCCTCTCCGTCATCTGGAATTTTTAATCAACCGGCACCATCCCGGTCCCGTCGGTGCCGGATAGCAGAGAGTTTCCTGTATTCAGAATGTTCACAACCTTCCCTCCTTCCCAGCATGCCATCCAATGATTGAAGCCGTCCACAACCCTTTTACTCAACATCCAGCACTGTGCACAACCCAATACTGAATCTCCATTTCAGTGACCCATTGACTGGAAGACTGAGCCGTTTCAGCACACATATTTCTCACATACAGCGTTAATATTACAGGGCGTTTATTATGGGGATATGTAAATCAGAACAATTGTAAATCTGCTAGTTGGAAAACCACAGACAACATTTTTTTGTGTTAAATGAAGCCTCTAGTATAATCCCCCATTCTATTGAATGCAGTGACTAATGTTGATTTAACAGGCTCATGGGTGCCAGTAGCCCTCCGATTCCTTGTGCAAGTGGCCATTAATGATTTGAAATAACAACAGAAAATGCTGGAAACACTCAGCAGACCAGGCAGCATCCGTGGAGAGAGAAACAGAGTTAACGTTTCAGGTCTGGGACCCTTCATCAGAACTGGAAAAAGCTGGAGATGTAACAGATATTAAGCAGGTGCAGAGACGGGGGGGGGTGGGTTAGGAGGGGAGGAAGGAGTAGAAAGAACATCCTGTACTTTTGTAAGAGGCAGGAAAGATAAAATGTTCCAGTTCTGATGAAGGGTCCCAGACCTGAAACGTTAACTCTGTTTCTCTCTCCACGGATGCTGCCTGGCCTGCTGAGTATTTCCAGCATTTTCTGTTGTTATTTCAGATTTCCAGCATCCGCAGTATTGTGCAATTATATTAATAATTTGAGACCCTGGACAGTGAGTTTCAGCAGGCTAGGCATCAGAACTGAACCTGATCTTAACAGGTATCCAACACAATGGTACTTCTAGCAGGGGGTCACAGGGCAGGGGTCAGGAGCAAGAACCCTCGCTGAAACAAAGGACGGTTGTAGCACCACAATTGCTGTTGCTGCTGAGAACAACAAACTGAGCTCAGAACTGCCTGTTGTTTTTAAATATCAATGATTCAGACTGTGAAGAGGCCTCGCCAGTGGAGGAAGGAAGAGTAGTCACCTTTGTTGTCATGTGCTTCCACACAGCCAGGTACGAGCAACATTGAAACAGCCTCAACAACAACTTGTATTTATATAGTGCCTTTAACGTATAAAACATCCCAAGGTGCTTCACAGGAGTGTTATCAAAGAAAGTTTGACACCAAGCCACATAAGGAGATATTAGGGCAGAAGAGGTAGGTTTTAAGGAGCATCTTAAAGGAAGAGAGGTAGAAAGACAGAGGGGTTGAGGGAGGAATTCCAGAGCTTAGGGCCTTGGCAGCTGAAGGCACAGCCACCAATGGTGGAACGATTAAAATTGAGGATGAGCAAGAGGCCATCATTGGAGGAGCGCAGATATCTCAGAGGGCTATAGGAGGTTACAGAGATAGGGAGGGGCGACGCCATGGAAGAATTTGAAAACAAGGATAAAAATTTTAAAATTGAGACGTCGCTTAACTGAGACCTAATGTAGGTCAGGAGGGCAGGAGGTGTGGAGTCTAGTGCAATGTTTTGGTTGGGACGGGGAGACAGATCGAAGAGGGAAGTCAGAAAGGGATGTTGTAATACCATACCTGCATGCCGATGCTATAAGCAAGCTTCACTTTACAAAATCTAATTGCAAATAAGTATTCATGGAAATGTTGCAATTAGGAAGTAATTTGTACATGGGAAATAAAAAAATTCTAATAGCAAACAAATTCCACTATATTTAAGTTAAATACAACTATTTTCATTTATATGGCCATATATATCATTTTGTTTTTTTAATGAGAAGGATTAGTGTATACTTTATACTTTTTTTTAAAGAAACTTTGCTTTACAGGAATTGAAAATGCAATTTTCATATTTTTGGTACTTCCTATGTACGATTCGCTATATTCAGCTCTGGGACTTGAGCCTATCACCCCTGTGCTCACTGACCTACCTTGGCTCCCGATCAACCAACGCCTTAAATTTAAAATTCTCATCCTTGTGTTCAATTCCCTTCATGGCCTCGAACCTCCCTATCTATGTATTCTTCTCCAGCCCTAGAACCCTCAGAGAATGCTGAGTACTTCCAATTCTGGCCTCTTGTACATCCCCTACTTTCTTTACCCCACCATTGGTGGCCATGTATTCAGCTGTCTAGGTCCTAAGCGCTGGAATTCCCTCACTAAACCTCTCTTTCCTCCTTTAAGACGCCCATTAAATCCTAGTTCTTTGACCAAGCAGGTCTCCTTCTTTCACGCGGTGTCAAATTTCTTTTTTATGATTATGCTCCTACGAACCGCCTTAGGATGTGTTACTATGTTAAAGGCACTATATAATTGTATGTTGTAGTTGTTGTTGATGCGTTCCTATGGATTTCTGCACCATCAAAAAAACCAGAGCAGCATGAAATATATTCAGCTCACTGTCTCCAAGGAACTGCATAATCACCAACTTAATACTGCGGAATGGCATAATCATTCACACTGCCTCCCATACCGAAGAATGTAAATATTGAAAATCTGACCTCTGCTGCACACAAACATTGTGCTAAAGTACCAACAAAAGCCCTTTGCAAACAACAGAGCTATCCAGAAGAACACTTAAGTACTTAACTTTAAGGGAAGGGGGGAGGATAGGCAATCATGGAGCTCGCAGAGTCCTGTGTCCAGCATGATATAGATTCAGTGTACAGACAATTCAATCTACAATTCACCGAGCTCTCGGTCAGCTTTTGGCCTTGCCCTTCATTGACAGTAACATATGAACATTGCATTTTGATGACTGTAAAATTTAATGTAGCCTGGATTTTAGCATATTTATAAATGTCATTGGGAACAGAGCTTGAATCCAGCCTAGAGAGATAGGATGGAAGTGCCCCACTCTTTTGCTGGCAATAAAATGAAGTCAGGCAGTCCTCAATCTTATCGTTCATTAAAGACTTTCTCTGCTGAAGTTAATTCAGCATTGCTCTGTTAATTTCATATCCACTGCAGAATTGCTTCCAGTTTCTACAACAATGCAGAGCTGACTGTTCTGAATTTACTTTGTTTACACTGTGGGAACTCCAACGCCAACATTCCGGGAACCCTGACAGCAACAACTATGCATGCCCAACGGCTCTAAAAGCTGTGTGTATACCGAGGCTCAGTCCGCCTCTTCCTAACTTTGAGGTCTCACACCAATGGTGGCAACTTTAAAGTAATACTGCTAGATTTGCTTAGGTCAGAAGTCGGGAAGACACTTTTTAAGAAAAACAAGCATGCCACTAAACCCAATATAAATGCAGCTAAAGTCACAGTCGCAAACTTAGGATAATCAAAAGGATTAAACAGAACAAGAATGAACTTAGTTGTGTTTATTTTTTCTATTTGAACATTCCTCAGACATCAGTACAAGTTCACAGCACAAAACTGTCTACAACATGATAACCAGATCACACTAACAAGCAATTTCTCACTCAGACAAGCCACAATAGTTTGAAACATGGAAGAGTAGCATGGATGTTGCTCCCCAGTGATCTAAACAAAATAATTGCCAACTACTTTATACATGTGAGATCACCAAATCAGGACATGACGAGGTGTCAGTCAGGTTATATCATCAATGATACAACCGAGTGGATTTTTCATGTAAAACCTTGCTCCCAATCAATTTTAATAGTCATGACATTGCCTCATCTATATTAACACTGGATGAAAAGGAAAAACAGCAAGTGCACCTGCATTGAAATTGGAACATTCAGTACTGGCACTGAAGGGGTTCATACACGAACACCACTCTCTCCATAAATAATTCAACAAAGGAGTTTTGTGCTAGAAACAGCAACTTCCTAGTTTTACGAAAGTGCAAATCACAGACAGGTAAAGTTGTTAATAATTAACAAATTTATTCAGAAGTGCAACGTAAGCCTTTCTGCAAAAGCATAAAACTCAAATGATGAACCTTCTGCACTAGTGATAGCATATCGTTTTCAGTGAACCAAAATGAGAAGCATTTTTCCTAGTTCTATTATCTAGACCCACTGGATTCATGAATAAACTCAGAATATACGCACAGTAAAACCTCACTCTAGATTCAGTACAGGTTATGCCTGCAAGAAAATTAAATGGAAGATAAGAGACTTTAGGAGTAAATTGCTACAAGATTCAACCAAGGATGTCTAAAAATACAATGATATTGCTATAGATTTAACCTGGGGATTTGAGGGGTTTCATTAAAAGGAGACAGTTAGCGCTAAGATGCTAACTATTAAAATTCTCACTCGATGACTCATACCCCTTTTATTTACAAAACTGCACCACTATGCATTAGGGCTATGGAATATATCCAATAATAGAGACACAGGCAACGAGGGAAACTGCACATCTAGAACCCTGAAGATGCAGTTGCTTAAAAGTGATGAAATTGTCACTTTCACTTCTGCTGACTGGCCTTCCTGGTAGATCAACCAGCAATGTTGAAAGTACATCGAAGATTTGCACTGGCAGATAGGATGCTCAGTTCATCCATGGCCAGAAAGGCTGGAGGATAGCTGTGGTGGCAGCAGGTGTTGAGACAGCTCTCCACTCCTCCAGTGGCACTGCCTCATCTACATTAGGGTTAACGTCAGTATCTGCATGTGTAAACTGGCAGGTTAGTCTGTACAGACAGTGAAGTTGAGATGCAGGGAGAAGGAAAGCATCGTACTGTAGCGGTTCGTGTAGATCGCCACTAAATATTTATAGTTTGTCGAAGTCAAACTCTCTTAAGTTGTTTATTTACAGGAACAGGCTTAAGATAGCAGGTAAGATGGCTGACTGTAGGAGCACCGTGGTGTAGGTCTTGTCCCAGCGGGGACTCCACGAGGACCGAGTTCGCAGTCCTTTGGGGAGCGTGATGACGTCATCGCGTTTATGTTGTGACGTCATCACGTTGTTCGCGTTTCCCGCGCTTAGGGCGTCTCGTGATGCGCGTCGTTGCGTCGCTGGCCGTTGAGGCCGAAGTCGCGAGGCCGGGCTGTGCCGGTGCTTGCTGCAGGAGCGGAAGATCGCGTCGCTCCTGTCGGCTGGCCGTTGAGGCCGAAGACGCTAGGCCGGGCTGTGCCGGCGCACGCACATCACGTCGTACGTGACGTCACGTCAGCGCGCTAGGGCGCGTCTTAAAGGGGCAATGGCCCCAACAGGTAAGTTAAAGGGGCAACGGCCCCAACTAGTAAGTTATACATACAGTAAGGTAAGTTAAAGGGAATTATGTATATCTTTATGTAAGGTACAACCAGTGGTACCGCCACATAGGCCCCCCCAGAATTCGCTTTAACGAAAGTCCAAGGATGAGATGGTCTGACGAGCTGATGGTCACGGCGGTCGTGCTGTCTCGACTTGGTAGGCAAGGTATGAAGATGCTGCTCGTGAGCAGATCCTTACGCGCGTCATGGCGAATAAAACGTATCCGTCAGGTGAAGGACCATGGAGACGTGTGAAACAGCAGGCCCTGTTAGAGTGACGGGCAGGTTGGGCGGACGCGGGCGATGTCTCCGTTGATGTTGAAACAAGTCCTTGTTCCGACGAACTCTGCAGGAACGCCAAACGAGCGATCCAGAAGGACTTGACAGGTGAGGTCGGTGAACTCGCCGACAGGTGAGCGAAACCTTCGGGAGGCTGGAACGCACGGGACGGTGCATGCCATAGTGCTACGACGATAACACAACGGAGGGTGAAGAGTTGCTGCATTGATCAGTGATCGGTGAGGCCAGCAACTTTCACGTGGCTGATCGCGGCCGCAGGATGCCCGTTGGACCCGTCCTCGATGTGTGCAGCGTCAGTAGACGTTTGCGTTTGTTAAAGGGAAAACTGGAGAAAGGGCGGCACCGGTCCAGGTTGTTGTTGCTTTCAGGAGGGGTTAACTCTGCCAGGAGGGCGGCAACACTTGTAACTGTTCTTGCTTTAGGAGAAAACAGCCGGGAGGGCGGCACGCCTTTTGTTCACGCCAAATCGTGCAGTAGGTAACACAACCAGCAAGCTGAAGGGCTGGTGCGTCGTCGGCAGAGAAGGAGTCGTCGGTGTTCACGAGGGATGTGTCCTCGTGGTATCCCCGCGGGGCGCGCTCCGATCTTGTGGGCCCGAACATGCTGTACCCCGCGCTTGGAGAGATGTATACTTGCTGTTGCTTTGGACGTAGAGGCGGACGATCCGTGTGGCGATAGAAGAGTCGAATACGGAGACCGTGAGCACATGCGTGGTCTGTGCCGTATCGATGTTCTCGGCGAACAGGGCTTCTACCTTCATAAAGCACGAGGGAGACCGTGGCTCCCTGGATTGCGGTAGCGACAGCAGAACGGCTGATGCTTCCATAGCGTGCTTCGTTTGTGAAAGACGTTCACAAACCCACCAATTGTAGCGCTGGTGGACGACGGTTGCCGTTGGTCGTGCTCTACCTCTGAGATCGTTCGTGAAAAACGGGCTCACCTCCAAGCTGCGCTTCCGTTGCGAATACGTACGCAAAGACGGGGTCGCTTTTGGTGGAATCGGTGTTAGGCGGTTGCTGTTCCGTGGTTGTTCGTCGGTTGTGCATTGGTCGTCTTGTGGGAAGACGAGGGTCAGGCTCGCGTTGCTACCGTGAAAATCGTTCACAGATACAGGTTCACCAATTGTAGCGTTGGAATTGATGAGCTCCCGTACTCACGTCGTTGGGTCACCAATGTAGCGGTTCGTGTAGATCGCCACTAAATAAGAGAGTTTGACTTCGACGAACTATAAATAAGTTGTTTATTTACAGGAACAGGCTTAAGATAGCAGGTAAGATGGCTGACTGTAGGAGCACCGTGGTGTAGGTCTTGTCCCAGCGGGGACTCCACGAGGACTGAGTTTGCAGTCCTTTGGGGAGCGTGATGACGTCATCACGTTGTTCACGTTTCCCGCGCTTAGGGCGTCTCGTGATGTGCGTCGTTGCGTCGCTGGCCGTTGAGGCCGAAGTCGCAAGGCCGGGCTGTGCCGGTGCTTGCTGCAGGAGCGGAAGATCGCGTCGCTCCTGTCGGCTGGCCGTTGAGGCCGAAGAGGCTAGGCCGGGCTGTGCCGGCGCACGCACATCACGTCGTACATGACGTGACGTCAGCGCGCTAGGGTGCGTCTTAAAGGGGCAACGGCCCCAACTAGTAAGTTATACATACAGTAAGGTAAGTTAAAGGGAATTATGTATATCTTTATGTAAGGTACAACCAGTGGTACCGCCACAGTACAGCGCTTGCAACATTTTATTTTTAAACAAACACTGACATTGAGAAATACACCGAGGTATCCTAAGAATCGAGCAATTTATTGTAGAGCTGTACAATAAAAGAAGCTTTTTTCTGTAAGGGCGCCTCAAAGTCACACACAAACAAAATTATAGATTAAATGTTCATTGTGCATCAGCTGGTTGGATTGCTCTGTTCCCGATAATCTTTCAGTTTATCTCTAGCAGATGGCAAGGTCACGTAAAGTTAACTTTTAGAACTGTGTTTTATGTTACTAGTGAGTGTCCCAATGGAATACCTGGGGAAGTACTAAATTATTTAATATCATTTGTAGTGCATTGGTAGATAGCTACTCTCAATCTAATAAGTATTGTGGATTGTAGTGCCAAGTAATAAAGAGAAAGGAGAAATCACACATGTTTAGCTCCAGTCTTGTGTTTTTGTAGGTAACCCAGTAAGAACCGTGTCTATAAACACTGCATATACACAAACAATTGGGTTGTATAATGATTTGTTTCACTCATAACGTCAGCAGGTAAATGTGTTGCGGTACTGAATCCAGAACACCTAGCCCGTACAGATTTCGAAGGTCCCAGGTTCAAATCTTCATTTGCGATGAGCTAGTTGAATTGAGTCTGGTATAATGAAGGTTGCACAATTGGCCTCGGAGTCCTGAGCCAAGGGACATGGGAGCGGAGTGGGGGGAAGAAAATAAAACAGCCAGTGTGCTTGCTCCTGGTTGCTGTCCAATGATTGCTGGTGAAAACTGTTAAGTCTGTGTTTGCAATTGCAGTTATACTGAATAACAGGACACAGACTACAGAAGTAAGTAAACAGGTCTTTAGTGATTGAGGGTCAGGGCTGAACTGGGATACACTTTGCTCCGCAGGGTTTATATACCGGTGTGGTCACCACCGGTACTACAATGTACAGGAGCCATCAAAAAGTAGTCCATCACCTTAAGGTATCCTCTAAAGGTGGTACAGGTTACATACACTACAAAAACCTCATGTCTTTGGATGGTTAGTGAGCACAGGACCAAGCCTGGCCATGAATAATCTTGCAACACTCAATGGGCTCACAGACAAAAAAAATGATCACTTGGGAGTGGTACCTCGAGCCTGCTGATGCCTGTGGAACCACACCACAGCAAGAATCATCACTCCCAGCAAAAAAAGGGGGAGAAACCAAGGAAACTTGCAGCTTTTACATCATGAAATAAAAGCAGAATTATATATCACTGTTGCCCAGATCAAGAGTGCTTCATTGTTGCTTATAACAAGAGAGCTTAACAATGCTATATGTAAAATCTGCACAAGGCTGTGCCACTTCTAGCCGATCCTACGTCCCTGCATACCCACTCTCCTTCAATGTCAGGCCGATATTATTTCTGGGCTCTTTTTTTCCCTTTCCTTTCCTACTTAATGGATAGTCAACCTCGTTTGCAGCTTAGGACTCTAAATTCAGAAGGCTGTAAAAGTCAATGACTGGGACAGTATGGAATCTACTTGGCCCACTGTCCTGAAAATGTGTTTTTCTTTTCCCAGACTTCTTTATTGTCCAGGGTACAACTCCTCTGTCAATAGGACACTTTGGGATCATAAAACAGACAGGGCGAGGTAGAGCTAATATGAATGTTATACATAAATGTAGGACTAGCTGGGGGTTGTGATATCTTCACAGCAATTCCACATTTCAAAAAACACTAAGATTAAGGGAGTATTTCAGCAGGACAGCTGACAAAGCAGATACAACAGCTCAAAATCTGCCGTAGAAAGTCAGTACTGCAGTGAAGCAAACAAAAGAGAATGTAGATACAGACACACGCAGCTCATGCTCACTAGCTGAAAGTGATGTGCATTTCTCTCAAATAGACAGAGAATAATTCTCCCAGGAATGATAATTCCCTGTTTTCATTCAGTTTATTGATTTCAGTCAGTGCTGCTGGCATTAGCAATAGAAATACAGAATTTGTGAATATTGCAAAAAGATCGAGAGCATCAACCATGTTTTATATATATTACTGTCACACAAGATAAGTCAGACATGTACAAGTAAGTACCCTGCCAAATGATACTGCTAGTGAAAAACTCTACAGCAACAATTATTGGAAATTTAATCAAGCACAACATTTGATAGATGAAATCCTAAAAATATAACTTTCTAGTACAACTGGCGTTACACCTTGCACAGAACAGACCTTGCAGCTTCAATCCATATTGTGCATATAAAATACCAGGCTCGTACTGGTTTGCTGTTCATCAAAATCAATCTTTACTGACCATTAAACCTTCTCATCAATTATTTACCAGCTTTGGACAAATGTCACAGACTGTTGTCTAATGACCAGATGTTTAATGACCAGCAGGATTTCTTTCTTTTGTCACAACAGCAAACTACATCATGCATGGAGTGATGACCTCTGAAGATTTTTTTTTTTAAAGAGCTCCCTCATGGCTTAGTGACCCATACAGACAAGGAAGGTTCCATGTTTGATCCCTTTACTGTTTGAAATTAGGGTGAGATAGTAGAGGCCCCAGTGCCCTCAGGTTACTAAGGGGGGGGCGGGGGGCGTGGAGAGGGAGCAAGAGCCAAGGTTTCTGCTCCTTACTATACAGTGACATTTGCTAGAAGTCTGCTTACATAGACCTTTACAGTACAGAAACAGGCCATTCGGCCCAACAGGTCCGTGCCGGTGTTTATGCTCCACACCAGCCTCCTCTCACCCACTCATCATCTCACCCTGTCAGTATAACTTCCTATTCCTTTCTCCCTCGTGTACTTATCTAGCTTCCCCTTAAATGCACCTATGCTATTTACGTTATGGGGATTATGAATAATGGGTTTGAATGCGGCTGGCAAACAAATTGCTTTTGAATGATCCCAATTTTCTGCACTCCCCTCATGAATGCACTAACCGTTGCTGAGGTCTAGTTCCACAAATGCCAGCTGCCCTTTGGTAGCTCACCATACGGCCCATTTATTTTGTGTGCAGGGCTAGCTGGTGAGTATTAACAGATCTTTAATTTCTATTTATATAGCGCCTTTAACGTAGGCACTTCACAGGAGCTTTATCAAACAAAATTTGACAAAAGTGCCGCTACTAAGACCGTGTACGGACTACTGCAAGACATGGGACATCATCCCTCTGACATGAATCTGGTCATTCATGAAAGAAAGACTTATGAAATAATACTGAGCGGCCTGCGGGTGGCGCTGTCCAGGGAGAGCATAAATACTCGGGCACGGGCCCAGCTTGCGCAGGACATTCTTTAACAGGAACGAGTGACGGACACAACTAGACTCCATGCTGTAAAACAGTTGATTAAAGCTTTGTTTAACGCTTAGACCAAGTGCCTAGTAGTTTTCTTACGTCACCCTCTGCCAAGCATGTCTGATACTTGAGCGTGCACCGTTTTGTCCAATTCATTCTTGCAGTGGATGCTGGATGAGGACAGATTGAAACATAGAAACATAGAAGACAGGAGCAGGAGTAGGCCATTCGGCCCCTCGAGCCTGCTCCGCCATTCAATGTGATCATGGCTGATCATCCAAATTCAGTACCTGGTCCCCGCTTTCTCCCCATACCCCTTGATCCCTTTAGCCTTAAGAAATATATCCAACTCCTTCTTGAATATATCTTGAATTGGCCTCCACTGCCTTCTGTGGTAGAGAATTCCACAGGTTCACCACTCTGGGTGAAGAAATTCCTCCTCATTTCTGTCCTACATGGCATACCCCTTATCCTTAGACTGTGACCCCTGGTTCTGGACTCCCCGACCATCGGGAACATCCTTCCTGCATCTAGTCTGTCCAGTCCTGTCAGAATTTTATAAGTTTCAATGAGATCCCCTCTCATTCTTCTAAACTCCAGCGAGTACAAGCCCAATCTCTCCTCATACGTCATTCCTGCCATCCCAGGTATCAGCCTGGTGAATCTTCGCTGAACTCCCTCCATGGCAAGAACATCCTTCCCCAGATAAGGCGACCAAAACTGCGCACAATACTCAAGATGTGGTCTCACCAAGGCCCTGTACAACTGCAGCAAGACATCCTTGTTCCTGTACTCGAATCCTCTCGCTACAAAGGCCAACGTACCATTTGCCTTCTTAACCGCCTGCTGCACCTGCATGCTTACCTTCAGCAACTGGTGCACAAGGACACCCAGGTCTCGTTGCACGTCCCCTTCTCCCAATCTATTGCCGTTTAGATAGTAATCTGCCTTCCTGTTTTTGCCACCAAAGTGGATAACCTTGCATTTATCCACGTTATATTGCATCTGCTATGCTTCTGCCCAATCACCCAGCCTGTCCAAATCATCCTGGAGTTTCTCGGCATCCTCCTCACAGCACACATGCCCACCCAGCTTTGTGTTGTCTGCAAATTTGGAGATATTACATCTAGTTCCCTTGTCTAGATCATTAATATATATTGTGAATAGCTGGGGTCCAAGGACCGATCCCTGCGGTACCCCACTAGTCACTGAGTTCAAGATAATGGTCACTTGGGCAATATACTGGAGACTACCCGGCATCAACGGAACCAAATCTCTTAAGGCGCCACAAACTTTAAGAGGGCAGGAAAAAAGTGTGACGTACAAGTAAAATAAAGGGGTGATGGGCAAAAAGAGATTGGCGTGACTAGGTTAGTCTGCAAACCTTTTTGTCCCAAGCTCTGCAGAATCCCTAAAGGTGTGTCATAGTTCACAGGTTTAGGAATACTCCAATACAGCTCCACTGATGGTGCAGCAGGCAGGCACAACGTGGCATGGCACTAAGCCATGTAAATTAGGAGATCTTGGATTCAATCCCTGTTCTGTGCAGTTGGGCCTCAACAAGTGGCCTCAGTGCACTATGTGGGGGGAAATCAGCTGGGTTTTACTCTCATCATCACCATTCAATAACTCGTGCTGTGTGTTTGGTGGGCGAGGATAGATTGGGCTCGAATGATATGCTCTGTACAGTCAAATAGTCTGCGGATACTCATTTCCAATTGGACAAAATACCAGATGGCTGCCCCAGGATGAGTCAGCATCTTCAGGAGACGAGAGAAGAGGTGAAAATTGTAAATAAAAAAGATACTGTGGCAGAAAGAAATGGGCAATATATTCAGAATGGGGTTTACAGATCTCAACATGTAATAAACTATATTGTTCTTTATACTGTACTGTGAGCCAGCCTGGGTACACTACCCACTAGTAACAAAGCTTATAGGTATCAGATGAATTTTCTCCTGATTAGTGGGCAGCTTGATGTAACAGAGGAACTGCACAAAATACTCCAGGATATAGTGCAGTCAAGTGTCTAAATTTAAATGCATTGTAATGGCTGAAGCCTGACACAGCCAATATAAAATCACATGAAATTAAGTTTGCAGATGCAACAATTTGATTTGCTAGTGGCAGCTGCTTATTATTTTCCATTCTCTCTTCGGTCATGTTCCAAAATTGAATTAGTTTGTTTTTATTCCAGACCAATTATAAGCCTAGAATACACAACTCTGTTCAAAGCAGAACTGTGGAATAATTCACCATAAAAAGCATTCCAAATACATTTTGCTTATTAGATTTACAAGATATCAGCAGGATGGTTTGCTTCATAGTCTATGCTGAGTTAGCGGATCTCAGTTGGGACAATTGCTTCATCATCCCTGGGTTAGAGAATGGAGGGGAAAAACCATCAGCCAGGGTTTCTGCTCCTTGTCGTACAATCTAGTAGGAAGAGGCAGAGGGGTTCGGAGAAGGAATTCCAGAAAATGGAACCTAGACAGTTGAATGCACAGCCATCAATGGTGGCGCTAAAGGGGACCAAGAGGCTATGTAGGTTAGAGAGAATGGGTGCAGTGGGTGTGAGGCACTTCATGTGGGATAGAATATGGGCATCAGAGTTTTGGAAGTGTTGAAGTTTATGGAGGGTAAAGGATGAGAGGCTGGCCAAGAGACTATTGGAGTAATTGAGTCTGTAGGTAACAACGGTGTGGATGAAGGTTTCAGCAGTAGATGGGCTGAGGCAGGTGCTTTCACGGAGGTGAAAGTCGGCAGTCTTTGTGATGGAGGATATGGAATCAGAAGCTCAGTCTGGGATCAAACAGGGCACTGAAACTGCAAAGAGTCTAGTTCAGCCTGAGACAGGGGCAAGGGAGTGGAATGGAATCGTTGACAAGAGTCTGTATGGAGATTGTGCCAAGGGCCAAAGTCTATGGCTTTGGTCTTCCCAATGGTTTACCTGGAAGAAGTTACAGCTCATCCAAGACTAGATGTTGGACAAGCAGTCTGACACCATGGAGGCAGTAGTGGTGGTGGGGGGGTGAGGGGTAGGGATTTGAGAGAGGCGAGAAAGGTAGAACGGGGTGTCATTGGCATGCATGGGAGAGCTGCAGATGATTTTTGCAAGGGGCAGCGTGTAGATCAGGAACAGAAGGGGGCCAAGGGTGGATCCTTGGATGTTTACGTAGCTGACAGTGGGACAGGTGGGAAGGGAAGCTATTGCTAGAGAGCCCCTGGCTATGAGCCAAGAAAGGGCAATTCTACAGAGCTAGACAAGGAGAGTTGTTTGGAAATGATCATGTGACTGACTTTATCAAAGGGTTCAAAAGGTCAAGGAGGAATAATGCAGCACAGTCAGAGAGAATGTTGTTTGTGACTTTGGTTAGGACTGTTTCGGTGCTGTGGGAGAGGAGGAAGCCTGATTGGAAGGATTCAAACAAGGAGTTGCAGGGAGAAGTGAGCATAAATGAGGTAAGTGACAGCACATTTAAGGGCCTTGGAGAGGAAAGTGAAGTTGGAGATGGGGTGGTTGTTAGTGAAGTCAGATGGGTCGATGGTGGTTTTGTTGAGGAGGGGGTTGATGACAGTGGTTTTGAAAGAGAGGAACAGCGCCTGAGGATCTATCAGCTAGTATGGAGATCAGGAAGTGAGGTTGGGTGATAGTAGTGGTAGGTTCATGGATGAGTGGGGAAAAGGAGATGGAAGATTACCATAACATCTGTTTTATAGGTTCCACCTTCATGGGGTAAACCGTGCAAATATGGCTTATCACCATGTTTGAAAGAAGGTTTTACAGTCCATAGAAATTGTTTTAACTGCAATAGCAATTTCTACAATAATCCTAATATGGGACAAACATCTTAAATTCCTTTTAGTTACATAACAACAACATATTATAAGATGCTTTTATTTTTACAGCTGTCAGCCTGTAACATAGGCACAGCCAGGAGCAGAAGCTGTCATGCAGAGGTACAAACAAGCTGGGCTACCACATCCTCCCAAATAAGGTTCAGCAGAACTTTTATTAAAATAAAATTCACTTAAACAGCTGGTATTCAAATTACTTTAATAAAATTATTCAGTACATTTTTTTAAACTCTCCCTTTCTCCAATAACTCGGTGTAAATGCACCACATTAGCTGCTTCCATATTGTTCTTTTAATTTGGATTCCAGAAGCCCGTCTGGGTCTTGGGAAGCTGCTTTAACAGCATATCCACCTGGAACTGGCTCCCAGAACGCAAATTAAAATATAAGTGTAGTTTATGTGTGGTACTGAGCCATAAAGATCGGGAAGTCTCAATTTTGATTGCGGTTCTGTGGTGAGGCAATGCAGTGAAGGTTGCTGCTCCTGATAGACATGTCTGTGTGTCAATGTTGGGCTCCCAGTGTCTGTGGAATCATACCGCAGCATGTCAGGGCCCTTCAAGTAACTACTAAATAGGTAACAGTAAAGAGAGATGAAAAAAAGACGACAACTTGCATTTATATAGCACCTTTAAAGTAGTAAAACATCCCAAGATGCTTCACAGGAGTGTTATCAAACAGAATTTGACACCGAGTCACATAAAGGAGATATTGGGATAGAGTGACCAAAAGCTTGGTCAAAGAGTTAGGTTTTAAGGAGCATCTTAAACGAGGAGAGAGAGGTAGAGAGGAGGAGAGGTGTAGGGAGATTAAATGCACTTTATTAACTTATCTGATAATTTAATTTTTTTCGGCACTGAATGTCCACTTTGCGGTGTTATTTATGTTGCTTAATTCAAATTCTTGGATAATTCAATTTTGTAGCACAAAATCAACTTTGAATGATCAGGAGTAGACTATATTAAAATACATCTATCCAGCCTTCCCACTTCTGTACAGTGACTCTGTACTCGTACAAGGGTTTTGTTTTCTTTAAAGGCCACAGCACGCCGTTAATGTATCAATAGCAGCATAGTGGAAGTCCAGTCCTGCTGGCAAACGTGCAGCAGTGCAGGGCAAACACTTGGCCAAATTGTTTTAGTAACTTCTCCCTTCCCCTCCTGAAGAAAGAAAAGATAGATTTACATTTATATAGCGTCTTTCACGACCTTTGGCTGTAAAGCACTTTGAGACATCCTGTGAAGTACTTTTGAAGTGTAGGAAACACGGTAGCCAATTTGTGCACAGCAAGGTCCCACAAACAGCAATGTGATAATGACCAGTTTTAGTGATGTTGGTTGAGGGATAAATATTAGCCAGGACACCAGGTATAACTCTCCTGCTCTGCTCCAAAAAGTGCCACGGGATCTTTTACGTCCACCTGAGGGGGCAGATGGGGCCTCGGTTTAACATCTCATTCAAAAGACGGCACCTCCGACAGTGCAGCACTCCCTCAGCACTGCGCTGAAGTGTCAGCCTAGATTTTGTGCTGGTGTGAGACTTGAACCCACAACCTTCTGATGCAGAGGCAAGAGTGCTACCACTGAGCCACAGCCAACACCTGATACTGACCCTTGCTGAGGTATGCTTCCATGGGCAGTGTCAATGTCAGCAAAGACAGTGGCAGTCGGAAGGCTATTTTGAATATGGAAAGCTTCACAGCAAAACCCGATTCTACCTTTGCCAGGAAGGCATCATGACCAACTGAGATGTGGTGCTCACCCGACACCGACATAGACAAGTCACAGAATAGTGGCCAGGAGCAGAAACCCCTGGATTTTTTGCCTCAGCCAGGGCACAGGGTCATTGATGTAAGAAAAAGGAGACTTACCATCAAGTAACTTTAAAGTAAGCTTTAAGTAACTTATAAACACACTATATACACAAGAGAGGTCTTTACCATGCCTCTGGTAGAAGCCTCTTACAATACTGAACAGACCAGTATTTATACCAGTCTAACAGGAAGTGACATATGACAGGAAGTGAGGTATGTACACAGTTCATAGTTCACAGGAAGTGATGACATAACTTCCCGGAAGTTATCATTTTTATCACAGTCCTATTGTGGCATCCCAATTACTGCCTCAGTCAACTCAGTGCAGACCAGAGACTGAACCTGAGACTTTCAAGTCTATGTGGCTTAGTACTACACCAGGCACTGCCAGTACTTGCTGGGCCATTGGGGAGCTGTCCCTATTACTGACTTGGGACTTGCATTGTTCCCTTATCAGCAACCGATGAAGCCAGTCTACCCCAAAAGCAGATAATTAACAGGCATGTGAATATGTACTGCTTCTTCTTCTTAGGCAGTCCCTCGGAACAGAGGATGACTTGCTTCCACATTAAAAATGAGTTCTCAGGTGACTGATGAGTCCAATGCGGGACCTACAGTCTCTGTCACAGGTGGGGCAGACGGTGGTTGAAGGGGCGGGTGGATGGGGTGCTTGGGTTGACGTGCGCTCCTTCCGCTTGCTCCCGGCGAAGAGACTCGAGGTGTTCGCCACCTTCCCGGATGCTTCTCCACTTTGTGCGGTCTTGGGCCAGGGATTCCCAGGTGTCGGCGGGGATGTTGCACTTTTTCAAGGAGGCTTTGAGGGTGTCCTTGAAGTGTTTCCTCTGCCCACTTGGGCTCTCTTGCCGTGTCGGAGCTCCGAGGAGAGCACTTGTTTTGAGAGTCTCGTATCGGGCATGCGGACGATGTAGCCTGTCCATCGGAGCTGATCGAGCTTGGTCAAAGCTTCGATGCTGGCGATGTTGGCCTGAGCGAGAACACCGACGTTGGTGCGCCTATCCTGCCAATGGATTTGCAGGATCTTGTGGAGGCAGTGTTGGTGGTACCTCTCCAGCGCTTTGAGGTGCCTGCTGTATATGGTCCATGTCTCTGAAGCATACAGGAGGACGGGTATCACTACTGCTCTATAGACCATGTGCTGCTATTGTTTCATTCAATGTACAAACCCAACAAAATTATATTATGACATTTTCACAACATAAAGATCTATTTTCTTTATGCCAGGCACTCTGTTCCACAATATGAAGCAACATTTGTAAATAGACTGTTTTTAAAGAAATTTGTGAATGTGCATTAAATATTTTAGAAAGGGAAAATCTTACCTAATTTATAAACACACAATAGCCCTGCCGTTGCCCAAGTCTGTTAAAACCTCTTATGCAGACACGATCCTTGAATTCAAATCTAGTGTGTGCAAAGGCATCTTGACAATGTAAGCAATTGTTGTCATACAAAAATAACGACAGATACAAAGAAAAACTGTGAATGGTGGAAATCTGAAATATTAGATGCTCTGAATACACAGCGGGTCTTCTACTAGCTCTTCCTGCCATGTACTGCCAACATTTTTTGGTTTTGGTTTTAAATAAAGACAGCAGACATGGCTGAGTTCCTGCTGCCACTTCAGGAACTTTAGACTTCAGGAAGTCTAAAGGCGGAAGTCACACCCCCATCCACATCAATGGGGCTGTGGTGGAAAGGGTGGACAGCTTTAAGTTCCTCGGAGTCCACATCACGGAAGACCTCTCCTGGTCCCTCAATACCTCCTCTCTGGTGAAGAAGGCCCAGCAGCGCCTGTATTTCCTCAGGAGGCTGAAGGGATGTAACCTGTCACCCCTGATCCTCTCTAACTTTTACCACTGCACAATAGAGAGCATCCTGACGAACTGTATCACAGTATGGTATGGCAGCTGTAGCTACTATGACCGGAAAGCCCTGCAGCGGGTAGTCAAAACTGCCCAACGCATTACCGGCACCCGGCTACCGACCATAGAGCACATATACCAGAAACGCTGTTTACGGAGGTCACGGACCATCATCAAAGACCCTACCCACCCCAGCCACAGTCTGTTCGCCCTCCTGCCATCTGGGAGACGCTACAGATGCATTCGCACCTGTACGACCAGATTTAGGAACAGCTTCTTTCCCAGGGCTGTCATCCTACTGAACTCCACAAATAAACTCTAAAGCCTGCACATCTGCCAATGCACTTTATTATGGTTATGTTTATGTTAATGTATTACAAGCCAAATGTATGTTGAATGTTTAAATGTCTTAATCTAAATGTACACTCTCGGGAGTCGCAAGCCTACATTTCGTCGTACTGCACTTGTGCACTAACAATGACAATAAAAGTTGATTTGATTTAGAGCAAAAATTGAATTAGGGTGAGGTTTCAGGATTTTAGTGACTGATATATTGCTAGATTTTCAGTGTTTTTTAAATTACATATAACACAATGCCTTTAACCCTTCAATTTATGCAAAATATAATCTACTAGACAATCTCCTCTGGCATTGCACATGGGGCGTCAAGACCAAATGTAGTCTTCTGGTGAAGTAGAGTTAGAGGGCGGGGATGGACTCGGGCGTGGCAGATGTAATTCAGTCCCCATTTTAAAGTCATACATTCAGAGATAGCATAATGTAAGACACATAGAATGGAAGAAAGCAAATTGCAATTGCAAAAACATATCTTGCCAGATTCTTGCACCTAAAAATATTAATCTAATGCAGGAGTGTAAAATGACAGGATACAAACACGATATTTAATATCCCATTTGCACAGTACTGCTCCATTTGTATAGCAGTGAGGAGACTATATTCCTAGCCATTCACATCACTGTGGGGACAGAATGAAAGAATCCTTTCCCTGTGGGCTCAAATACAATTAAATACAGGTTGGACCCCGGTAATCCGGCACCCTCGGGACCAGGCCGGTGCTGGACCATTGAAAATTCCGAACCACTGAAGGTGTCGAAAGTCACCACAAACACCGCCACCACCTGCTCCTCCTCTTCCTGCTACTGCCCTCCCTGTGCCGCCACCGACCCCGCCGCCCACGGGCTGCTCGGGCTCCATCGAGCCGTCGGTGATGCTGCGCGGTCCAGGCGCTGATCCTGACCCGGCCACGGGACCCGAGCCAGACCCATCCCAGGGAGGGAATGTGACACAGCAGGACCTTCCTCGTTGTTTCTCGGTGTCACTGCCACTCAATAAAAATCACCAGTAAAAATGGGGACCTACGACAGCTAATAGAATCCAGGAAAATAAGGGTGTCCACACTGTTAGGTTTCCAGAGATCCCATATTTCATGTTTGTGAGTGGTGCTAACAGTTAAGAGTTTCCCACCTCATGTCAATGGCGCTCCTTTAATATAAATCACCTATACAAGGACAGACCTACAATGCCTCTGTACATCTGATTGAAGCATGTTAACAAAGGTATCACAATTTTAAAAAATGCATGGGCACTATGCTGCACTACAGGTAGAAAAACAAAATGGTCTCAACACCAAAGTACAGTATACTTAGTGGACTTCTCTGTAGATTAGCCATTTTATGTTTAAGATACTTGGACCAACAGCACATAGTCTCTGTGAGTATTCACAGAAAAGTGGTACAAACCTCCAATTTCACAGTGACCATTACTAAATGAGTAACCTGACAACTCAATACTGAAAAACATGCTGTAAATTGGCCATGCACCATCACAAATTTCTGGTTTACAAATGTAATCAAGTGTGGATATTGCTTCTGTGAAAGGTCAGGTCTTTCAGTTTGTTTTAATCGCCAACTCTTTCAACAATGTAAGCGAGGTATTTGATTTAACATTTCCTGTCTGCATGGGCGGAGGACCAGTTCCATTCTAACTGTGGACTAAGAGGTTCAGAAAAGAAGCTCAAGGCAATTCACCCAATCCTTCTCCCGCTCTGAGAAAGGGCCTGGTGTCCACTCTGCATCCCTGATAGTCCAATTGCGATCATGCATTTGCTGTATTGACAATAAAGGACTCCAATCCTCATCAAACAGCTCCACAACACAGCAACTACCAAAAAATGTCTTTTTTTTTTTAAAACATAACACTGGCAAAAATTATTCCTTTACATTTCAAGTGATTGTTAGGAAAAGTGATTAGATTAAAAGACATTTCCCAATTGGTCATATATCACAAATTGGTTCAGGTCCCACTCCACAGACTTGAGCACATAATCTAGGCCAACACTGCAGTGGAGTACTGAGGGACTGCTGCACTGTCAAAGGTGCCAACTTTTGGATGAGGTGTTAAACCAAGGCCCCATCTGCTCTCCAAGGTGGACGTAAAAGATCCCACGGCACTTTATGAAGAGTGCAGAGCAGGGTAAGTGGGGAGGGAGGAAAGAACAAAAGAGAAGGTCTGTGATAGGATGAAAGGCAGAGGAGATTAAATGACAAAAGGGTTGATGATGTAAGGCAAAAAGGAGATGGTAATGGGACAAGTAAAGAAACAAAAGATGAGTCTAGAGGAGGTGTAAATGGGAGTATCAGAATCGTTACCAACAGCTGTTGTCTGAAAAAAATAGGGGCAGTGGTTATGGTCTGAAATTGTTGAACTCAATGTTGATCCGGAAGGCTGTAAAGTGCCTAATCGAAAGATGAGGTGCTGTTCCTCGAGCTTACGTTGAGCTTCATTGTAACGGTGTAGGAGGCTGAGGACAAAGAGGTCAGAGTGGGAGTCGGATGGAGAATTAAAATGGTCTCGCTTGTGGACTGAACGGAGCGGTCACCCAATCTGCGCTTGGTCTCCTCAATGTAGAGGAGACCGCATTGTGATCAGCGAACACAAGTATGCTAAATAGAAAGAAATACAAGTAAATCGCTGTTTCACCTGGAAGGAGTGTTTGGGGCCCTGGACAGTGGGAAGGGGGGAGGCAAAAGGGCATGTGTTACTATTTTTCACATGGCAGTTGATGATTCTGCCATTCCCATTTACACTTCATTTAGACCCATCTTTTGTTTCTTAACTTGTCCCATTACCATCTCCTTTTGCCTTGCACCATCATCCCTTTTGTCTCTTAATCTCTCCTGCCTTCCATCCTATCACAGGCCTTCCCTTTTGTTCTTTCCTCTCCTCCCTCCCTCTCCCTGCTCCTACACTTGCTTAAAAACCTTTTACATCTCCAACATTTTCCAGTTCTGACGAAGGGTCAGAAACGTTGACTCTGTTTCTCGCTCTCTCTCTACAGATGCTGCCTGACCTGCTGAGTATTTCCAGCATTTTCTGCTTTTATTTCAGATTTCCAGCATCCACAGTATTTTGCTTTTGTACAGGTGGTTACATCTCCTGCATTTGCATGGGAAGGAGCCATGAGAAGGTGAGCCTGTTTTGGGGCAAATGGGATGTTAATTACTTTAACATCCCATTTACTTTGCTGGTGTCGCCAGTCTTGAGGCCGTCAACAAATTGGCAAAGCAGACCAGGTTGCACGAGGAGTGGATTGTATTAGATCGACACTCAAATGGCAGTGCCACTCCTTACAGCAACAAATATTTGCCAGCAGAGGTAGCCGTGACTTTGCTTCTGCTGTACCGAGCAGCTGAGCTGCTCACAATTAACCCAGCGAAGGCCAGTGAAGCAGCTTTGCTCACGTACTTGTTTACACATGGATTAAGACTTTAGAAATAGCCTTGCAACATAAACAATTCCCCCTCATGTCACAGTGAATAGTGAGCAGCACTCCTCATTCACACGGTCCTAGATGCAAAACACCTGCTGCCAGTCCTGCAGGCAGATTTTAGGGAGCGAGGAAAGAGATTAAAAAGCAGGACCTCAAAGGTAGTAATCAGTGCCACGAGCTAGTGAGTACAGAAATAGGAGACCGGAGCAGATGAATGCATGGTTGGAGAGATGGTGCAGGAGGTAGGGCTTTAGATTCCTGGGATATTGGGACCGGTTCTGGGGGAGGTGGGACCTGTACAGGCCTGACAGGTTACACCTCAACAGAGCCGGGACCCAATACCCTCACCAGGGAGGGGGTTGCTAGTGCTGTTTTGGAGTGTTTAAATTAATATGGCGGGGGGAGGGGGGGGGGAAAGAGATGGGCGCCAGGATGTAACATTAGAAAAGGGAAACAACAACTTGTATTTATATAGTGCCTTTAGCGTAGTAAAACGTCTCAAAGCACTTCACAGGAGTATTAGAAGACAAAATATTTGACACCGAGCCACAAGGAGATATTAGAGCAGGTGACCAAAAGCTTGGTCAAAGAGGTAGGTTTTAAGGTGCGTCTTAAAGGAGGAAAGAGAGGTAGCGTGGCGGAGAGGTTTAGGCAGGGAATTCCAGAGCTTAGGGCCTAGGCAACAGAAGGCACGGCCACCAATGGTTGAGCGATTATAATCAGGGATGCTCAAGAGGGCAGAATTTGAGGAGCTCAGATATCTCGGGGGGGGTGGGGGGGTTGTGGGGTTGAAGGAGATTACAGAGATAGGGAGGGGCGAGGCCATGGAGTGATTTGAAGACGAGGGTGAGAATTTTGAAATCGAGGCGTTGCTTAACCGGGAGCCAATGTAGGTCAGTGAGCACAGGGGCGATGGGTGAACGGGACTTGGTGCAAGTTAGGACACGGGCAGCCGAGTTTTGGATGACCTCAAGTTTACGTAGGGTAGAATGTGGGAGGCCAGCCAGGAGAGCATTGGAATAGTCAAGTCTAGAGGTAACAAAGGCATGGATGAGGGTCTCAGCAGCAGATGAGCTGAGGCAAGGGTGGAGACGGGCGATGTTACGGAGGTGGAAATAGGCGGTCTTAGTTATGCTGTGGATGTGTGGTCAGAAGCTCATTTCAGGATCAAATATGACACCAAGGTTGAGAACAGTGTGGTTTAGCCTCAGACAGATGTTAGGGAGGGGGATGGAGTTTGTGGCTGGGACCGAAAACATTGGCTGCGGTCTTCCCAATATTTAAACAAGGTGCACAAAGGATTGGGAGAGACAGATAGGAAGAAATAGTATGGTGTTAGGTGGGGTCAGACTAAGAGAGAATACAAATAGATCGAAGAAAGGTTTACAGTGCATGTGTGTAAATGCACAAAGTGTGGTAAATAAGGTTGGTGAGCTGCAGACGCAAATAGCCACATGGGAATATGATGTTGTGGCGATAATGGAGACCTGGCTCAAAAAAGGGCTGGATTGGGTACTAAATATTCCTGGATAGAAGGTGTTCAGGAAAGATAGGAAATGAAAGAAAGGAGGTGGGGTAGCAGTATTAAGGAGAATATTATAGTGCTGAGAAAGAGGATGTCCTGGAGGGGTCAAGGATAGATAGTTCTGACGAAGGGTCATCGACCTGAAACGTTAACTCTGTTTCTCTCTCTACAGATGCTGCCCAACCTGCTGAGTATTTCCAGCATTTTCATATTTCAGTTTTCCAGCATCCGCAGTATTTTGCTTTTGTAAGGATAGAATCTATTTGGTTAGAGTTAAGAAACAAGAGGGGTGCCATTACACTACTAGGTGTACTCTATAGGCCACCAACTAGTGGGAAGGATATAGAAGAGCAAATTTGCATGGAAATTACAGAGAGGTGCAAGAACGATAGAGTAGTGATAATGAGGGACTTCAATTATCCTAATATAGACTGGGATAGTAATAGTGTAAAGAGCAGAGAGGGGGAAGAATTTCTGAAGTGTGTTCAGGAGAACTTCCTTGATCAGTATGTTTCTAGTCCAATGAGGAAGGAGGCATTGCTGGATCTGGTTCTGGGGAACGAGGTGGGTCAAGTGGAGCAAGTGTCAGGAGGGGAACATTTAGAGAACAGTGATCATAGCATCATAAGGTTCAGATTAGCTATGGAAAAGGACAAGGAGCAATCTAGAGTAAAAATACTTAATTGGAGGGGGGCCAATTTCAGTGGGTTGAGAATGGATCTGGCCCGGGTAAATTGGAATCAAAGATTGGCAGGCAAAACCGTAATCGAACAACGGGCTGCCTTTAAAGAGGAGATGGTTCAGGTACATTCGAGGTACGTTCCCACGAGGGGGAAAGACAGGGCAACCAAAGCCAGAGCTCCCTGGATGACAAGAGAGATAGAGAGTAAGATGAAGCAGAAAAAGGCGGCATACGACAGATGCTAGGTTGAGAATACAAGCGAGAACCAGGCTGAATATAAAAAGTTCAGAGGGGAAGTGAAAAAGGAAATAAGAGGGGCAAAGAGAGAGTATGAAGACAGACTGGCAGCTAACATAAAAGGGAATCCAAAAGTCTTCTATAGGCATATAAATAGTAAACGGGTAGTAAGAGATGGGGTAGGGCCAATTAGGGACCAAAAAGGAGACCTATGCATGGAGGCAGAAGGCATGGCTGAGGTACTAAATGAGTGCTTTGCTTCTGTCTTCACCAAGGAAGAAGATGCTGCCAAAGTCAGTGAAAGATACTGGATGGGATAAAAATTGATAGAGGAGGTACTAGAAAGGCTAGCTGTACTTAAAGCAGATAAGTCACCAGGACCGGATGGGATGCATCCTAGGATGCTGAGGGAGGTAAGGGTGGAAATTGCAGAGGTACTGGCCATAATCTTCCAATCCTCCTTTGATACAGGGGTGGTGCCAGGGGACTGGGGAATTGCAAATGTTCCACCCTTGTTCAAAAAAAGGTGCAAGGATAAACCCAGCAACTACAGACCAGTTTAATTTAATAGTGAGGAAGCTTTTAGAAACAATAATCCGGGACAAAATTAACAGTCACTTGGACAAGTGTGACTTACTTAAGGAAAGCCAGCACAGATTTGTTAAAGGCAAATCATGTTTAACTAACTTGATTGAGTTTTTTGATGAGGTAACAGAGAGGGTTGACGAGGGCAATGCGGTTGATGTGGCGTACATGGATTTCCAAAAGGCGCTTGATAAAATGTCACATAATAGGTTTGCCAGCAAAGTTGAAGCCCACGAAATAAAAGGGACAGTGGCAGCATGGATACGAAATTGGCTAAGTGACAGGAAAGAGTAGTGATAAAGGGTTGTTTTTCAGACTGGAGGAAGGTATACAGTGGTGTTCCCCAGGGGTCGGTACGCAGACCACTGTTTCTTGATATATATTCATGATTTAGACTCAGGTGTACACGGCACTATTTCAAAAGTTGCAGATGACACGAAACGTGGAAGTATAGTGAACAATGAGGAGGATAGTGATAGACTTCAAAAGGACACAGGCTGGTGAAATGGGCGGACATGTGGCAGATGAAATTTTTATGCAGAAAAGTGCAAAGTGATACATTTTGGTAGGAAGAACGAGGAGAAGCAATATAAACTAAAGGGTACAATCCTAAAGGGGGCACATGAACAGAGAGACCTGAGGTATATGTAAATCGTTGAAGGTGGCAGGGCAGGTTGAGAAAGCAGTTAAAAAAGCATACGGGATACTGGGCTTCATAAATAGAGGCATAGAGTACAAAAGCAAGGAAGTTATGATGAATCTTTATAATACACTGGTTCGGCCCCAACTGGAGTATTGTGTCCAATTCTGGGCACCGCACTTTAGGAAGGATGTGAAGGCCTTAGAGAAGGTGCAGAAAAGATTTACAAGAATGGTTCCCAGGATGAGGGACTTCAGTTATGTGGATAGACTGGAGAAGCTGGGGTTGTTCTCCTTAGAGCAGAGAAGGTTGAGAGGAGATTTGATAGAGGTGTTCAAAATCATGAGGGGACTAGACAGAGTAGATAGAGAGAAACTGTTCCCATTGGCTGAAGGGTTGAGAACCAGAGGACACAGATTTAAGTTGATTGGCAGAAGAACCAAAGGCGACAAGAGGAGAAACTTTTTTACGCAGCGAGTGGTTATGATCTGGAATGCGCTGCCTGAAAGGGTGGTGGAGGCAGATTCAATCACGGCTTTCAAAAGGGAATTGGATAAGTACCTGAAGGAAAAAAATTTGCAGGGCTACGGGGAAAGGGCCAGGGAGTGGGACTAGCTGAAGTGCGCTTGCAGAGAGCCGGCACGGGCTCTATGGGCCGAATGGCCTCCTTCTCTGCTATAACCATTCTATGATTCTATGTCTAACCAATGGTTAGAAAACAGATTACAAATAAATTAACAGATACATTGGCAAACTTACAAATAACAAATTTTCTGTCTTTTTCAAAAAAAAGTTGGGTAATTCAATAGAAAAAATGCCCTTCAACATTGAGTAGGACTGCACTGGATGAGCAAGACAAAATAAGAGAGGTTGGACCATTACAACAGCTGTAATGTCCATAATATAACAAGTCAGCCCAGGATAATAAATACATACTCAACAAGTTATTCAATGCCCTGTACCAATCACAGCAACTAATTGCAAACATCAATTACATGTAATAGTTGTAATTATGAATTCGGCCATAGCAGATTTTTTTTTTGCATGACTCAGGTCTGTGCACCATACTTTGGGTTGCTAGGTTAGATAATACAACAACGATAGCACCTTTAACGTAGTTCACAGCAACATAATCAGATAAATGCTGACACCGAGCCAAAGAAGGAGATATCAGGACAAATGATGTAGGTTTTAAGAAGCAACTTAAAGGAAGAGAGGTGGAGAGGCGAAGAGGTTTGGGGAGAAATTTCAGAGCTTAGGGCCTGGACTGCTGAAGGCTGCCAATGGCGAAAGGAGTCAGGGAGGCACAAGAGGCCAGAGTTGGAGGAACACAGAATTCTCGGAGGGTTGTAGGGATGGAGGAGGTTATGGAGATAGGAAGGGGCAAGGCCATGGAAAGATCTGAACACGAGGATGAGAATTTAAAAAAAAAACGATTCTAATGAAAATGAAACTTGGAAAAATAGCCTCTTAAAAAAAATACTACCCATCAGTTTACAAAACAATGAATACCAGAGATGCTTTTTAAAATTATAAAAGTAGAAACAAAATCCAGGATGAGTTGTTTTGGAACTGCAAGGAAATATTCACCCCAGGCAGAAAAACCAGCATCAAGAAACAGTATTGATAATTACCAAGTACAAACACATCCTGTTGAAACAAAAAGCCCGAGGTAACACAGCATGAAATGAAGCGGTCCACTCAGAAAAGATGACAAGTTTGATGTGCTTATATTTGAAAACATTTAAAACCATGCAAAGGGCATCCAATAGGTCCCACTTTGTGCCAACATTTTCATCTCATCTGTCCAAACAGTCCAAGCTACTTGGTAAACAGATCTTGAATTAACCCTCCAGAGGGATATCAGTAATGCAGGCCCAATTTGCAACACCACTATCATCCCACTCCAGACACATCTGATCTATGAGATTGACTGCTCTGAAAATCCCAACTGGTGAAAAGCATTTCAGACCAACACATCCCCCAACTCCTGCTGGACCCATCACAGCAGTAAGCGTAACAACAGAAATCTATAAAATAAATCATACAATAGATTACTCAGATGTTACAGTAAGTAATGAATACCATCATCCTAACCGAACACCCTTTAAAAACTTGCATTTTATGTAGTATCTCACACATCCAAAACACTTCCCTGACAATTAATTACTTTATGAAGTGTAGTTAACATTGTTATGTTGACAAATGCAGCAGCCAATTTTCACACAGCAAGGTCCCACATACAGCAATGAGATAAATGAGAAGTTAATCTGTATTTTGTGGTAAAAACAGAAATACTCAACAGGTCAGGCAGCATCTTTAGAGAAACAGAGTTAACGTTTCAGGTCGATGACCCTTCGTAATGGTTGAGGGATAAACATTGACCAGCACACCGTGAGAACTCCCCAGCTCTTCTTAAAACAATACCATGGGATACAGGCAGCCAGGGCTTCAATTTAAAGTCTCATCCGAAAGATGACACCTCTAACAATGCAGCACTCCTTCAGTTCTGCACTGAAGGGTTAGCCTAAATTATGTGCCTAAATCCTGGAATGAGCTCGAACCCACAACCTCCTGAATCATAGGTGAGAGTGCTATCCCCGAGTCAAGTTGGCATTTAAAAACACACGTATTTATTTCCATCTTTTTATTTTTAAGAAAGTAAACAGCCAGTGTGGAAGAGATCGGCAGCAGAGGAATTACTGTGTGAGGGTAGGAGTGAGCTAAACGTGCATACGCTGGGTTGAAGCTGACACTTCTATGGGTTGCATCTTTACTTGTGTTAAATCAACAGCTAGCTCAGTGACTTCTCCAAGCCAGCTCCCGCTAAGGAGACGTTGCTGCTTAGTATTCAAGAAAAATTCACCAGAAAACAAAGCTGTTAAGTAATCATCCTTTTGACCGATTTTTAAAAATTTAAACCTGAAGAGAATTCTAAGCCATTCTTTGAGGATGGTATTTCCATCCATTTAACAGCAGACAAGTAAATGGTGCATATTTAATATCTGCCAAATGGAAATTCTCTTCAGATGAGGGATTGTTAAGTATGCACCAATCTACAAGGTCAGAGTCACGACAATCAGTGCCTGCATTGAAAAGACCCGAGGAAACTAGAAAAACAAGGAAACATAAACTGTTGTCATTACTGAGGATTAATTCAGATCTGGTACAATGATATATCACACTCCCTGCCAAAATGATTAAGAACATCGATAATAGGGACCTCATAAATTCCTACTTTTTTGTAATTCAAATATAAAAGATTTTAAGCACAGAAATATACAGAACAGCAGCTTTCACACAGCTTGCAACTACAGAATTCCTGTAAGAAAAATCACCTGTTCACAACAATGCTTACAACTCACAGCCATACTGATATCTGCCAGGTTTATTGTAGACATGGCCTCAATATTCACATTGGAATAAAGAGCATCTGTCAGTCAAGTTAACATCTACATTATTCCCAAAGGATGTTTACCAGCCTTCTGCTAAAAGAGCTTCAGGATTTTTTTTTTTGGGGGGGGGGTTGGGGGTTGGTAGTGGGGAAGGGAAGAGGTTCACCAGCCAATACAACAGAGTTGCATCTGCCAGCAAACGCAACCATCATGTAAAGGATTTAGATGCTCTTGCTGTCAGAGGCACTAAAACAGGCTGTGGCTGATGGAAAATGTTTAATGGTGCACCACCTGCGCTTGTTATCAGGTCTGGCCATAGGAAACAACACTTATGGGGAGGTCCTTGCCACATGCAGTTTTGGAGTGACTGCAAGTTGTGCATACACAGTCGCCTTAAAGTTATATCCGTGAACAGTCTGGTCATGGTTGCATTGAAAGAAACCAGGCAAATAGCAGCACTGCCACAAGTTATATGCACTGATGTGCATAAGTGGCTCTTATTGCAGTAATCTACAGTTGCAACTTCACTGCACTCTGCCTTCAAGAGGAGGATAATAAGGGATAAATTAAGAACTTGTATTTATATAGCACCTTGAATGTAGTAAAACGTCACAAGGTGTTGCACAGGAGTATCAGAAGACAAAAAATTTGACACCGAGCCACATAAGGAGATATTAGGGCAGGTGACCAAAAGCTTGGTCAAAGAGGTAGGTTTTAAGGAGCGTCTTAAAGGAGGAGAGAGAGGTAGAGAGGCGGAGAGGTTTAGGCGGGGAATTCCAGAGCTTAGGGCCTAGGCAACAGAAGCCACGGCCACCAATGGTGGAGCGATTATAATCAGGGATGCTCAAGAGGTCAGAATTAGAGGAGCACAGATATTTCGGAGGGTTGTGGGGCTGGAGATTAGAAATAGGGAGGAACAAGGCCATGGAGGGATATGAAAACAAGGATGAGATTTTTGAAGTTGCTTAACCGGGAGCCAATGTAGGTCAGCGAGCACAGGAGTGATGGGTGTGAGTTAGGACATGGACAGCCGAGTTTTGGATGACCTCAAGTTTACGTAGGGTAGAATGTGGGAGGCCAGCCAAGAGTGCGTTGGAATAGTCAAGTCTAGAGGTAATAAAGGCATGGATGAGGGTTTTAGCAGCGGATGAGCTGAGGCAAGGCCAGAGACGGGCAATGTTAGGGAGGTGGAAATAGGCGGTCTTAGATATGCCGCAGATGTGTGATCGGAAGCTCATTTCAGGGTCAAATATGACACCAAGGTTGAGAAGGGTGTGGTTCAGCCTCAGACAGATGTTAGAGAAAGGGATAGAGTCTGAAGGGTGGGATTTGAACCAGTTGAATGTTGCAGTCAAACGACACAGCATGACAACCTAGTTTCGGTTGAAACTAGTTGAAACCACAAATGGAACAGATGGTCAGAAACTGAACTACAAAAGTGATTAAGCATGTGGAGATATGAGAAGCTGCAATAACAAGGTCAACATTTGCAGAACAATCGGGTTACGAAGTAACAACTGTCACGCGGATGTATGTAAGGTATATTTGATTAACCTTTGAGCCATGTCCAATCACGAGTCACTGACTCGTGACCGGTCGAAGCCACGATGAAGCAAGAATGGACCCTGCGATCCAGATAACTGGACAAACTTAGATAAAAGACAGAACTGAAAGGGGCTTAGCTAACGATGTAAAGTTATAATTAGGTTGTTTTTGAAGGAATATAATTGGGCCGTATTGGCCAAGGAATAAGTAATGTAATAACGGCTATCGGTGTGCTGTCTTGTACTGTATATAAGCTTGTGAATTTTGTTGATCGGGGAGAAGGTGCTCACACAGACCGCGGGGTCTGAGATGCTTCTCCCAGAGCTCTGTTTTCAATAAACTGCACCTTTTACTTTACCACAGGTTAGATGTGAATTTATTTTCACCCAACAGAGTCAGTGGCTAGGGAACGGAGTTTGTGGCGGGGGCCGAAAACAATGGCTTCAGTCTTCCCAATATTTAATTGGAAAAAATTTCTGCTCATCCAGAACTGGATGTCAGACAAGCAGTCTGACAATTTAGAGATCGTGCAGGGCCTCTTGCATTGTTCCACAGAAGCTCAGCGTAAGCTCGAGGAACAGCACCTCATCTTTCGATTAGGTACTTTACAGCCTTCCGGACTCAACACAGAGTTCAATGATTTCAGATCATAACCTCAGCCCCTATCATATATATATATTTTTTTTATCCACACTTTTTGTTTGTGTCTTTTCTTCTCCCCCACATGGCAGCTGCCTTTCATTCTGCCAGCGTAATTTACACTTCATCTAGAGCCATCCTTTGTTTCTTAACCTGTCCCATTACCATCTCCTTTTGCCTTGAATATCTCTTAATGTCTCTTAATCTCTTGCGCCTTCCTTCCTATCACAGACCTTCCCCTTTGTTCTTTCATCTCCTCCCCCCTTTCCCAGCCTCTTCCCTTGCTTAAAAATCTGTTCCATTTCCTGCTTTTTTCCAGTTCTGACGAAAGGTCGTCGGCCTGAAACGTTAACTCTGTTTCTCTCTTCACAGATGCTGCCTGACCTGCTGAGTTTCTCCAGCATTTTCTGCAATTATATAGCGCTTTTCACGATTTCAGGGCGCCCCAAAGCGCTTTACAACCAA
The DNA here is from genome assembly GCF_052327205.1 of Somniosus microcephalus. NCBI lineage: Eukaryota > Metazoa > Chordata > Chondrichthyes > Squaliformes > Somniosidae > Somniosus > Somniosus microcephalus. The sequence goes on along the minus strand of NC_140989.1, from coordinate 214,132,752 downwards.
TGAAGTGCTTTTGAAGTGTAGTCACTGTTGTAATATAGGAAACGCGGCAGCCAATTTATGATCCCACAAATAGCAATGTGATAATACCCAGATTATCTGTTTTTGTGATGTTGATTGAGAGAGAAATATTGGCCAGGACACTGGGGATAACTCCCCTGCTCTGCTTTGAAATAGTTCCGTGAGAACTTTATCGTCCACCAAAGAGGACGGATAGGACCTCGGTTTAAGGTCTCATCCAAAAGATGGCACCTCCAACAGTGCAGCACTCCCTCAGTACTGCATTGGAGTGTCAGCCTAGAGTTTTGTGCTGAAGTCTCTGGAATGGGACTTGAACCCACAACCTTCAGTGGGAATCACAAATAGTTATAAAATTATTTACATTTCCTTTACACACTACCTCTGGTCACCATTTACACATACAATACTTCCTAATATTTACCAAGTACTCAAAAATGGATACACTTGTCTTGTGCTGCCATTTAAAGCAAAGCAGGGTGTGTATTTAACTAATGTAAGCTGCTTATGATGAATTGGTTTATACATGAATGTTCTGACCATTATAAGATTCTGTGATTTTTCTCATTAAACACAGAATCAGTGGTAGTATCAGCCATGTTGCTACTCCAGCTCATCCAGGTACTCAAGTTTTAAGTTTCCATGTTAACTCTCTCCTCTGATGCTTCTAATTACTGTGGCTGAGCAGAAGTGAATTGCATCAACTGATCAGGAGCTGTATTGGGGTTCGGGATCACAAAAGCGCACCAAGATCCTCCTAAAATATAGCTGATCGGACTCCCAATACAGTTTCTACTCAGCTGATCCAGAACACTGCAAGCTCACCCCCATTTCGGGTACAATAATTAGATGCACTAAAGAATTAACAGCTGATCCCAAATCAAAAACCACATTAATTGCTAATTATTTAATTCAGGTGCTAATTCTCCAATTAAAATGGAATCAGCATCCATCCTAAACAATAGATTTACTATGAAACTTTTGTTTCAGGTTGGGATTTGAGGTTTTGTCTACTGTATCCATGTCTTGTAAGTGGACTGTACAGTACTGTCCATTTTTGAAGGATTGGGAAATTAAATATATACTAGTGGATATTGTAAAGAGAGCAATGGGAGGGTGAATAAGTAGAAAAAGCAATGAGACAATTGACAGGTAAATCTAGTTTTGATTCCATCCCCTCCCTAGGCTAGGCGATCATTTTTCCCTTATGTCTCTGTGAAGCACTTTGGGATGTTTTTCTACATTAAAGGTTCTATATAAATGCAAGTTGTTGTTAACTGAGGGAAGCATGCTGACCAGGATCCTGGAAGAACGCCCTACTCTTCTTCACACAGTGCTATGGGATCTTTAATATCTACCTGAACCAGTGAATGAATCACCTTAATGTCTCATTGAAGGGTTTCTTGCAATGTGCAAACCATATGCAGTTCCCACTTATTTGTCAGGGCATTGAGAACATGATTAAAAACTGCTGACTATCTAGGATGAGATAAATTCACACAATGACTGAATTGTGTCTCTGGTTAATGCCAACAACCAATAGTCTGGAAATGTTCTGCTATTAATCTACTGGTAACCCACGATCAGTGTAGGAACATGACAAGATGATGATATTTATCATTCTGCTTAGAGCTGTCATTCTTAATTACAATCTAACACTGCAAAAAAAAAACAATCATGCTCACACAACAATCCTAGACAACCTCAACAAGGTGATCTCCTAACATCAGAGGCAATTTTGAAAAGAAACTTTACTCAACAGGCAGCAGAGTTTGGAAACTGCCAGCTTTTTGCAACCAGCTTAACAGCTTCTACATAAACTGGGATGTGGGAAAGTCTAGCTTTTAAATATGCTTCCCCACATTGTGCTCACTATTGTATACGTGTGCACAGACAGCTTTCCATTTTGAAGTGCTTTTCACCCATTCCAGATTAAAATCCTTGTGGAGAACTCTGGTTAGCTTCAACATACTGTGCCACAAAGTGGAAGGACATGAACACGAACAGTGCATTCCCAATCCCAACCATGCATTGGGATGGTGCCAAGTATAGATTGGTAATTGCAGGGATGGAAAGAAAAATACAACCCAACTTGTATTTACACGTCAGCCCTTAACATTCTGATACCTGAACACCTCCCGCACAGAAGTGTTATTCAATACATCAGCCACTGGACTTGAGCACCATGCAACATAGTATGGAGAGGAACTACGTCGACAATGCTTTAGCCACATACACTCATTTTAGTAGAAAACGGCAAACACACAATGAAGTGTATATTTACTTAACATCCACCGCCATTCAATGTGAAATGGCAGCTTTTTCTCGTTCACCAAAGTTTGGGATCTGGCATGAATTTATCAGTCCCATTACATCTTAGTCCAGCTACGTTTTTGTCCAACAGTTACGAGTGGAACTTTGACTTCATCACAGTGATTACTGAGAAGGTTGACTCACACAAAAAGATGTGCAAGAACCACCCCCACCCCGTTCTCCAGCCAGACCCGCGCCCTGATCCCGTTCTCCAGCCAGACTCGCTCCCCGCTCTCCACCCAGAACCCCCCCGCGCTCCACCCAGAACCCACCCCCCCGCGCTCCACCCAGAACCCCCCCGCGCGCTCCACCCAGACCCCCCCGCGCGCTCCACCCAGACCCCCCCGCGCGCTCCACCCAGACCCCCCCGCGCGCTCCACCCAGACCCCACCCCCCGCGCGCTCCACCCAGACCCCACCCCCCGCGCTCCAGCCAGACCCCCCCCCCCGCGCTCCAGCCAGACCATGACAGTTCCCCTCTCCATACCATGATGCTTGTGTTTCCATGGTGCTGAGATCCAGTATTTTCACCTGTTACACAACATTTTAGCAGATGACCAATAAGTAGTAACCAAGGAAAGAAAGCACACACAACGATCAAAAATCCTACATGCATTAGTTTTCAATTTACTATTTTACCAACAAACGCACAAACGGTTAAAATACACATGCATACACCGCACAAATACGAGTACTGAGATCACATGCCCAAGGACAGTGTCTATTACTTACTTTTTAATTTAAAAAATGCAATCTGCATTACCAATCAGCTCTGTGTACAGGTGAGTAGTAATGAAACCACTGCAAGACCTGTGGAGAGGGAAGCATGAGCCTTCAGCTATTCAGACTGATGGCATCAGTGTTTGTTTCTTGTCTGTGCCTCATGGCAGTGCCACCTCTGTATACATTACAGGCAAAGGTCCTGCCGCTGCTTGACACCACCAAGCTCCAGGGCTCCTTACTTTTATTGTGAATTTGTTGCAGATTGTGTTAGTTTCACTGGTGGCAGTGCTGAATAACAAAACGAGATGTGAGATTACAGCCTTGTAATGTCACTTTTACATCTCAAGATACTTGATTGTTTTGCCAATCACTATAAAAGGCTATTATTTAACTGAAAATTTGCAAAATACTGGTGACTAATCCTGCCAGTACCTCAGGGGTTAATGATTTTTCCAGCTGCCCTGGATGATCTTTATTTTGAAAGCTACAAAATAACACTGCATAATTGGCTACCAATTTCAATAAAAGGATAGATGCAATTTGAAGCTATTCATGTTGTGTCCATGGATACGAGCATCAGTACCTTTTGTTTGTGGAACGAATGTCCCCTTAAATCTGACCTTCGCTAGAATCTGGCCGTCTGGAGATAATTGGTGCTGGATGACCACCAGTCAAAAGAAATGGTTTAAAACGGTCACATTATCAATGAAACACCACACCCCAGGCAACACAAAGCTGTCTTAGCACTGAATGATTAGATGTGGAAGATACACGGCAACAAGCCAGCTGTCCAAGTTTCAAGTCATTGTAAGGAATTTTAAAGTGAATAAAGAAATATAGGTCTTGCACAGTGAGCCCCACTGGATACAATGTAAAGTTAGTGAGCACAGCTCACTAAGTACATTGATGAAATTGTACTCCAGCTGCCCCCCTTATACAAAATGGCAGCCCCAATCACCAGCAAGTATAAATTCAGGCCTATGAAGGAATCCCGGTTTTTCCGTTTATATCCAGGTTATGTTGCAGAACTGCTTTCAGTTATATGTGTTGGTTCTCTTGGTGATGAATTTGCCCATTTCTACTCAAGATACTGTTGACAACAATGGAACAACTGCAAACCCACGGTTGCTCAATGGCATCTTTATTTCAACGTCAAGGGAAAGCCCATACAAATCAGCAATATAAAAAGGTTATTGCTGACCTCAATGCGTGGACTGAGAGCTCAGCATCCAAAAGATGACCCCATGGCAAATGCCCCTTGCCCAGTGAAATTACTTCCCGAGAAGGGTTTGGGCATCTCTGACAGCACTGACGCCAATTCATTTACACCACAGGGTTGTCTTGGACAGTGCGTTTGTCATCACAACCAACTGTATGAAGTGAACTGTGTATAGGGCTAGTGCCTTGCCATTTCCTACATCCATCTCTCAATACTGATGAATTAAAACTAATCCATATTCAGGCGCATCACGGAGACCTAACATATCCATGGCATGTTGCGTTAGTCACACAACAGATGACCGTGGTTTAATCAGTGTTAATTCTGCTTTAACACATGCACCAGGTGCACAATCCACTTAGGAAGAGTGAAACTAATTCATAAGGACATACCATCTGTGTGCCAATATTTCAGCACCTACCGTAAATCTTCCAGTATCGTACGTGCTATATTTCTTTTAAAAATTCCAAAAGATGTTCATTATACAAAGATATTAACGATGACCTCAAATACATTTTCCCCCTAAAATTTGCAGCCCTACATGGGGGGTGGGGGGATGCATATTAAACAGAGGTATGATGCACAGAATGACAGCATACTGCATTGGTGACTGCATTCAATTGTTTTTAGTTTCACTGTCTCCTCCTGCTCTTTGTTCTCTACACGCTCATCCAGATCCCCTCCGATATTTTGTGCAGTGCTCTTCTGATGGTTCAGTGGGTGAATGCAGAGTGTTAACGAGTCATACGGACCAAAGCAGTTTCAGGTTCGACCCTTGGGCTCTGCTGAGTTAGCTGCTCTGAGCTGAGGCAATGGTGGAAATGATAATTCAGGCTCAGTGCCCCTGGGGAAATTAATCAGGATTCCAGCTCCTGATCATTACATGTTGGGTCATGACAGGATCAGGTGTGATCTAATCTGCCCCTCCACCCCCCACCAGACAGTTCAATATTCTGCCAAGACTCATTCTTTAGCTTCACACATGAAGAATGGTGACTTATCACAGAAATCACAGAAACCCCACAGTGCAGATAGAGGCCATTTCGGCCCATCGAGCCTGCACCGACACATATCCCACCCGATCCCCGTAACCCCTACACCAACACATATCCCACCCTATCCCCGTAACCCCACGTATTTAATCCCCCTAACACTAAGGGTCAATTTATCATAGCCAATCAACCTAACCTGCACATCTTTGGACTGTGGGAGGAAACCGGAGCACCCGGAGGAAACCCACGCAAACACGGGGAGAATGTGCAAACTCCACACAGACAGTCGCCCGAGGCCGGATTCGAACCCGGGTCCCTGGTGCTGTGAGACAACAGTGCTAACCACTATGCCACCGTGCTGACTTAGATGAGATATGGAAAGGCTGTCGGCACTCCTGGTATTGACTCCACAACAGTCAATAGTTTCAGGAGAGGAAGGTGGAAAAAAAGCAAAAAAAGACCTTTGTGCTGTAGGAAATAATAATGAACAATTCATGCTGCTTTATAAGTAACTCCCCAGCAATAAAAGCCAGCTTATAATGTTAGGGTTCTCACGATATTTTCTAACCAAGACTGTCCGCTGGATCTGCCAATGGCAAACTGTAACAAGCAGTTGAAGTGGCACATTAGAATGGCCCAGGATATCTTGCCTTTCAATTATTGATCTCTCACTGTGGAGAAGCAGCCAGCCTCCACATGGTGCCTCCCACCACCAATGTACTCACTTTGCAGGAAATCACCATCACAAGCCTGTGTCCTACTAGTGTGCAGTGTAGTGTGTTCTATTGCCAATAAATGGGACCACTAGATTGTTGATTCACAAGTAGGAAACCAAACTTGAGATTATTCACATCTGAAACACGAAGGAGCCATTGCATAGTCCAATAGTCGTGAGATTGGTGCGCTAATGTTTGTGAATTTTAAGCAGGGTGAACAATTAACTGATGGTTCATGTGACTATTTCTTTCCTTTCCACTGCGTCATGAAATTCTAAACAATAAACCCCAGAATAAAACAAAAGTAGATTTACTTTTTAAGAAATATGTAATTTGAATAGCCACTGATTGCACATGGTCTGCCAATACTGTGTTACGATACTCAGCATTACAAATGCAATACACGTTCACTTGCAGGTGTAGAATTCAAGCATGAAAACAAAAATTGGAAAGGAAGTTCTGTACTGAGGGGGCAAATATTGAGCTTGTGGAACCTCCAATTCAGTGAGATGGGCACATGTTATGCTGTTGTAGTTACATAGCCTAGGCAAGAGAAGCACGTTGATAACACAAATTCAAGTGGACGTAAAAGATCCCATGGCACTATTTCGAAGAGCAGCAGGGGAGTTATCCCCAGTGTCCCTGCCAATATTTATCCCTCAATCAACATCACTAAAAAAAACAGATTAGCTGGTTATTATCATACTGCAGTTTGTGCGAGCTTGCTGTGCACACATTGGATGCCGCATTTCCTGCATTACAACAGTGACTACACTTCAAAAAGTACTTCATGAGCTGTAAAGCGCTTTGGGACATCCGGTGGTCATGAAAGGCGCTACATAAATGCAAGTCTTTCTTTTATTTCTTTCACTTCTGGACAGGTTACTTTTAATTACATACACTTAGCTTTTTGATTTCCTAAGCAATTCGGAACAGCACTGCACGTACAGGCTGTGCATTGCATCATGCATATCTACTAATTCAGGGTGCCACACTGAGTTTTGCAGCAAACCAAAATGCCCAGCGTGTGCAATAAGGGTAACCTGACTATACATACTTTGGTGAGACCATCAGCCCAAGGAAACTGAAATGTTTTGGTAAGGTAGAGGAAAATTCAACTAGAAGTGATGAGATGCATTGGATTCTAGGGAAGATCTGCAGCCTTTTCAGAAGAATGATGATCCAAAATAACGTATGCAAGATAGTTTTCTAGATGAGCATGTTGAGGAACTAACTAGGGAACAGGCTATTTTAGATCTAGTATTGTGCAACAAGAAAGGGTTAATTAATAACCTTGTAGTAAAGGGGCCTTTAGGGAAGAGTGACCATAATATGATAGAATTCTATACTGAGTTTGAAAGTGATTTAGTTAAATCCGAAACGAGGGTCTTAAATCTAAACAAAGCAAACTACATAGATATGAGGGGCGAGTTGGCTAAGGTAGATTGGGAAACTACATTAAAAGGTATGACGGTAGACAAGCAATGGGTAGCATCTAAAGAATTAATACATAATTTACAAGAAATATACATTCCTTTAAGGCACAAAAACCCCACAGGAAAAGTGGTCCAACTGTGGCTAACAAGAGAAGTTAAAGACAGTATTAGATCAAAGGAAGAGGCTTATAATGTTACCCAAAAGAGTAGTAAGCCTGAGGATTGGGGGGATTTTAGAATTCAGCAAAGGAGGACCAAGAAATTGATGAAGAAAGGGAAAATAGAATGAGAGTAAACTAGCGAGACACAAAAACGGACTGTAAAAGCTTCTATAGGTATGTAAAAAGGAAAAAATTAGCGAAAGTAAATGTGGGTCCCTTACAGGCTGAGACAGGAGAAATTATAATGGGGAATAAGGAAATGGCAGAGAAATTAAACAAATACTTTGTGTCTGTCTTCACAGAAGACGACGCAAAGAACTTCCCGGAAATAGTGGAGAACCAAGGCTCTAGCGACAATGAGGAACTGAAAGAAATTAGTATTAGCAAAAAAAATAGTACTGGGGAAATTAATAGGACTGAAAGCTGATAAATCCTTTGGACCCGATGGCCTACATTCTAGGGTTTTGAAAAAGGCGGCTACAGGAAACTTTCTGGTATCCGGCACTGACGGGACCGAGCTGGTGCTGTACCATCAAAACTGCCGTAGAAACCAGCGCTAATGTTAAAACATACGGAGCTTTTGAGCTCCGTGTGAATCAACAAACCCTGTTGCTTAGCAACAGCTTCAAAACAGTCGGCCGCAGCTTAAAAGCATCCCTGTAGCTAAGCAACAGCTTCAGCTAGACCGTGCAGAGCCTGACTGGAAAAAAAAAAGCAACGAGAAGTAAAAACAACTTATAGGAAACGGCTCCTGAATTTTGCCAGTAGTTAGAGCTTTCCGGACATTTAACCTCCAGTTAAACGAAAGTTTCCTGTATAGAGATAGTGGATGCATTGGTTGTCATCTTCCAAAATTGCATAGATTCTAGAATGGTTCCCACAGAAGGTAGCAAATGTAACTATTTAAGAAAGGAGGGAGAGAGAGAAAACGGGAAACTACAGACCAGTTAGCCTGACATCAGTAGTTGAGAAAATGCTAGTATCTATTATTAAGGGCATGGTAACAGGGCACTTAGAAAATAATAATAGGATTGGGCACAGTCAACACGGATTTATGAAAGGAAAATCGTGTTTGACAAATCAGTTAGAGTTTTTTGAGGTTGTAACTAGCAAAATAGATAAGGGGGAACCAGTGGATGTAGTGTATTTGGATTTTCAGAAGGCATTCGATAAGGTGCCACACAAGAGGTTATTAAACAAAATTAGGGCTCATGGGATTGGTGGTAATATACTAGCATGGATTGAGGATTGGTTAACGGACAGAAAACAAAGAGTAGGAATAAACGGGTAATTTTCGGGTTGGCAGGCTGTAACTGGTGGGGTACCGCAAGGATCAGTGATTGGGCCTCAGCTATTCACAATCTATATCAATGATTTGGATGAGGGGACCAAATGTAATATATCCAAGTTTGCTGATGATACAAAGTTAGGTGGAAATGTAAGTTGTGAGGAGGATGCAAAGAGGCTTCAAGGGGATACAGACAAGCTAAGTGAGTGGGCAAGAACATGGCAAATGGAATATAATGTGGAGAAATGTGAAGTTATCCACTTTGGTAGGAAAAATAGAAAAGCAGAGTATTTTTTGAATGGTGAGAGATTGGGAAATGTTGGTGTTCAGAGGGACTTGGGTGCCCTTGTACACGAATAACAAAGTTAATTTGCAGGTACAGCAAGCAATTAGGAAAGCAAATGGTATATTGGCTTTTATTACAAGAGGATTTGAGTATAAGAGTAAAGACGTCTTACTGCAATTATATTGGGCCTTGGTGAGATTACACCTGGAGTATTGTGTAGAGTTTTGGTCTCCTTAGGAAGGAAATATTTGCCATAGAGGGAGTTTAACAAAGGTTCACCAGACTGATTCCTGGGATGGGGGGATTGCCCTATGAGGAGAGATTGAGTAGACTAGGCCTATATTCTTTAGAGTTTAGAAGAATGAGAGGTGATCTCATTGAAACATACAAAATTCTTACAGGGCTCGACAGGGTAGCTGCAGGGAGGATGTTTCCCCTGGCCGGGGGGTCACAGTCTCAGAATAAGGGGTCGGCCATTTAGGACTGAAATGAGGAGAAATTTCTTCACTCAAAGGGTGGTGAATCTTCGGAATTCTCTACCCCAGAGGACTGTGGAGGCTCAGTCATTGAGTATATTCAAGACAGAGATTGATAGATTTTTGGATATTAAGGGAATCAAGGGATATGGGGATAATGCAGGAAAGTGGAGCTGAGGTAGAAGATCAGTCATGATCTTATTAAATGGCGGAGCAGGCTCGAGGGGCTGAATGGCCTACTCCTGCTCCTAATTCTCATGTTCTTAAAATGTGATCAGGATGTGTTCAAACTTGTGTTTGGAGGACAGTCTTCACATCATGTGGCTACGGGATAGGCTAGTATTCGGATATCAAACATCAAAATGCCCTAAAATGATTGTGTTTTTCCTGTATCTGCAATGACACTGGCTTAGCCAAGCCCTACAGTGTGGTGGACCCTGAGAACCAAGATCTTATAAACTTTGCTTTTAATCATTTGGACTCAATATTGTCTGTAGCCAATAGACTGTTGCATCATTCCTACAGCCCTACATTCAAGTTCACTTCCTCCCCTCCAGCAATGGAGATTCTTAGCAAATACCCTTCTCCAAATGGAAATAAAGTACCAGTATTTGATGTCATATACACTCTAGCCTGAATAAAACTGAAGAAACAACAGTTAAGTGCCTATTTGATGAAACTCATCATATTTCAGATTTTTTTTGTATCATTGGCAGCACGGTGGGTGGGGGCTGGATGGGGGGGGGGGGGGGAGAGGAGGCGGGGGGGGGGGGGTGGGGGAGTTAAGATAAAGAAAGACTAAAAATATTTGAAGTATTTTCTCTCCTGACACACTATACCACATCAAAGTCATATACCACTGGGCAATTATCAGCACACTTGCAGAGCGGTCTTGCTCTTTCAGAGCTGCAAACCATGCCGACTCCCATTATAACACCATTAGCTATCTGTAAAACAAGGGAAAAAACACTGTGGCACAACACAGCACATTAATCCTACAGCCTGTTCCTGCCACACACCAGACATCCTACACTTTCTGGGGAAATAAAAATCCCCTGTTAACAATGTGTTGCCAACCCAACAAAACCCTCCAGAATTTTTCAGTTTTAAGAGTCCCCATCCACCCCATGAAGGTATAGACACATATTGCTGCACGGCTCCATAGGGGCCAGATACCCTCCAGTACCTTAAGTGGCCACTCTTTATGTACAAGCCTGGACAGTGATATTAGCACACTATTCAACCACAGTGCACCACAGATGAGCCCGATCTGATCCTTATCGGACAGCCACACGTGCAATCTCCTGCCGGGCCACTTGACACTGATCAGGAGCCCCCAACCTAGCCCAGGGGCACAGTGGCCAACTGTAGAGCATCAAATGCGACCGTAGGCGAGATCCGCTAACTCAGCACAGACCAGACATTGAATTTGTTGGACTTTCAGATCTGAACAGTTTAGCTACATTTAGCCAGTTTAGCCTTCACCAACTAGTCCATCAATGGCCTTATTTGCCTGAAAGTGCACTATGCAAATTGAAAGAGGGAGAAGTTGCTGTGCATTCACAAGATGTGCAGCATTTGCATGATAGCTGATAGCAGGCAAAGTAGAAATGAAAAAGGGCAGAAAAAGGGAGATGTAAAGTCTCCAGCTGTAAGGATTCCAACTGGGTGTCTTCCCTGAGCTTGAAGAAAATATATCAAATAAAAATAATAATAGCCTTTTTATATCCTATTTTTCATTTATCAGTAGCTTATTGTATTGATCAGCCAACATGGTCGATACGGAAAAGAGATGTATTGTCCCATATTAGATATACTGTACTCGCTAAATTTACAGATCATGGTTCAGTGGTCCCAGTAAGGTTACAATGGGGAAAACTCTTATGGAGAAGAAAAACAAGGGGGAAAATTCAACAACAGGTGATAATTCCATAGCGAGTTCTGTGCCTGTGGAATATCTGAGTGCTTGCGGTTGTGGCCTACACTGAGTGGGGTAGGAGAGGACATCACAATCATTCCTTGCATGATGTACACATCCAGCACAAATGACTGGATAGTGACTTCCCCCAGGCCCCTCAAGGAAGCCTTTGGCTTCCCCCCACTTATCTCTCCCCCCCCCACACTGCCCCCACCATCGTCAACCTCTCACGACCCCACCCCACCGATCTTCTCTCTTGCCCTCCAGCCCCAGGGGCCGTTGTCTCCCTTTACCCACCCTGAAGCCCCGATGGTTGATCTCCCCCTTCCACCCGCCGCCCCCCCCACCCCCCAAGTAGCGCTGGCCGATCGCCCTTACCCCCGCCTCAAGCGCGATGGCTGATGTCCCCCTTCACCCCCACAAAGCCACGCTGGCCGATCTCCCCTTCCCCCCTCAAGCAGTGATGGACGATCTCCCACATCTCCCGCCCCCGCCGAGCCGATCACCTGTTCTCTTCCCCTCCCCCTCCTCGCCACCCCTCCCCCCAAAGCCGTGATGGCCAACAACCCCCTCCTCTCAATTGCCGGGGACCATCACTAAGGGTCCTTAGCTCCTGCTGGTTTTCCCATCGGCCTCAGGCCAGACGGTCAACTTGGCTGGCTGTCGGGCAGGAAACGGAGCAAGGAAATGATATGGAGGTCTTGCCATTAAGTTCAGCCACCCCCGGACCCTCCCCACCTCCCTGTAAATATCGGGTCTTAAGTGTCTGTATCTGAACTGAAGCTGGAGACTTCGCACACAGTTTGTGATCTTGAAAGAGATTCCTACAGCCAAACTCAATGACTTCAAAAGTGCAACTGATGCCCAACTCCTTCTTGTGCAGTTGCCTTGCTGAAATCCTCCCAGAAAATTGTCCCACTGGAAGCTTCTGACTGCAAAGATTAATGGTTGCCAAATATATTGGATGCGGTCTCCTCTACATTGGGGAGACCAAACGCAGATTGAGCGACCACTTTGCGGAACACCTCCGTTCAGTCCGTAAGGGTGACCCCAAGCTTCCGGTCACCTGTCACTTTAATTCACCGCTTCACTCCCGCTCTGATCTCTCTGTCCTCGGCCTATTACATTGTTCCAATGAAGCTCAACGTAAGCTCGAGGAACAGCACCTCCTCTAGATTAGGCACTTTGCAGTCTTCCGGACTCAATATCGAGTTCAACAATTTCAGATAATAATCCCTGCCCCCATTTTTCATGCCGTGTGATTTTGCCATTCCCATTTGCAACATTTTCACAGTATGTTCTTTCAATTCCTTCCTCCCCTCCTAAACCACCACCCCCCCCCTGTCTCTGCACCTGCTTAATATGTTACATTTCCAGCTTTTTCCAGTTCTGATGAAGGGTCCCAGACCTGAAACGTTAACTCTGTTTCTCTCTCCACGGATGCTGCCTGGCCTGCTGAGTATTTCCAGCATTTTCTGTTGTTATTTCAGATTTCCAGCATCCGCAGTATTTTGCTATTAGGTTAAGGGGGAATCTGATAAAGATTTTCAAGATTATGAATGGTTCTGAGAGGGTTAATAAGGAAAGATTAATTCTACTGGTTGAAAAAATGGTAACAAAGGGCAAAACAAGATTGAATAGAGAAGTTAGAATGTTTTCATACTGAGAGTTATCAGGGGCTACTGATTTAGAGGCTATATCATTTAAAAGGCAATTGGATATATATTTGAAAAGGAAGAATATAAAATAGAGGAAAAGAGGAATAGGGCAGGACAACTGGACTACAGCTGAAGAGCCATCACTAGATTGATTCCTGGGGTGAGAGGGCTGTCCTATGATGAGAGATTGTGTAGAATGGGCCTGTACTCTCTGGAGTTTAGAAGAATGAGAGGTGATCTCATTGAAACATACAAAATTCTGAAGGGGATTGACAGGGTAGATGCTGAGAGGTTGTTTCCCCTGGCTGGAGAGTCTAGAACTAGGGGGCATAGTTGCAGGATAACAGGTCAGCTATTTAAGACTGAGATAAGGAGGAATTTCTTGGCTCAGAGGTTTGTGAATCTTTGGAATTCTCTACCCCAAAGGGCTGTGGATTCTGAGTATATTCAAGGCTGAGATCGATAGATTTTTGGACACATGGGGAATCAAGGGATATGGGGATCGGGCGGGAAAGTGGAGTTGAGGTTGAAGATCAGCCATGATCTTATTGAATGGCGGAGCAGCCTCGAAGGGCCGTATGGCCTACTCCTGCTCCTATTTCTTATGTTCTTATCGTGATATGGCCTGAATGCCCTCCTCATGTGCTACAATTTCCATGATTCTATGAACCAGATTTACGTTTATATTTTTTTGTTGGATATTGTGCAATGTCTGCTCATCTCCAATGTTTGAGACAAGCAGTTCCTGCACTACCAAATGAAAGAACACAAAATAGTGAACAGCTGGTAGGTTATGAGGATGGAATACAACTGAGGACTTCTCTCTCCCCCTCTTACTTCCCACACCGCACTCCGCTCCTGACCTTCTTTACATCAAATGAGCGAAAGATCATAGTAATCAGCTGGCAATGAAAGGTCAATATTACATTTTTGCAATGCATCATCAATTCACTATTGTGCGTACATACAACAATTCTCCTTCTTTCAAATAGGACACCTCATGCCTTTAATATTATTGAGTGATTTTTTTTTTGGTCGAACATGGTGGGAAATATCATTGACCAATGGATCACTTTCAGTGCACAATGTGAGCATTAAGGACTTCTAGGTCAGAAACAGTATGACTTAGCTACACTGTAAAGGCCTACCACTTTATCTCAATAATGCATTGTAACCTCAATCTCAGAAGACCTCTAGTTAATGCATTGGTACGGCACTTTCCATTTCTCACAAGCTACCGCCGGGTCAGGGTGCAACTTTTACTGTGGATTTCCATTCAATTGTCTACACTCATTTTACAGCCAGTAAAGGAATTCCATCAGTGCAGCCTGGATTCACAATTGGCTAACTCACTGTACCAACCATTTTGCTCCAGCCAAAGCTACTCCTGAGACAGTCACTTCTCTGTACATCTCTGGAACTCTTATCTCCTCCAGGCAGGATTGCTGAGTGAGCCTGTGTTCTACCACTTGCCATGATGCATCAATACATCAACGCACTGAAGTAAAAAATCGTTATCTGCAGCAGTTTATCTTCATCAGAGTAACGCCCTGTAATACATCTACAGTATATTCATCTCATTTAATGCAAGATCAATAAAATTATTTTTTGTGAATAAATATCATTGGTCTTTCTTTCCCCGTTGTGATGTTCTCATGTGGCAAGGCACAGAAGAATAGATGGCACTCAGTAAGACATGAAAAAGCAGAATTACAATTAAATATGCAAATTTCAAGGTGATTGCCTCTATTCTGTATTACAACATTCTTTTATTCCAGAGGCAATGTCCCCAGTCGATGTGATTCGAGGTTACTGCAGGCAATATCAAATTTCTGTATTCAAACTGTGCAACACAGTTAGAGATCCATCTCCTTACATGCAGGAGACAGACACAAAACTTGAGTGCTTCATATTTAATACTAAGTGCCCAGTTTGACAGGATTGGAGCCACTGCACTGCTGAAATTGGTTTACCCAAATTATGTAAATAATTACATGTGTTACGTATCTACCATTACTCTCTTTCCACATTTGGCCTCAAAGAAATTTAAAACCCAAAGAACACCCCTGGAACTATGTCTTGAGATGTTTTAAAATGTGCAATTTGTACAGGGTAGCAATGGATTCAGGATTACATAAAAGTTTGTCAGTTAGTTTCTTGTCTTAACCGCAAGATCTCACTCTCCCTTCTGCCAGCTCCTGAAGCTATCTCTTGAACATAAGAACATAAGAAATAGGAGGAGGAGTAGGCCAAACGGTCCTTCAAGCCTGCTCCGCCATTCAACATCATCATGGCTGATCATTGACCTCAACTCCACTTTCCCGCCCGGTCTCCATATACCTTGATTCCCCTAGAGTTCAAAAATGGCCAAGGCTGGCAATCTTTCACTATAATGGTGAATCTTCACATACACAGACTCACCATTATAGCTTCAATGATCCAAGTGTTCTTTTCCCTCACAGTTCAAGCCTATTTTAACCCATTATTAGTTCTGTTATTCCATGCAAACCACTCCAGCATTTGTCATACAGTTTGAGGTCTGCATACACAAAGATAGTGCGTACCCATCCCTTGCTCATTCTCAAAGTGGCCCCTTTGTCAATGGTTACACCTTAGGTCTTATGACACTACAAACTCTTGGGCCTGTAATCTGTGGCCCGTACGAGGTGCGTACGTGCCCGTAATTTCGCGCAAGTTCCGGGTTTAGGCATGCGAAGCGCATGCGCGAGAACCCAAAACTTGCGATCTGTCAAGAATCTCCTTGACAGATCCAACGCATCCCCAGGTGGAGAGTTGGGCTATTTGCCCAACTTCTGCTCAGCCAATGCCTGTGAAATTCTTACGCTGGTAAAAGCAGGCGTAAAGCCTGCTTTTACCAGCGTAAGCGTTTAAAAGAACATTAAAATACATTTTTTTCCAATCATTTAAAAACCTGTACAATAAGGTACGGTTATTTTTAGCCCCTTTAAAACATTTAAATTTATTTTTCAAAAAATTTAAATTGTTTTAAAGTATTTAATTAAATGGCATTTTAATTCATTCTAAATATGTAATTTTTTTTTTATTTATTTGATGTGTAGGTGTATATTTGGGGTATTCCCATTCATGCTTATGGGGTTTCTGTACATACAGAATCCCCATAAGCATGAATGGGGATCCTCTTCTTTCGTTCATTGGGCCGGCCCACGTCATCACAGGGGTGCTTGCTAACCGCCTGCACCCCTGGGAAACGTGGGTCTCTACCCGCGGGTACCCGGAGAGCCCCAGGACCTCTCGGACCACCAGATGGAGGGCATTTTATTTGCGGATCGGAGGCATTTCCCCACGGGAAACCTCCGACCGCAAATTCAGGGCCTTGGTGTCCATCTGTGACCAGACTAAAAGGTGCACTGCAGAAAGGAACTATACTATGGACTCCACAAAGGTTAAACTTTTAATGTCAATTTTATATTGATACATTACAAACTACTTATTTCATTACCCATAAAAAATACTTTAATAAAATCATCAATATTGGTACCAAGACATTGAGTATCAAAAGTATTAAAACAAGGGAAAATGCTCCATTCACAAATTTCCACAAGAAAAGGAATATCCTATTAATGCTACTGTACTTGGAATCTAATAGTCAAGAAACAAAGCAAACAGAATGCTTTTCAGATCTAAGAACACAGGGGCTGGGCTGGGCTAGAGAAAGGGCAATTTGGGCCATTCTTGCCCTGTTTCTTTCCACGTTTCAGTAAAGTTCCATTACAAAGCAACATACAAGGAAGTGAGTAACTTCAACCTCTCACTGCTGACATTGTAAAACCCAACCAGTCATATGATCAGCACAACATCTGCTACACAAAGCAGCTTTCAACACTGGTAAATCATCCACAATTTACAACTTCCAGCAGCCAAAATCTGTACAGATTTTTTTTAAATAGGCAGGTCGGAGAGGTATAGGCAGAAGCAATTCCATTGCAGATTTAGAATAAATTGCATGGACACATTTAGTTTTGATTATTTTCAGTTTATTGCATCTGAATCCTTAGCTGTGCAAATAACCTGGAACGTCCTCCTGCTTATCCATTATATCCTGCAGATATTTACAGTTGTCCCAAGCTGTCAGGCAATCTGCCCGCTTGCTTTATCATACATTTAACGCTTTCCTCCAAGTAATCTTTTTCCACTTGTCACAACACCAGTATAATCACATTCTAGCAATGTATTCTTAATCCCTGCCTCCTGACCAGACTTGTAATCTTTACGATTTTTTATAAAGGTGTCCTGCCCCCTTTTACAGCTCATCAGGTTCAAACTGCTCAACATATTGTGTTAGAGATGCTTTTGTCCTTTCCCATCATCCGCAAACTGAGTGATAACACGGAGGTACATCACACAGTTTGACACACAACAGACAATGTTCAAATGGTTAGAACACTAAGTGAGCTAGACAGGGACAACAGCCCTCACTTTAACAGGTGAAATAGAAGGCTCAGCGTCTGACTGTTAGAATTTGTTGCTTTGCTCTTGTTACACTATAAAGTTTTACAAGCAACATTACAGCACTTTTCAAAAACATTCACGAGACTGTAAATCCATTACTCATTTTGTGGCTTCAGTTTCAGAGAGGTTTTTCTGCCACCAGTGTTCTCTGAAAAGGTGCAAGACTAGAACAACGGTGAGACTTCTTTACCGAAGGATTCGGTAAAATTAATTAAACAATTATAGAATGTGATGCCTTAATATTAGACAATATGGCAAGGACATCCAACCTTTTGGAGCTGAGGGCCGGATATTCATGTGATCCATCTGATTTTGCAGAAACATGAGTCCTAATATACAGAAAATTCAAATACCCCCATACGCACTCCTTTCGGTCTATTCGGTGTGCTGGGGTCTCAGCATAGAGGTATTAAAAAGGGTGCTCAATGCTATCATGTCGCCCATGTCTGAAATCGGCGAGTCTTGGCACAAATGGATTTCGTAGGCTTACTATGCTCATCTATCTTGCTCTGATTAACAGGGAAAACCGTTCAGCTATTCTTTACCAGTGCATTTCATGAACTTGATTGGGGAAGTCAGCATCATGTTTAGGCAACAAACATTTTATATAACAAGTTGTGTGCATCAGCAATCATGACTGTACATTTTGTACTTCTGTATTTATTGATCCCTATCTCTGTAACCTCCTACAGTCCTACAACCCACCGAGATCTCTGCGTTCCTCCAATTCTAGTCTCTTCCACATACCCGGTTTTCTTCGCGCTACCATTGGCGGCCATGCCTTCAGCTGCCTAGGTCCCACGCTCTGGCATTCCCTCCCTAAATCTTTTCACTTCTCTCCTCCTTTAAGATGCTCCTTAAAACCTACCTCTGTCCTAATATCTCCTTATATGTGGCTCAGTATCAAATTTTGTTTGATAATCGCTCCTGTCTAGCGCTTTGGGATATTTTACAACATTAAAGGTGCTCCATAAATGCAAGTAGTTGTTGTTGATACTGGTGCAGACATGTTGACCAAACTATGGAGGCATCTAGTTTGCTTTAATTACATGGGTCAGTGCCAAAAGTACAACCACAGCCCACTTGAGTAGTGTATGTAAAATCCTAATTTGTGCCTTGGCTGATTTCATCTGCATTATTTACTCTCTCTATGGCCACTGAGGGAACCAAGGTTTGAGGCTTGGTGTTATCATACAACCTAAAGAGCATAGCTTTTGTTTCTTTTACACGCTTGACTAAAAGGTGCTGCCTCTTTTCTGAAGGTTCATCAGCCAGCCCCGACTGATATTGAGAACTCAGTCTCCTGAGAAACCTGAAAATGAAACACAAAAAGATGGACAATCCAGATTAACAAAATATTTGATACTCTCATGTCTGACTAACCGCTCCTGGAGATTTTGTCCCAAAAAATGTACTGACAGGAGGGCTGACACAAGGAGCCTGAAGCAGGTCAGAGGGCTTTTTTACAACCAGGGAGTAGGCAGGCCACCACATGCAGTAATGTGTCTACAATGTCAATGTCATTTTCATATGTATGTGGTTTCTCCAGAACCATCAAGCCAGGCTGTAATACTACAGTGTATGGAATGAGAGTGAATTTTCTGTTTCCACTCGAGGCGCCCCACATCCCTCTCAGGGCGCTGCAACTGAAGTTCGCAGCGCCACGTGCCACAGCGCCACACGCTGCGGCACGGCGCGCTGCGGTACTGCAGGCCTTCCTCCCCTTCTTAAAGAGGAGGGGACTGCTGCAGCGCGATCGGAGATCGTGAGTGCCGGCAAAAGAGCCCGGCGCCGAGGAGAAGTGCCGGGCTCTTGGGATACAGCCGGCACTCCACAGGGGGGGGGGGGGGGGGGGCACTCAGGAGGCCGGGGACAGCGGCGCGGAGGTGTGCTGGCAGGTAGCCAGCAAAAAAATGGCCGCCCTGCACCTCAGCGCCTCTACCGCCGTAGGTAGGCCCCCCTGAACCGGTCGCAAATTGCGACCGGCGTTAAAGCAGTGGGCGCTACCAAATTTCGCGATCGGGGCGGTAGTGGGGTGCTGCGCACACCAATGACGTCATCGGTAGCGGCGCAGCGCTAACGGCTAACGTCGCCATTAGCCTCCCGCTAAATTTAGCGGGAGGCGTGGCCAGTGGCGTAAAACCCACTAAGTGCCCTCTTTGGGCGCTAACGGGTGGCGTAGCCCACTGAATTTCTAGGCCCTAGTCTCTTCCAGACACCCAACACTATATCTAAACCATGCAACAGCACAAAATATTTAATTCCCCAAAAATCATTCCTAATCTCAATAAGAAAGTTACATACAAAAAGAAAATACTGCAGATGCTGGAAATCTGAAATAAAAATCTGAAAGAAAGTTACATAACACTGTCTGCAGCCTAAAAACATTGAACAGGATAGCAGAGTGTACTATAAAATCTAGTATTTAACACTACATGGAGCTTATGTGCTCCAACCACCAAGAAAGCAACCACAAAATAAAGGAGCAATTTGTAGATCCAGATTGTATGGCAACTGGCAAGATATAATCACAAAATGCAGCCAATTATAACCATTCACTGTTTCTAGCCGAATAAATTCTTGCTGAATTCCGGATATCTTTAATACTACAGTTGTACTAAGTAATCTAATGGCGCTTGCTACGTTTTAACTTGGCTTGTACAGTGCAGCATTTTAAGTCCTCCAAGATGACTGCCAATACGAACAGAAAACTGTACGGTTTCATGGTGGGCTAGGGGTGTGCAACTATGACTCAAGCGCAAATTGGCACTCGAGCCTTGGCAGTCCTGTCCTCGAAGCTCAGGTAAATCAGTTCAATTTGTGCCTAGATTGCTGGTTTGTCCTCTTTGAACTTTGGGGCTTGAAAAAAAAAGCTTTGTCTGAATAATCGATAAATCCCAAATCAGAACACACTCCTCTTCTCTCCTAAAGGTGCTCTCATGCTAGGATACGGTTCCACAATGCAGGCAGTCCACTGGTACCTTGTCCAAGTGGCCATTTTGTTCATATGTGAAGCTAGATGTTGAATGTTGGCAAGCTGGCCAATCACAGAATGCATCACAGCTGAGCTGTCCTCATGTGACACCCACAGATGTGCACTTTCCAGCAGGAGCCATTGACCAATAATCAGGAGTGGAACCCTGTGATTTTTTTCCAATCTTCTACTCCCACACCACAAGTGGAAATATCTTCTCTACATCCACCCTATTGAATTGCTTCGTAATTTAAAGACCTCTTTCTAGAAGGAAGATTCCCAGCCTTTCCTGATAGTTCTACCCCATCTAGGGGCATTAAAAAAAGACTTGCATTTCTATAGCGCCTTTCACAACCTCAGGACGTCCGAAAGCACTTCACAGCCAATTAGGTACTTTTGAAGTGCAGTCGCTGTTGTAATGTAGGAAACACGGCAGCCAATATGCGCACAGCAAGTTCCCAAACAGCAATGTGATATTGACCAGATAATCTGTTTTTTAGTGATGTTGATTGAGGACAGAGGTAGTATAACAACACTTCCTGAGATATCAACTATCTCAGCATAGACCAGCAATCAAACTTGCTATCTTCTGGTCTGTATAACTTTGTGCTACACTGGGAATACATTAAAAGTACATTCTGAACTGAAAATTGGATTAAGGATATTTTTCTGTGTTGCCCTTTCAAAATTATGACTACACCAGCTGATGGAGAAAACATGGGCAAAATTATTAATAATAATTAATAAAGAAACAAACATTAACCAAAGATAGGCTTAGCTCTGGGTCGTATTGAGGGCATAGAGTCCCGCAGGAAACAACAGAAGCCTTAAATAGAATATTTTAGCTGTTAAATTTTCAGCAACTTATCATAGTACGTTCCTTACCATATAATCTTAGTGTTTACCAGATACGCTGGTGTACTTTTGTGGTCGTCCCCAAAGGTTAGCTTTGATAATCTTTAAATAAACTACATGGAAATCTGAACAACAACTTGCATTTATATAGCACCTTTAACGTAGTAAAACATCCCGAGGGGCTTCACAGGAGCAGTTATCAAACAAAATTTAACACAGAGCCACAGATACTACCCTGAACAATACTGCCATGTTATTTTATTAACATCTTCAAATCAAGAAGCAATCAACCTGTGCACCAAACCAACTACATCCTGAAAGTCAGCCACAGTCCAAAGATGTGCGGGTTAGGTTGATTGGCTATGATAAAAAATTGACCCTTAGTGTTAGGGGGATTAAATACGTGGGGTTACGGGGATAGGGTGGGATATGTGTTGGTGTTGGTGTAGGGGTTATGGGGATCGGGTGGGATCGGTGCAGGCTCGATGGGCCGAAATGGCCTCTATCTACAGTGTGGGGTTTCTGTGAAATTCTGTGAAATTTGTTGCTTTAGGTCTGGAATGCTAAAATCATCACATATTTTCAAAAAACAATTTGATCATGTTTATATTTTTCAAACTGATCCTCCTATAGTTTCTCTCTCACAGCAAACTTAGAGTGGTACAATAAGTTTCCTTATGACACTGTGGATAAATGCACCACAACTGTGAAATTTGCTGATAAACTTCTCACACGCCTGCCATCACTGCTGGAAAATGAGACATGGCACAAGGGAACCTAAGAAGGGGGAGAAAGATATATTTTAGGAAAGAGTATAACAATTGTAACATTACCAGATCTGATTTTACTATAGAAACACTGATGCAGTTGGATTGAATGCTGCTTTTATATTGTGCAGCACCCTTACTATTGGAGCCTGTTCCTGACATGTGGGTTTCATAGAATTTACAGCACAGAAACAGGGCATTCGGCCCACACGAGCCTTCACCCACTCTATTTACTTCATCTCACCCTATCGACATATCCTTCTTTTACTTTCACCTTCATGTGTCTAGCTTCCCCTTAAATACACCTGTACTATTCGCTTCAACTACTCCATGTGGTAGCCAGTTCCATATTCTTGCCACTCCGAGTAAAGAAGTTTCTTCTGAATTCATTACAGGAATTGATTAGTGGATTTTCATGCATTGGCTGCAACCCAAAGGGATATTTGGCAAGCAAGAAGGAAAGCGAAATACTGCAGATGTTGAAAACAACAGGTCAGGCAACAACTGTGGAGAGAGCAAGGTAGGGTTAACATTTCAGGATGATGACTTTTGGTTTGGGAGCTGTTAAGATGAACAGCTTACAAGGAGGATCAGAGCCAGAGAAAAGTGAGTGGGGAAGACAAAACAGGTCTGTGATTCAGAGATGATGAAATGACAAAAGTGAGAAGTGATGTGATACAAGGAGGCAATAATGAGAGAAAGGAGAGAAATGAAAGGTGTATCCGAGACCCAGAGGATGTGTGAATGGTTACAGCAGAATAGCAGAGGGAGGGAAGCATGGAAAATCTGCCAAAGCAAGGAAGGCTCCAGTTGGTCGGGAGTGTGGTGGAAGGAAAAGATGAGTGACCACGCCATTGGCCGTGTACCAATAGGGAGTCCTCATCTCAAGCACCAGCCCACAATCTCACCCATTCCCGGAAAAGCTGGCGCACCCATACTAGAATACCAGCACCTGCTTTGCAAGAGAAAACAGTTTGATGTTGTTAAAGTTAATGTTAAGGCCAGAGGGCTGTAAAGTGCCTACTAGAAAGAAGAGGTGCTGTTCCTCGAGCTTGCGTTGAGATTCATTGGAACCTTGTAAGAGACTAAGGACAGAAAAGTCAGAGTGGCAAGCTGGCAGTGAAACAGGGAATTAAAGTGGCAAGCAACCAGAAGCTCAGGGTCACACTTGGAATGGAGGTGTTCAGCAAAGTGATCGCCCACTCTGCGTCTGGTCTCCCCGATGTAGGGGAGACCACACCATGAGCAGCAAATACAGTATACTAGGTTGGAAGAAGTACAAGTAAATCGATCTCTCACCCAGAAGGATGGTATATGGAAGGTGGTAGAAGGGCAGGTATTGCGCTTGCATGGGAAGGTGCCAGGGTAAGGAGAGCAGGCATTAGAGCTGATAGTGGAATGGACCAGAGTGTCACAGAGGGAATAGTCTCTTCAGAATGCTCAAAGGGGAGGAGAAAATGTGTTTGGTGTTGGGATAACATTGGAAATGGCGGAAAGTGATCCCTCTAATGTGGAGGCTGGTGGGGTGGAAGGTGAGGACAAGGTTGATCCTATCATGGTTCTGGGAGGGAGCAGAAGGGGCGAGGATGGAAGTGCGAGAAATGGGACGGACACGGTCAAGGGCCCTGCTTACCACAGTGGACGGGAAGCCAGGGCTGAGAAAAAAAGGACATTGGGAAACTCTGGTGTGGAAGGTGGATTTGGTAGGATTTGCTCAGCCCAGTAGAATAGATCATCCTGGCTGCCAACCTTAATGAACCCCAGAAAGTTTACTTTTGGGTTACAGCTGACTGCATGACAACTGCGCACTGTTAGCTGGTGCCACTAACTTGGATCTTGGCGCAATATATCATTAGCTTCAGTGCCCTTTTATCCATAATGGAACAGATTTAGATTCATTAAGAATTCTTTCTTGAAAAAATAAAATATATTTGAAATAATTTTTTTTAAAACGCAGGGATATATAACGGAGACTGTGCAAATACTTCCATAAGTTCCTTCCGCATTCCAATACCCCAGCTCCAACTACATGCAAGGTTCTCAAACCAACTGCAGAATCAGCAAAAGCCTCAGCTCAGATCACCAATTCCAAGAAACACAAACAGTAAAGGCCAAGGTTTAAAACAGTTGTCCCAACACTAGTGTGGATAATCATGGACTAGATTGCAATGCTTTGGAAAGCATTCAGCAGGGCAACAATATCGCATCAGCAGGATAACCAGGAAATGAACTTTGGTTTTTCAAAATGGCTTCTACTGTATCCTAGTTTTACTAAGGGATTTCTCTATTTTGAATGTGATTGAGAAAAAGCTTTGCTTACATTAAGATGTCATTTACATTTTTATTAAAATATTGGTACATAGCCGTGGAATTGAAGTGGCTAATCTCCCTTTTCTCCTCTTGTTCTAGGTACTTTTGAATCTCAACACTCTGGGGTCATTTACAGCTCATTTATATTACACCTCACTTACAGGGTGCAGAAAGTGATGCCAACGTCAGAACAACTGTACCCCTTTGTCAGGGGAAGATCTGTTACAGGCTAGCAATGTTAAAATCACAAGAATGCCTGTATGCAGGGCCCACCTGCCAAAATAAAAGGATGGTCCAGACAAGCACAAAGGCCATTTACATTTGTGCTTCCGAAGGCATGTGTGCTGCCTCTTTTAGATCATAGAACTGCCTTCAAAGGTAGTGCTGTAATATAAATACAGCATTACATCCTTACGCTTTTTGTTAATACTTGCATTTTATCACATCAAAACAACTCGAAGTGCTCCTCGCAGAATGAATTGCTTTTGGATTTCCGGGGCTGTTGCTATGGAGTAGGGAGAAAACAGGAGACATTGGAAAGATCAAACTTCAAGTAAGGCACCAAAAAAACTCTACCACTTGTGCATGCTGTTGTTTGTTTAGTAGTGTAAGCATTAGAAATTGTGTAGAGTAAATATTGGCCCAGAAATTCGGGTCGGGCGCTTCCCGCGGGTGTAAGCCCCCGACCTGCACTTACCTTGCGCGCCGGCAGTTGAGCTGTAGGGCCCCGTGGAATTCCAATCCGGGGCCTGGCCCAGCTGCCGGAGCGCTGTGCTTGCGTGTCCCAGGGGCGCAGTTAGTTTGATGCGTCCCCTGGGATCACGTGAGCCATGGGCAGCCAATCGGAGGAGGGAAAAGCCCATTCATAAGATTGACAAGAAGACCTGTCAAAACTTATAAATACTACAGGCCCCAAAATAGCAGTAAACCTTAATTTTTTTTTTTAAATCACACTTTTTAAATAAACTATAAATTACATTAAATAACTATTTTAAACAATAATTTAAATTTTTGAAAAAAATAATTTTATATTCTAACGGGGCTAAAAATAAACGTACCTTGCTTTAAAGTATTTAAAAATAATAAACCTGTGGAAAAAATGTTTTAATTTTAATTAATTGACCACTTACCTTGTAAAAAGCAGGCCTTACGCCTGCTTTTTACATTTCTAAATCCTGCAGGCTTACGATCCCGGGAAAACCTGCAAAAAAAACCTAAGTTCAAAGCGCACGCGCAGCCTCTCCTGCGCGCGCGTTCAACCTCTGAACCCCTTCATTCAGAGGAGCGGAAGTGCCGGTTTCCCGCGCATGCGCAGTGCATGCAGAAAACCGGCACTTCCATTCGGCCTACGGGCGAGTACCCCGTGCGTACTCACCCGTGGAGACCCGAATTTCTGGGCCATTAATTGAACCGATCAGCCAAGAGAGAAAAACACTGACATCCTCACAGACATAAAATGGTCACAGTAAACGGCAACCAAATGGGATATTTGCAGTGAGCAGAAATGTTTCACTTCCTTCCACAGTCTAGTTTAATTTTAACAAGAATGCAGAAAGTTACATAGGCACTCAGTCACATGCCTAAACACAGCCCTGTAGTGTATGTAACCGTCTACCTTTAAGAGACTATTGTATGTAACCGTTCACCTTTAAGAGAACTATTTTAGGTGTGGCACGACTTGTTTGGCTTCTGTATACGGTAATACCGACGGTGACCACACCGGTATATAAGTGCTGTGGCATGATTTATAGGGCAGATTCGCCCTGACCTTCGAATAGTAAAGTCCTGTTGTATGTTACTCCTGAAGTCTGTGTCGTAATTAACTGCACAACCCACAGACTTTACAGTGGCGACGAGTCCGATCGTACCCTGCGGCAACAATATTTTCAAGCAACGAAAGAGCGTCGAAAAGAGGCAACCGCCCTCGTCATTCGGCTGGGAGAAAACTCAAGGCTGCAGCAATAGAAAGGAGGAAGACTTTAGCGACAAAAACTTCCATCAGCAACAGGCACTGACTGTCCCTTCTGCCACGGTGACTGTGAGTAAGGGAAAGTGAAAAGAATAGCCGGAGGATAAGGGCTGGGCACTCGACCACGGTCGAGGGGGAAAAGGAGCCGGACAAAAAGTCGGGTCCAACGGCGTCGTGAGAGACCGCGACCGGCGGGAAAAGCCGGGCGGTGACCGAAGCCACGAAGCGCTGCGACCGGGAGCGTAGGCGCGGGAAGAGAGAAACTCAGCCGCAGCCGGGGAGAGAAGCACCGGACTGCGAGAGGGCTGGGAGGCGCGATTGGGGTCCGAGCGAGCGGGAGAGGCAGAGCCGACCAAGAGAGACTGCGCGAGAGCCAGTCCAGCGGCTGAACTGTCCTCCGTCAACGGGGTGTACCCAGCGCCGGTAGAGCTGAGCGAGCGGGAGAGAGACAGAGCCGAGCAAGGGGAACTGTGCGAGAGCCAGCCCAGCGGCTGAACCTGTTCGCCGTCAACGGGGTACCCAGAGCCGGTCGCCCTGCCATAAAATTTTAAAAAAAGGGAAAGCCTTGAAGCCGACGCGCAGGCTGTGAACCTGAAAGCCAGCGGCCGTCGCCCGTGGGGAAAGTGTACCCCTCCCGCCAGGGAAGAAACGCGGGAAGCCGCCATTAGGCGGGGAAGAAGACAGAAGCGGGAAACCGCCATTGAAGTGGGCGGGGAGAGAAGATAAGAGCGGGAAAC
This sequence comes from Somniosus microcephalus, assembly GCF_052327205.1. Taxonomy (NCBI): domain Eukaryota; kingdom Metazoa; phylum Chordata; class Chondrichthyes; order Squaliformes; family Somniosidae; genus Somniosus; species Somniosus microcephalus. The sequence goes on along the minus strand of NC_140989.1, from coordinate 214,105,449 downwards.
CGCCATTTTCGCGGGAAAACCGCCATCTTAGAAAAAAAAAGAAATAATAATTTAAAGAAATACTTGTGTTGTTCCCAAAGAGAGGAAGATGCCTAAGCGTGGTAACATCAACGATTTTAATTCCGAGGTAGAAGACTGGGCCACGTACGTGGAACGCATTGAGATCTATTGTGAGGCCAATAAAATAGAAGAAGATGACAAAGCTATAACCTTGCTGAACTCGATGGGCGCAAAGACATACGGGCTCTTGAAGCATCTACTAGCACCAGCTAAACCGGTGGATCAGACTTTCGATGATATTGTGGCTGTCCTGAAGGACCACTTGAACCCTACACCGTTGATGTTGGCGGAACGATTCAAATTCTATGCGAGAACGCAACGGAAAGACGAAAGCAACGCAGAATACTTGGTCGAACTGCGTAGACTAGCGAAATACTGCCAGTTTGGAGGGAATCTGACAGAGGCATTGCGAGACAAGTTCGTGTGCGGGTTGGCAAAGGAAGGAACGCAAAAGCGACTACTCAAAGAGAACGACCTTACACTTGACAGGGCTGTCCTTATTGCAGCATCGCACGAAGCCGCAGCGAAGGGAACTACGGAAATGCAGCTAAAGACAGCAGCACTAAGTGTGGATCAAATTACCTCGACAACAACAAAATGCTATCGTTGTGGGAAGACAACACACGACCAGAACCAATGCTGGTTTAAGAACCAGGAATGTAGGAAATGTGGCAAACTGGGTCACATAGCTAAGGTATGCCGGTCAGGGAAGAAGACCAACAACCAAAGGACCAACAACCAAAGGAAGCCATCACAGGAAAAGTACAAGGAGGTACACAAGGTGACTGAGAAGAGTTCAGACGAACAGAATTCAGACTCAGACCCAAACGGCCAGGAGCTGGGTAGTCTGAGAATTCACAATGTGAGTAAGGAAGCTGACCTACAAACTATCTGGGTCATGCTAAAAATAGCTGGAATCCAAGTGAAAATGGAGCTGGACACTGGATCAGCTCTATCAGTCATAAATCGAAGGGATTACCACTGGCTATTCTCACATATACCCTTAAGAGATACCAAGTTCGTATTGCAGACATACACGGGGCATAAAGTATACCCCATGGGAAAGATAAGAGTCAAAGTGAGAGATAGGGGTAAAGAACACCCAAGAATGAACTTATACGTACTACATGAGGGAGGACCACCACTTCTAGGACGGGAGTGGATCAAGAAAATAGACATGGAATGGCACTATCTAAAAGCCATAACGAGTGAGGACTCGGTGCAGACAATCAGCTCAGATTCTGAAACGGATGACGATAAGACCAACCCAAATATGAAAGACAAGGCTGAAATGGACTTGCCGACGAAGGTTGGAAAAACGAAGGCATGCATAAAGGCTTATGCTCCAGAGAAGAACAAAGTTTCAGAACAGAACTCCACCGAACAACGACAACCTAGTTCGACAGAAAATTCTGAGCCTGTTCAAGTTACGGACATATCCATGACGGAAGAACACCGAGCTCGGACTCAAACTTATTTCAAATTACGACAACAATTAGAACAATTGAGTTACCGTCTCGTACAAGAGATGAAAACAATGAAAAAGTTCTATGACACCGAATGGGAGAATCTGGAAAGACAACAGAAGCAGCTAGTTCAAGCAGAGAGCGACCATAGAGCCATCGTGACCAATTACCGATCACATCTCCCTTATGCTGTTCAGGAGTTAGAATATTTGCAGGAAGAAGCAAATGAAGAGGAATCTTCAGGAAGCCAGGATTTTATTCCAGTTCTTCTCTACGACTCCTTACAAGCAGAGTGTGAGAAGTTGAAAGAACAGTATGAACAGGCCCAGGCTACAATTCTGGAAGGGGTTAACTCGGCAACCTCCGAAAAGCTAGTTTCAGTGGAAGCATATGAGCAACTGAAGGTTGAACATGAGCAAGAAGTCCAAAGGCTGCAGGAAATTCTTGATGAGCTCAAGGCCAAGACAGACTCATCGGTAGAAGTTCCATCCATAGATGAGAAATTAGAGGTGAAAGACATGGCAGAACCTGAAAGACAAGATGTACAAGAACTCATAAAAATATTAAAGGAAACCCAAGACAAATATGGGGCGGCAATGACCGAGATTCAACAACTTGAAGAACAGGTTCAACTGGGAATCCGTTCAGTGGAAGAAAAGGGAACTGTAAGAAACACAGAGACTGTAAGAATGGCCTCTGAACATGAGCTAGAGAGCATCAAGGCGCAACTTCTCCGAGCGCTGGAAGCCAAAGTACAAGAGGAAAAGGTGAAAGCATTGGAGGAAAAGGTGGATGAAATGGAGAAGACTCTGACCCACAGTGTTCCCGTGGAAGAGTTAACGGTCAGCCAGCTCCTTCATATGCTGAAGGACAAGACTCTACAATGGGAACAATCTGAACACGAGCTTCAATCTTCAAAGGGAAGGAGTTCGGAGCTCTCAAAAGTTATGGAAATAGCTGAGGTTGCAACACAGATTTTACAGGGATGCCAAAAGTACGCTGAATCACGTCAATGTGAACAGCAGAATGTTGAAACAGCTGCTCCAGTAGAAGGATTGAATAGCCTGATCAATCAATCCCCGAGGGAAGGGGAAGTATTGAAATCACAAACGAGGTCATTAGTGAAGGATTTGCAGGAAACCCAGGAAGAGCGGGATGAATATGAACGCATGAAGAAGTCTCTTCAGGAAAGATGTCTAGGGAGGGAACAACAGTCGGCTAACGTCCAGTTGGGTACGGAAGAAGTAGCAGGCCCTCTCGCTAGACTAGCTCAGGACGATACCGAATATTACCATGACCTGTTGAGTGACACTGAATATTACGAGGATCTGGTCTGCCCAGCTTGTGATGAAAACTCCCAAAGTGCAGAAATCAGGATGAAGCACTTAAAGTCTAAGGAACATAGGGAGATGGTGGCGCTACAGCTGGCAGCTGATAAGGGAGCCCCGAGAGTCTCCAAGAAGCAGAAAAGAAAAAGCAGAAGATGATAACCATCAAAATCATTATCACTCCTACCAGATCATGCACGTGGGCCCTACAAAGGGAGGTAAATCAGTTGGAAAGTAAGGAAAATTACCAAGGCAATACAGCTGTTTGTAAAAGTCAGCATTGCTGGTTCAGCAGGACGGGAGTTCAAGCTGTTACGTCAAGGGGAAGACTAGTGGAGGAGTCACGCTAGCAATGTGAACCGGCTACACCACAGCGATGTTATTCGGACCGAGTCAAGACTAGAGACTGAATCTATACACTGTTCCCACAGAGACTGAACCTGTGAACTGTTTCCCACAGAGACTATATCTGTAAATTGTTTACCTGAAGTTGAATATATGTATGTTAATGAGAAATAGTATGTTGTAAGCTAAAAAGGGAGGATTGTAGTGTATGTAACCGTCTACCTTTAAGAGACTATTGTATGTAACCGTTCACCTTTAAGAGAACTATTTTAGGTGTGGCACTACTTGTTTGGCTTCTGTATACGGTAATACCGACGGTGACCACACCGGTATATAAGTGCTGTGGCATGATTTATAGGGCAGATTCGCCCTGACCTTCGAATAGTAAAGTCCTGTTGTATGTTACTCCTGAAGTCTGTGTCGTAATTAACTGCACAACCCACAGACTTTACAAGCCCGAGGAGCAAAAGTTACTTCAGATAAGATTACAAACCCACAACATTGGAGGAACCCGATTTATTTCAAAGCCCTCAGGAAAAACAAACAGTTGCTCAATGCTGAGTGAGATAACTTTTGTAGTTAAATGCAGATCTGTAATTTATGTAAATTATGAAAACCCTGAATTTCCCCTGCAAGTTCAGAATTCTTTTGCTGTACTTCGAAGGTCTGAAATACTGTACAATGTCTCCTTTAAAAGAAATCATCAATTTATCTTATTTACACAAATCAATGCTGACTTAAACCACATTAAAAGTACAGTTTGGCCAAACTATGAATTTTGCTTCAAACTTTATCTACAGGAGCCTTCCCTTCAGCAAAGTTAAATCAAAACCAAAAAGTCCAGGTGGTTTTTCTCCCATTATCAATTTAAACATAAGCCACTTTAAGAGATAAATTTAAGTGCAAAAAACATTCACATCCATTGCGTGTTTCATACATAATAAAGTCTACTTTGTCACAACTGTGTCTCTTGAAATAGCCAGGACTCAGAGTCTAACAGACACCATCTACAAATTGAAAAATCCCACAGGAGGAAAAGGGATCAGGTCACTAAAAAAAAAAAAAATTCTTAAGAGTTAAAGTACAAGAGACAAGAAAAAAGTTAGATTTTCAGTCAATGTTGAGGTAGGTTACCTCAACCAAGCATCAATTGGAATGCAACAACTGGTGGGCCTTCTTTCCCCAGAGAATAGACGACCTATGGAACAAGTTGCCTGCTTGTGCAAAGAGTACGGAGTCACTGGATACCTTTGAGAGAAAGCTGGACCAGTTCCTGGCTGGGGCAGTAATCGTATCATACAAGAGGCAGGTACCAAATAACGTAAGTAATAGTCAATGTGGTCTCCTAGTATAGCTTCCATCACCTGGAGGGATCAGAGAAGAATTTTCCAGATTCTTTTTTTCCTAATTGGATTTTTTAATTTCGGTGGTAAGGAGTCTCTTGAGGTGATGCATAAGGCATCACAACTGTATGGGACAGGCCAGGTGAGCCAGCTGGTCTTTTCCTGTCCAACATTTTCGTATGTTCGTATGCCCTGGACTAAAATAGGGGGTTCCCATGCCTGATTGCTATCTTGTAACCTGGTTGTTAGAAATTGCATGTGAGTGGACATTGGATGAGGTCAGAATCCAGCTTGGTGGCGTTGCCCTCTGTGACTGAATAGCCCCCACCTAGAACACCACATTAGGATTGTCCACTTGGACAAGATACTAGAGGATAGCTGGAATCACTGCAACTGCGCTCCAGCAACAGCCTTATAAGGAAGTGCCAACAAGTTGAACAAACACAAAGTAAAGCAAAACATGGAATGTTTAGTCAGTTGCAAATTCACTGAATAATTGCCACCATTTTTAGCCAAACATTCATAAAAAATAGGGTACTCAAAACTGGAAATTAGATTTAAAAATGTAAAATAAAATGCAGCATTAATCGTATCTTCAGAAACTTCTTTGTGCTGCTGTGAATCTTATAATGGCCCATAAGCCATAAAAACATCATGGTTTTATATGCATTGGGATTGATAAACAGGCATACTCCCTCAACTTCCAATCACACTGTACAACATCCAATCAATTTCATGACTTTCAAATGAATCAGCCTAGCTCTCTGTGGAATCACTCCAATTTCAATCTTAGCCACAAAGCCACCAATAATAGCACGATTAACATCAACTGAGATGGTAGTTGAGCATTTTAATCAGAGCGGTCAAGAAAGCAAGTATAAAGACTGCACGGAGACAAATATCATAGTCACAGGAAAGAGAATTCTCCTGGGAGCAAGACAGAAACAATGGTCCCCATTTCCATTCTGTTACTACACTGAAATTAACAAATATCCAGACAACATCCTATTATGACTCACACTAATTGTAATGATGGATATTTATGAAAATTACATGTACAGTATTTACATTACAAATATACACTGCTTATATTACATATGTACGGTATTTATTACACTGCCCTTACTCTAGTATTCTCCTATAATAAATATGCCGTGACTAAGCTTTAACACTTGTTCCTTTTTCAGGGGTTTCCCTCCGTGCAAAATGTCACTGTCTGCACAAGTGAGTTGCTCCCTAATCTCAAACTCCGCTCGGTAACCAGTTCATCAGACGATGTACAATAGTGATTCCAACACCTATTTTCCCTTCAGAACCTCCTCCTGATGGTCCATCCATGATGAGGAATTATTCCACATGCTGATAGCATTCACTGTACTTACTTACAGTTTAGATAATAGAATCTCACCATTTAATCACGGAGTATACAGTAAAGCCTAAAAAACACAGAATACTGTAGAATCGACATTAACACATTCCTTTCATGAAATTAAAATCATGAGCCATATTTTTGAAAGCATACAAAAATAGCACCATGATATTCATCTTAACATTCACAGTAAAGTAACTACCACATCCAAGGCTGCTCCTTTGCAGCTAGTTCAAACGCAGAAGTGACAGAGGCCTAGGAATCGATTCTCTGTCCAACTGAACGCTGGAAAATATAGATGGGGTGGGCGGGTGGATGGAAAATGAAAAGAAAACTAATTATACAGAGCCGTCAGGCTGCGAGAAGCATATACATGCTGAATGCTAATCAGCATTCCTGGAATCTCATGTCACAAATCGTTGAGGCTTGTCCAGCACCTCTTTCAGCATACATAGGAACAGGAGTAGGTCATTTAGCCCCTTGAGCCTGTTCCGCCATTCAATGAGATCATGGCTGATCTGCAACCTAACTCAATATACCCACCTTTGCCCCACATTCCTTTGGTTAACAAAAATCTGAACGCAGTTTCATGACAAAAATACCTACAACCCGAAACCGGCGTCTTTCACTCTGCCACACCGAGTGAGCATGGCCCCATTCTCATAATTAACTGTGATTGTGGAAAATTGCTCACTGGCGAAAATGTGGGCTCTCACGACATCTCCTGCCAATTCAGACAAGGGAAAATTTCACACCTTTAAATCAGTTTATTCATGCTAAACTGCAGTTCTGATATATTTACAAATGAATGATGCACAGAAGGAAAAAGACAGACATAAAATACTATACATTGAACAATTTATACTAAACTGGGTTGACAGCTTAAAGAGTCCATAATCTCCACCTCTCGGAAAACTCTGGAATGGTCAGTCTCTGCTGGTACCTATGTAAGCACTACTTTAAAAAAAAACTATTCAACCTCACTGATAATACATATGTAAAAAATGAAGAATGCCTTTTTGTAGCTGCAGTTTGTTTGAAGACTGCAACAAACACACTGACAAGCTGATGGACTCAGAATCGTGTTTATTGTACCGTTCAAACTTTAGCTCTACTGGTTCCAACATCCAACAGTTGGAAATTATATTTTTAGACTATTAGCAAAATTAATTCATAAAAACTAGCCCTGCAGAGGATCTCATGGAAACTAACAATGAGCTGTGTTTTCGGGAATCAGGCAGATGTGAAATAATACATTTTAGTCAAACGCTCACATTGGATACGTTGACTCTGGGATACATCTTTGTGAAATTCCCTTTGTTCTGCAGTAACATCAGTCCGTAGATATCCGACCCACGTGACTGCTGCCCTCCACAGCTGGCGGAATTTTTAACTGTAGCTATTTAAAAACTACTAATCTAAAGACAAGAAATCCCTATTTTGTCACGTGCATTTCTGCAAGGCATCATTATAGTGACTTGAACCATGTTGTTTTGCAACGGATTAGTAAAACACAAAGTATATAATGAATAGAAAATGCTGAAAATACACAGCAGGCCTCTTGGAAACAGAGAGAAAAGACAGGCTAAAGTTTCAAGTAAGGCCCTTTGCCAAACTAAAGAAGCATCACATCTGAAGCATGCCATTCCCATTCACATGTGGATGCACCCGCTGTGTATTTTCAGCATTTTCTGTTTTGATTTCACATTTTCTTTTTATCTTTGCTGTATAACCGTGTACAATCTGTGAAGTACACAAACCTCTGCTTCACATTTTGCAGAAATGTTTCTGAAGCCGTCGCCACTAAATCATTTTCCTTCATATCACAACAATCCCTGCTCCAGCAGAATCTGCTGCTTCTTCGTATAAATGCCAAACCTTTCAATTTCCAATCTCTGTGGATCTCATGTGGTCTCCTAGGCAACACTTCCAGCCACACATAGATTAAACCTAAATTAGCCTGTCGTTTCCCTCTGCTCATCTGGTCATCTTCACACCATGCTCCCTCGATACTATCTCTACTGATATAAACCTGGCTTCAAAGCAGTGTGTACTCTACCGCAGGCTGTTCAGATCAGGAAGGTGGAATTTCAATCCAACAATAACTCTGCTAGTCCTCACTACCAGAAATACAATCATTTGGTTTGGCAACAGCAAAAAAAAAGTTGGAAATATTAATAAATATTGAAGTCTGGAGAGTTAAAAAGATTCCAAGGGACTCTAGGATGGGTTTTCTCTCATTCTATACGCATGCATTTTTGATTACTTTACATCAAATGTAAATTCAACTAACATTTATTGATCTTCGATGATAATTTAATAACAGTATACAGAAGATTAAAATAGAGGATTTCATAAATAAAATAAGTTTAGCTGCATTAATATGTTCCTGCTACAATCGTTAACAGCACAAAGAGAATGAATTATCCCTTAGTAGACCGCAATTTACATTGTTTAATTTAAAAATCACTCCACAATAGTCACTCCAATAACTGAGAGGTAAAGTCTCCATCTCTGAACCATACAGACCAGGAAAACCCCAGGTTCAATCCACGGTCCATATTAAATTCAGTAACACTGGTACATTTAGCTACAGTGCAGAGATATCTTCATTGCTTTCCTCCCTCAGCATCTGCACTGAACGACTTCTCATCCTCGATGATTTCAACCTCCATCGCAATTCATCTATCCTCTCTCTTCTGAGTTCACTAGCCTCCTATCCTCCCTTAATCTCTCCCTCCATGTAAACTCCCCAACCCATATTCACGGCCACCCCCTCAACCTTGCCATCTCTCAGCCGAAGCCATTGTTTTCGGTCCCCGCCATAAACTCCGTTCCCTAGCCACTGACTCCATCCCTCTCCTGAACATCTGTCTGAGGCTGATCCACACTGTTCGCAACCTTGGTGTCATATTTGACCCTGAAATAAGCTTCCGACCATATATCCACAGCATAACAAATACGGCCTATTTCCATCTCCATAACATCGTCCGTCTCCGCCCTTGCCTCAGCTCATCCGCTGCTGAAACCCTCATCCATGCCTTTGTTACCTCTAGACTTGACGATTCCAACGCACTCTTGGCATCGCCTCCCACATTCCATCCTATGTAAACTTGAGGTCATCCAAAATTCTGCTGCCCGTGTCCTAACTCGCACCAAGTCCCGTTCACCCATCACCCCTGTGCTCACTGACATACATTGGCTCCCGGTTAAGCCTCATCCTCGTCTTCAAATCCCTCCCTATCTCTAATCTCCTCCAGCCCCACAACCTCCACCGCCCCCCGAGATATCTGTGCTCCTCTAATTCTGCCCTCTTGAACATCCCTGATTATAATCGCTCAACCATTGGTGGCCGTGCCTTCTGTTGCCTAGGCCCTAAGCTCTGGAATTCCCTGCCTAAACCTCTCCGCCTCTCTACGTCTCTTTCCTCCTTTAAGACGCTCTTTAAAACCTACCTCTTTGACCTCACCTGCCCTAATTTCTCCTTATAATAGCAAAATACTGCGAATGCTGGAAATCTGAAACAACAACAGAAAACGCTGGAAAAACTCTCCACGGATGCTGCCTGGCCTGCTGAGCTTTTCCAGCGTTTTCTGTTGTTATTTCTAATTTCTCCTTACTTGACTCGGTGTCAAATTCGTTGTCTTATAATACTCCTGTGAACGTAGCAAAACGCCCCAAGGCGCTATATAAATAAAAGTTGCCGTTTATCATTCTCTAAAGTAGGGGACTTCAAAGCTGACAACTTGGAATCAAACAACACTAATGAATAAAAATTTAGCTGGGTACTTAAAAATTGGGATCTAATTAAACATCTGGAGCTTACCATTTGTTTTGCAGGTAATCATTTTTTGGCCTACTCCCACTGAATTTAAGTACCACTAATTCCACCAGATTAGGTGGGCTGGCATTGAGTGTTCTATAGAACGTCCTAAATTGTTCAGCATTTTCTTGGGGGAGGGGTGACCTCAACGGTGCAGAGGATAAATGTACTGCTTAATCCAGGAAGATTCCAAGTTTAATCACTGAGCTATGCAGAGCTGACTGATCTCAGTTGGGTGTAAATTGGCCTCGGTGTTCCTGGGCTGGAGGGGGATGGAATACAGGAAAAGTTACAGAGTTCCCCCTTCTAATCACTTTCCAGTGATTCCCACCCCGTCTCTGCTGTGGCACAAGTCACTACCTTCAGGAATGGAGTGGGGAAAAAGCAGCAAAAAATAACTTCTACAAGGGAGATTAGATTAAGCGATTGAAGACTTCACAAATGACAGGCACTCAAAAACCTAAGGGAATAATTAATTTGAACAAACATAAAAACTGCATATTACAACTTCAACAGTGCTATGAAACTCCTATCATTACTTGATTTTATCAAAAAAGGCAGTATAAAATTGCGTTCCATGCCAACTTTCTCATCAAAATTAGTGAAGACAGGAATTTCACTCTCAGGATCGACTATCGGTTGAAAAAACCTGGATCGTATATATCTGCCTATTTCTGCATCTCTTGTAGTTATTACACAAGTGCTGATAACACCCCAGATTTCTAAAACACAAGCAGAGAATGCTAGAAACACTCAGATTAGGCAGTGTCTGTGGAGAGAGCAGACAAGTTAACATTTTAGGTTTAGTCCCTTTGTTAAAACTGGAAGATATTACTGATGAACAGCATTTAAAAAGGAACAGAGCAAGGGAAGGGAAAACAAAACACACATGCATGCAAAAAGAAATGGAACCACCTGCAAAGTGCTTAACTGGAAAACAGGAGATGGTTAAGAGGCACATGAGATTACCATGAAACAATAGGAGGCAGAATGAGAGAAATCAAAGAAATAAAAGACTTATCTAAAAATGACACAGAGATCATATGAATAGCTTAATGCACTAGGTAGAAACAGAAGCATGAAAAACTGGCAAAACAGGCTCCAGCAGCCCATGAAACCTGACAAGAAGACAATAGCTGTTCGACACCAAGAATACAAACCATTTCACCAGCACTGTGTTTCAATACAGGGTCCCCCACCACTAATACCAACCCATTCGTTCCCCTCCATCCTGGAAACAGCACACCCCTCTTACATTGCCAGCACTCCCTGCTAAAGAAAAAGGAGCTATAGTTAAGGTCTGAAGTCATTAATGTCAGAGGGCTGCAAAATGCCTGAAAGATGAAGTGCTGCACCTCAAGCTGGCGTTGAACTTCATTGGAACAGTGTAAAAGGCCAAATGTCAGGGTGAGAGTGGGACAGGAAATTAAGGAGGTGAACAAACAAGTATTGCATCTTCTGTGTTTGAATGCGAAGGTGCCAAGGGAAGGAGCGCAGATGGAGTGGTGGTGAAAGAGTGAACGTTCCCCTCGGAATGTGGAGAGGAAAAGGGATGGGGGGGGGAAGATATATTTTGCGGTGGGATCGTGTTGCAGATGGTGAGAATGGCGCAAAATGATCTTTCGAATGTGGATGTTGGTGGGGTGGCAGGTGAGGCAAGAAGAACACCGTGATTATTCAGGAGGGGGGGGGGGGGCCGGGACTGGGGGAGAGAAGCGCACAGGAAATGGAATAGACTTGGTCAAGGGCCCTGACTACCACAGTGGAAGGGAAGCCACAGCCGAGGAAAGGGACATTTGAGATGATCTCGTGAGGAAAGTAGCATCATCGGAGCAGGTGTGATGGAGACAGAGAAACTGGGAGAAGGAAGTAGAGTCATTACAGGAAGCAAGGTGAGAAGTATAATTTAGGTTGTTGTGGAAGTTGGTGGGCTTGCAATAGATGTCAGTGGGAAGCCCATCCCCAGAAATAGAGATAAGTAGGGAAAAGTCAGAGATGGGCCATATAAAAGGAGAGATAAAAATTTGAAGCAAAATTAATGAAATATTTCTACCAGGACATGTTCAAGTTGAAACAAAATTACGATTAGCCTTGGATTTCGCCGGTCCAATTTGTGTACCATCAGTTTAATTGTGACACATCTAGGTATCTGTGTTTGTTTTTAAATCTGAACTATGTTTCAGTACAGAATGTAGGCGTCCGTTATTGTCACCAGTCTGCTATACTACCAGAGCCATCAGCTTGTTTGACTTATTTTGGTGAATTTTAGTGGTCATCAGGTGAGGGACATCTATGATGGGGAATGGAACACTTTTGGTTGATTTTTGTGTATGATGACATCTTACATTACTGCATAATCATGCTGCTGCCACCACAGCATCATGTTTGCCAGCTACATTAGGACTTGCACCAGCCAGAAATCCCATGAAAACCAGTCTTCCCTGCTGCGGATCCAAAAGATTCCAGCAGGCTACCTTGATTAGGTTGCCACCTGCGGGAGACCCATGCTACAGGAGCTAGCATTCTAAAAACGTTAGAAAAGTGCCTAGCTATACCTGGGTGTGTTGTCAGTTCACAGAAACTAGATTTAACAACATCAACAATGAGAGCCAGCTCACAGATGCTGGGCTCCCAGAATCAGGAAGACAAAACTGCTAATGTAACACCCTTATTTAAAAAGGGCAGTAGACAGAAGGCTGGAAACTATAGACCGGTTAGCCTAACATCTGTGGTAGGTAAAATTTTGGAGTCCATTATTAAGGAGACAGTAACAGGACATTTGGATAATCATAATTTAATAGGACAAAGTCAGCATGGTTTTATGAAGGGGAAGTCATGTTTGACAAATTTGCTGGCGTTCTTTGAGGAAGTAACATATAGGGTGGATAAAGGGGAACCAGTGGACGTAGTGTATTTAGACTTCCAAAAGGCATTTGACAAGGTGCCACACAAAAGATTATTGCTTAAGATAAAAAATCACGGGATTGGGGGTAATATTCCGGCATGGATAGAGGATTGGCTATCTAACAGAAGGCAGAGAGTTGGGATAAATGGATCATTCTCAGACTGGCAATCAGTAACTAGTGGTGTTCCGCAGGGGTCAGTGCTGGGTCCCCAACTCTTTACAATCTATATTAACGATTTGGAGGAGGGGACCGAGTGTAACATATCAAAGTTTGCAGATGATACTAAGATGGGAGGGAAAGTAGTGAGTGAGGAGGACATAAAAAACCTGCAAGGGGACATCGACAGGCTAAGTAAGTGGGCAGAGATTTGGCAGATGGAATACAATACTGGAAAGTGTGAGGTTATGCACTTTGGCAGGAAAAATCGTAGAGCAAGTTATTATCTTAATGGCAAGAAACTGGAAAGTACTGAAGTACAAAGGGATCTGGGGGTCCTGGTGCACGAAACTCAAAAGGTTAGTATGCAGGTGCAGCAAGTGATTAAGGAGGCCAATGGAATGTTGGCTTTCATTGCTAGGGGGATAGAATATAAAAAGGGAGGTATTGCTTCAGTTGTACAAGGTATTGGTGAGACCGCACCTGGAATACTGCGTACAGTTTTGGTGTCCATACTTAAGAAAGGACATACTTGTTCTCGAGTCAGTACAAAGAAGGTTCACTCGGTTAATCCCAGGGATGAGGGGATGGACATATGAGGAGAGGTTGAGTAGATTGGGACTCTACTCATTGGAGTTCAGAAGAATGAGAGGCGATCTTATTGAAACATATAAGATTGTGAAGGGGTTGGATCGGGTGGATGCGGGGAAGACGTTCCCGATGATGGGTGAAACTAGAACTAGGGGGCATAGTCTTAGAATAAGGGGCTGCTCTTTCAAAACTGAGATGAGGAGGAACTACTTCACTCAGAGGGTGGTAGGTCCATGGAATATGCTGCCCCAAAAAGCTGTAGAAGCTACATCATTACATAACTTTAAAACAGAAATAGACAGTTTCCTAGAAGTAAAGGGAATTAAGGGTTACGGGGAGCGGGCAGGAATTTGGACATGAGTCTAGGTTCGGATCGGACATGGCCCTGTGGGTAGCGGAGCGGGCCCAGGGGCCGTTTAGCCTGATCCTGCTCCTATTTTGTGTGTCTAATTCTGTTAGATTCAGGAGATGGTTCTGTGATAATGGATTGGCAGTTAGGATCAGATCAGCCATGATCTTATTGAATGGCGGAGCAGGCTCGAGGGGCCGATCCTGCTCCTATTTCTTATGTTCTTATGTTCTAAAAGTGGCTTTAATTTGTGAATTACATTCTTGGAGCTCTATAATCATGGTTACATGTTAAGAGGTTCCATTACAAAATAGTAATCTGACCATCTCCCTACTCATATGTGCATACACAGCGCTGCCTACCTGCAGTGTTAGTTTTCCATATGGTGAATCTCTCTTGTGAGCCAAGCTGTCGAGACACACTGAGCAGAGGGACAAGAACTCCCAACAGGAAGCATGGGAAATTCAGAGCAAGCGAAACATAGCGACTAGGTGGACAATGCCATGGCACAGGCCTCAGTGCAGCCTGGTCAGAGAATGCACTGCGCAAGATGGAAAGTAAAGGGAAGACGACATTGCACACAATTCACGCAAAGCCACACTATGGCAGATCATCGATTGTTAATCTAAATTCACCAAATATCAAAAAGAAAAACTTGCACTTATAAAACGCCTTTCACGACCTCAGGACGGCCCAAAGCGCTTTACAGCCAATTAAGTACTTTTGAAGTGTAGTAACTGTTGTAATGTAGGAAACGCGGCAGCCAATTTGCGCACAGCAAGCTCCCACAAACAACAATGTCATAGTGACCAAATAAACTATTTTAGTGATCAGTGTATTTACTTAAAACAGAAACTGCTGGAAATACTCAGCAGGCCAGGCAGCATCCGTGGACGAATTTACTTCGTTTAGTAGCTCTGTATATTATACTAGCTTGAAGCCCATAACAATTTGAAGTTTTGCTAGCAATTTGTCTGAATTTAACTTGTATCTTCTTGCATCTGTTTTCACAGAATGCCTCAGTGCTCAGTGTTTAGCAATACCTTACTGGCAAGTGGCCAATAGTGGCTATCTTATTACACCAGTAATTACAGGTACGTCTATTTTTTCCCTTTATTAGTGTTTTGTTTTTCACAAGGAATCTGTATTGCTTTATGTGTTTAATACATTTTAGTGCTTATGTCAGCATATGCTTTGTCTTATTTCCCCGCTGTAATATTTGCTCCCAGGCCTAAAGTGAAAATGAGACCTTGCATCTCACTGAGCAATCTAGAACGTTATTATGAATTTTATTGGGGGCAAAAGCACAACAACTGAGATATGCACAGTTATTATGAAGGGAACAGCACTTCCGAAAACACCAGCCCCCTATCAGCCAAACAGATAACTGCAATGAATAATTTATACGCATGCTTTCATCTGCACTAACCCAGCATCTAATTGAAGGGGAAAGGAGTCTGGGGAAATGCCTGCACATTTGCCAATCAAATGCCACTGTCAACGGGGTTTCTTTTGAACACACAATCTAGCAACCTCTTCAGGAGCCATAAATAATTTCCACAAATTACAGAGTGCTCTGCGAAGACAGTAGCTCCACATACACACATGCATTTGTGGGTCAACTGTCTTTTTAAAAGAAAACAGTATGTATTTTGTTTGGGGAGACAGAGTACTGTACATTGAATTCTGTTGAAAACAATGACAATTGTAATTAAGATTGCATTCCCCCATCAAGATTATTGGACATTATCTCTATGTGGACCCTGAAACATTGTACTCTGCTACACCAGTATTTAGCATCACTAAAATAGAACACAGAAAGAGGTCACATAATCTGCACTAAAACTTACGATTCAGACTTTGTATTTTTCTACATTCTTTTTGATCTTAATTCAAGGCATTACATATACAATACCTGTGGAGAGTTATATACCAGCAATGACCAGTGGTGTACATTTAAGGAGTTATTTTACAACTTCCAAAAAAAATATATCCCACTGAGGAAAAAAGGGTGTAAAAGAAAAGATAGCCATCCGTGGCTAAGTAAAGTAATTAAGGATAGTATCCGACTAAAAACAAGGGCATATAAGGTAGCCAAATCTAGTGGGAGGATGGAAGATTGGGAAGTCTTTAAAAGACAGCAAAAAATAACAAAAAGATTGATTAAGAAAGGGAAGAGATTATGAAAGTAAATTAGCAAAAAATATAAAAACAGACAGTAAAAGTTTCTATAGTTATATAAAAAGAAAAAGGGTGGCTAAAGTAAATGTTGGTCCCTTAGAGGATGAGACCGGGAAATTAATGGTGGGAAACATGGAGATGGCAAAAACACTGAACAATTATTTTGTATCAGTCTTTACAGTAGAGGACACTAAGAATATCCCAACACTGGACAAACAGGGGGCTCTAGGGGGGGGGGGAGGAACTAAATACAATTAAAATCACTAAGGAAGTGGTACTTGGTAAAATAATGGGACTCAAGGCGGATAAATCCCCTGGACCTGATGGCTTGCATCCTAGGGTCTTGAGGGAAGTAGCGGTAGGGATTGTGGATGCATTGGTAATAATTTTCCAAAACTCACTGGACTCAGCAAAGGTCCCAGCAGATTGGAAAACTGCTAATGTAACACCCTTATTTAAAAAGGGTAGTAGGCAGAAGGCTGGAAACTATAGACCTGTTAGCCTAACATCTGTGGTTGATAAAATGTTAGAGTCCATTATTAAGGAGACAGTAACGGGACATTTGGATAAACATAATTTAATAGGGCAAACTCAGCATGGTTTCATGAAGGGGAAGTCATGTTTAACAAATTTGCTTGAGTTTTTTGAGGAAGTAACATACAGGGTGGATAAAGGGGAACCAGTGGACGTAGTGTATTTAGACTTCCAAAAGGCATTTGACAAGGTGCCACACAAAAGATTATTGCTCAAGATAAAAAATCACGGGATTGGGGGTAATATTCTGGCGTGGGTGGAGGATTGGCTCTCTAACAGAAAGCAGAGAGTTGGGATAAATGGTTCGTTCTCAGATTGACAACCAGTAACTAGTGGTGTTCCGCAGGGGTCAGTGCTGGGTCCCCAACTCTTTACAATCTATATTAACGATTTGGAGGAGGGGACCGAGTGTAACATATCAAAGTTTGCAGATGATACAAAGATGGGACGGAAAGTAGTGAGTGAGGAGGACATAAAAAACCTGCAAAGGGACATAGACAGGCTAAGTAAGTGGGCAGAGATTTGGCAGATGGAATACAATACTGGAAAGTGTGAGGTTATGCACTTTGGCAGGAAAAATCATAGCCTTGTTCTGTCCTACTGTGTTCTAATTGTTAGATTTCAGAAGATGGTTTTATTCCTGTTCCTGGCTGGGGTGGAGATCGCCTTTACAGAAGGTAAGTACTGTAGAAAATATAGGGACAGAGTGATCTCCTGGAAGAATTTCGATCGCCTAGATGGGTCGGAGAGGAATTTCCCAGATTTTTTTCTCCCAAATTGGCCATTGGGTCTTTATCTGGTTTTTCGCCTCTCCCGGGAGATCACATGGGTTCGGGTGGATGCAGAGTGATAGAAGATTTGAGGTTAGGATCAGATCAGCCATGATCTTATTGAATGGTGGAGCAGGCTCGAGGGGCCGATTGGCCTACTCCTGCTCCTATTTCTTATGTTCTTATGTAATTCCATTAAAGGTTCAACCATTATTACATACTACAAAATTAAAACCTGAAGGGATTCAGTGACACTCATTAAACCGAAGATGGATTCAGTGCTTTGTAAAGTAATCCCTATTAATATTTTGGCACCACTAACATGCAGACAAATCTTGATACAAGGGGTAGGCCATTTAAGACCAAAATAAGGAGGAATATCTCCACTCATAGGGTTGTGAATCTTTGGAATTCTCTGCCCCAGAGGGCTGTGAATGCTGAGTCTTTGAGTATATTCAAGACTGAGATAGATTTTTGAACTCATGGGGAATCAAGGGATATGGAGATCGGGCGGGAAAGTGGAGTTGAGGTCGATGATCAGCCATGATCTTATTGAATGGCAGAGCAGGCTCGAGGGGCCATGTGGCCTACTCCTGCTCCCATTTCTTATGTTCTTATATCAAAGTCCAAGGAGATCGATGAAAAATGTTGCTATATCGTGACTTTGATGCATCAAAATTTCTGCACTTGGCCCAGTTCCGCTCTCCGACTTGCTCAGGCTGCTACATGTACTTGCACCAGCCCCAACTCACCCAATATAAACCTGGCCCAAATCAACTGATATCAAAACATACCAGCCCTCCGCATTTCTCTCCGGCATCAGTCTACTGCTGCCCTGCTCTCCTGTCTTCGACTCTTGGTCAGCATGCGTAATGTGGGGAGGAGGCAGAGTTGCAACAGTTAGCACTATTCTTATCCATATCTGTTTGCATTAGGTAGGCCTAGTGGAATCAGTGGCATAACTAGGAAAGCACCGCCTGTTCCGACTATGGATCTTGTGCTGATTGGGAGCCAGAGACGGGAGATTGGGAGTGTGCCAGATCAGGACTAGACAGTAACACAGGGAACTAGCACAGCAATTACCTCGGTTGAGTTGGGTTAGGTTAAGTTGAACATCGAAGCCCGAGAGATTTGGGGTTCGGCTGGAAACTCCATGGAGTGGAATTGGACCATGAACAGGTGAGTGCAGCTGAGTAAAGCCACAAGATTTTGATGCATCAATGTAAAATTAAATGCAATTTGGTTCTAGGGACTGGAAGCACACTAAAACTTTGATACACCAAGATATGTAATACATCAAAGATTGACACATTAACAGTCCACTACATACTAAATACTGTTTGCACTATCAGGACTTTCTCTTTACTGCCTTGTAGCTTGCTGTTCCTAGAATTGAAGTGAAGTGTAATGCTAGGTATGTGGAATTTTTATTCATTGTCCACTCAAACTGTGAGTAACAGGCAACACAACAATTAGAGATTTTGTACTTCTAGATGTGATTTGTGTGTGGAGAACATTTGGAGCTAACTAACACCACAGTGAAGTATTCGCAGTTACAAGCCTGTCACTGGTGGGACCAATTTGAGGTGATGAATTAAACACACAAATCATATTGGCATAATATTTAAGAGTACTAAGTTAAGTGTGGTTTTCCCAATGAACATTGGTTCAATGTGCTACATAAGTCTAGTGACAACAATCAGTTACAGAAACATATTTGCACATATTTATACAACTAAAGAAAAACTTCAAAAACATTTTATTAAGACAATTTAACACAAGTTGTTAGTCACGTGAAATAGATTATTTACATCAGGCCAGAAGAATTAAGTTGCAGTAGAATGTACATCGTCATTCTGTCATCAGTATGTCAAAAGTGGAATAACTAAGGATTACAGGGCAGCATGGGATGGTATTTATAGTGCTTTAACACTGACATTTCTAACTGCTTTAGAACAGAATGCCTAATGGTGGCTTTGGCACACAAGTAAGTGACCTTCAAATGGCATGTTTTCAACAGAACAGTAAACAGCAGCACTGATAATTTAGAAAGAAAGATAAAAACTTGTATTTCTGTAATGCCTTTCATACCCTCAGGACTTCCCAAAGCACTTCACAGCCAATGGATTAATTTTGAAGTGTGCTCACTGTTGTTACATAGGCAAATATGGCAGGCAATTTGAGCACAGCGGGATTCAAACAACAAAATAGATAATTGAGCAGTTGATCTGTTTTGGTTGAGGGCTGAAAGCTGGTCAGGACTGGGAGAATGCTACTGTTCTCTTCAAATAGTGCCATGGGATCTTTTACACTCACCTGAACAGGCTTAGTTTCACACTTCATTGAAAATATAGCACCTCCGACAGTATACCTCCCTTAGTACTCCACTGAAGTTGTCAGCCTAAACTATCTGCTCAGGTCCTGGACTGACACATGAACCCATGATCTTCTGACTCACATGAGAGTGCTACTACTTAGAGCTAAAGCTTTTATTTTCCCGTTTTGAGCGCTCAAGCTGAAGATCACACTGCATCTTATTTTTAACCGTGCCTGGGTTTTCTCCAGCATATTGTAGATCTCCCACTGAAATCATAATTAATTGCATTAAAATTTATAAAACGATCTAACTATCTTCCAGTTTCCCATTCTGATACACATGAAATATTAACCCATCTTTGTTCTTTACATATGCAGGCAGACCTGCTATGTATTTCCAACATTCTTATCCAGCAACTTAACCACGTTGCATGTGTAAGAACTGCTAACCTATTAGCTAAAGTGAAGGGTTCAAATATCAGGGGACACAAGTTAAAAATTAGATCATTAAGAAATAAGAAGGGACGTTAGGAGGAGCTACACAAAGAGTAATCAACTTGTGGAATAACTTAACATGGAAGGTCAGTGAAACAAACAGTATGAATGGCTTCACAAGCCACTTAGACATGCTTCTGGGGAAAGATTGAAGAAACTCAGACTTTTCAGCCTTGAAAAGAGGCATCCGAAAAGTGAGCTTAGAGGTAAATAAGATAGCTGACAGTACGGGGAAAAGTAAATCCGGAAAATTTTAAACAATATTGTGAGAATGGAACTAAGCGACACAGGGTTAAAAAGAACTTAAGAGTCATAGGCCTAGAAATTGGGTATAGCCCCGCTTGAGGCGTTAGAACTGGCGATGCGCTAAGTTTATAGCCAGACGAGAGCTATCCGCGCCTGGCGCGATATTGGGTTGCATCGCCCCCAAAGGGGATTGAGGCGCTAAATCAGCCGTTGCACGGTGCTCTTAAGGCGCAAAAGGTCAGGCGCTACTCAATTTCGACGCGGACGGGCGCAGCGCAGGTGAACTCAATTACGGCAAAGCACAAGACCTGCAGGCGCCAGCCGGCTCTTAAAGGGGTGGGTCAGTCAGACTGAGCTTCAACACCCAACGCCCTGTAGGCCTCCGATTCGGCGCTCGCCCTTGTCTGGCGGTACAAAGTTGTTCATTATGGAGAAGGTTAGGCATAGCGCAGAGCGCTTCAGCACTGAGGCTCTGGACCACTTGGTGGCTGCAGTTGAACACCGTCGACAGGTCCTGTAGCCGGATAATGGCAAGAGGCCAAATCAGAAGGCTTATCGACGATCTTGGAGGGAGGTTGCTGTGAGGGTCAACTCCAGCAGCATGGCGACCAGGACCCCTGTTCAGGGCAGGAAGAAATTCAACGACCTCACACGGATCGTTAGGGTGAGTGATGGTTTACCAAACTTGTGCTTCCCTCCATCTGCAGCTGACTTCGGGCACCCTGCTGCAATGATGCGCCACTGGGTATCTGTCAGTATGCACCCATGGCCCTTTCTGGGCAGACACATGGACAGATATCTCAAGGCCTCATGTAAGGGCTCTTGCACAATAGGGGGCATGCGATGATGTCTCAAGGCCTCATGTAAGGGCTCTTGCACAATGGGGGGCATGCGATGATGTCTCAAGGCCTCATGTAAGGGCTCTTGCACAATGGGGGGCATGCGATGATGTCTCAAGGCCTCATGTAAGGGCTCGTGCACAATGGGGGGCATGCGATGATGTCTCAAGGCCTCATGTAACAGAACCTCCCCTTCTTTCCCCTGCAGTCCAAGATGGCGCAGATTAGAAAAGAACAGTATCGAACCGGTGGCGGACCTGCACAAGTGGTCACTCTCACGGATCTGGAGGAGAGAGTGCACCAGATACTTGGAGGACGTCTGTCTGGTCCAGTGACCACTGCATCTGCCGACCCCATTACCGACAGCGAGGGTAAGACTCTCACCTTTTCCACCTGTTGCCTTCCACTTGGTCCCCCCGCCAGCATGCATCCTCAGTGTGCAGCCATGTCAGAGCCATGCCGCAATCTGGCATGCCTTTCAGCAAACCTGTCCTTTTGCTAAAGCCACTCTTCCACCTCCCACTTTCAGATGAAGCAGCACCAACTCAGGCTCAACGCGCTGAAGCTGCCAGTGCCACCGGAGGCGAGGACCAGGAGGAATCCGGACCAGCCGTTGCAGAATCCGGGGAGCTGAGACATCTGCAGACTGGGGATAGTAGTCCCCTGGAGGGGAGGGGGGGTGGCTCTGAGGATGAACCAGTTGCCGGACCAAGCGGCATGGAGCAACGCAGGGGGGATAGGCAAGTTCGGCCACCGTCTCCCCGCAGGGCAAGGCAGGTCGTCATGACTGCTGCACAGAGTGCAGATGAGGTCCGTCGCCTGGCAGAGATGAGCAAACAGGCCTGGGTCAGACACATGGAGCTGATGGCTGCAGTGGAGAAGATGCCTGAGTCAATAGATTCATTGGCTAGGAGTATGTTGGACTTCGGGGCAACAATGGAGAGGACTCTGCAGGGCTTTGGCGCAACAATGGAGAGGTCTCTCCAGGTGTTCGGGGAAACAATGGACAGGTCTATCCAGGGCTTCGGGGCCACAATGGACAGGACTATCCAGGGCTTCGGCCCAACAATGGAGAGGACTGTCCACGGCTTTGAGTCGGCAATGGAAAGGACTGTTCAGGGCTTCGGACAATCCCTGGAAAGGTCTGTGCAGGGCTTGTCCGAGGCAGTGGAGCGGTCGGCTCCTGCCTTGTCCGAAGCCATGGGAAGAACTGTCCAGGCCTTCTCCGAAGCACTGGCACCTGGCACACAGGTCCTCACTGTTGCCACGCATTCACTTGCTGGGCTCCTCCACAGCCAGATTGACGCAACGCGATGTCTCACTGCAGCCACCCTCTCTGCATCAGATAGGATCACCCCGGGCCCTTCCACTCCCGTACAAGGCCAGGAATCCATGGAGCCTGCGATTGTGGCGGATGAGCCGAGCCGCTCCCCTCAGATAGCCAGTGTGTCATCCGACCATGGTGCAGGTGTCCTCTCTCGTCAGGAGACCATTGCACATGCCAGCACTGGGACGCCTGCATTGCAGCTGCCACCACCTGCAGCCCACACTGCTTCCAGCTATGCTCAAAGCAAGCATCCTGCGTCCGCACCCTCCAAGCCCAGAGGTCGGCCAGGCCGTACCTCAGGGGCTTCTGCGCTTCCAGACAGTCGGCAAGCATTCCCCCAGCCTTGAGGCCGCCACTGGGGTGCAATTGCGTAGGAGCAGCAGGGAGGGAAGGGGCTGGGCGTGAACGAGAAGTCGTTCTCCCTCAAGGGGCCAGTTGTAGAGGGAGGTGCTGAGACGTTTGTTTGTCCAAATTCAAGGACACCCACCTGCTGTTATAGGTGCAGATTTTTGTTGAGTTTTGCTGCTTTGCCGAACAGGTCACATTTATTTTGGAAGTTATGGTTTCTGCTCACTTTACGTTGTTTAGCTGTAATGAAAGGCTTTTGTGTCAATAAACAGAAGTTTAAATGTTGCTTGGTGCATGTGACTACTTTCAGTGATGCTGGCATGCAGAGGCCCTCAAACATCCAAAGTGCGCATGAGGTAAGACTCTCATCATTCCGCCACAGGGGTGTCGAGACGAGTCCAGAGGAGCCTCTGGCATATGGACCTTCCACTTTCAGCAGCCCTTCCATCTTCCTCCTCCTCCGCCCGCTTGTGCAGGGTCCGAGGGAAGGTAATGAATGGACGCGTTCGCCTATAAAGGGCATCTGTCACTTGCTGGATGCGACAGTCGCATTGACCCCAATGGCTGACTGAAAGGATCCGTTGGCATAAAAATGGAGGCCTTCAGTCAGTGTAGCCATCACGGACAGAGAGGTTCTGCAGCGTTCACGCGGCTGCAGATCCTGACCAAGCAGGTGGCACAGATCAGTAACGATCTCCCTCCAGATTCGGAGCCTTCGCAAACACTGCTCCTCCGACATGTCAAGGCTTGTCACCTGCTGCCTAAAGACCCTCGCAGCATCCCGTCGGATTGGCCGACCTCCATTGCCCCTCCTCCTTCTGGCCAATCCCGGCCCTCTCTCCCGCCGTCTCTCTGCCCCTTCACAGTGTTGGGCGATGAGGCCGTCGCCCTCCAAACAAGCTCCCATTCCGATGCCAGTTGGTCAAAAGGCTTTTAGGTGTAGTGCTGCAAGTGCTTCGGACAGGGTTGAAGGTCCCAAGTACTGTAAAGCTCAAATCCCAGAACTCCGCTCCACATTAGCTCGCCAACTCTCTCTAGCAGCGATCGCAATGAGCAGGCCAAGTGGCAGAAGATTCTGCACTAGAGCTGCCCCTTTAAATAGCGCCACCCTACTCCGAGAAGGGCCCGTTAGCCCTCCCTCGAACTGTCACTAATAGCACTGGGCGCTAAGGCTCCAGCCGCCACCCAATATGCGCTCAGGCGCTCCTAAAAGGCGTTGCACACTGAAATGACGTCATGAGCTGTTTGCGCTCGCGGGCGCGCACAAACACTTAGCGCAGGCGCTAAATGTATAGTCAATTTCTGAGTCGGCGCTATCCTCATAGCGTTCGCCCCAATATAGGGCTTCGTCCCAATTCTAGGTCTCTTTAGGCGCTACCAACCCAATTTCTAGGCCATAGAGCCATAACAGCACAAAAGGAGGACAATCGGCCCATCAAGTCCGTGCCAGCTCTCTGTAGAGCAATCCAGTCAGTCCCATTCCCCCGCAAGTTTATTTCCCTCAAGTGCCTATCCAGTCTCCCCTTGAAAACATTGAGTGTCTCTACTTCCATCGGCAGCGAGTTCCAGGTCCTCACCATTCGCTGCGTAATAACGTTTTTCCTCACGTCCCCCCGTATCTCTTGCCCAAAACCTTAAATCTGTGTCCCCTAGTCCTTGTACCATCAACTAGTGGGAACAGCCTTTCCCCGTCTAGCCTATCCAAACCCGTCATAATCTTGTACACCTCTTTCAAATCACCCCTCAACCTCCTTTGCTCTAATGAAAACAAATCCAGCTTCTCTAACCTGTCCTTGTAGCTAAGTTCCCCCATCACCGGAACCATTTTGGTAAATCGCCTCTGCACCCTCTCAAGAGCCTTCCTGAAGTGTGGTGACCAGAACTGGACGCAATACTCCAGTTGTGGCCTAACCAGCGCTTTAGAAAGGTTCAGCATAACTTCTCTACTTTTGTACTCAATACCTCTATTTATGAAACCCAAGATCCCATCTGCTTTGCTAACCACTCTCTCAATATGTCCTGCCACCTTCAGGGACCTATGCACATTAACTCCCAGGTCCCTCTGACCCTGCACACTCTTTAAAACTGTGCCATAAAGTGTACATCGCCTCTCCCTGTTCCTTCTGCCAAAATGCATCACCTCACACTTCTCTGTATTAAATTCCATCTGCCACTTATCTGCCCATTCTGCTAGCTTTTCTATGCCCTGTTGCAGTCGATTGGTATCATCCTCACTGTTTGCCACACCCCCAAGTTTGGTGTCATCGGTAAATTTAGAAATTCTACTTTGTATTCCAATATCCAGGTAATTTATATATATCAAAAAAAGCATTGGCCCCAGCATTGACCCTTGGGGAACACCACTGTCTACCATCCTCCAGTCTAAAAAACAGCCATTTACCACAACTCGCTGTTTTGTCCTTAAGCCAATTCCTTAACCAAGCTGCCACTGACCCACCTATTCCATGAGCCACCATTTTGTTAACCAGCCTTCTATGTGGTACTTTGTCAAACGCCTTCCTAAAATCCATGTAGACAACATCCATTGCATTCCCTTCATCAATCCTCCCTGTTACTTCATCAAAAAATTCAATTAGATTAGTCAAATATGATCTGCCTTTTACAAATCCGTGTTGGCTCTCCTTAATTAGCTTAAACCTCTCTAAGTGCCCATTCATTTTTTCCTCGATTATTGTTTCTAAAACTTTACCCACCACTGATGTTAAAGTAGTTACTAGGATTTTCCTTACACCCTTTCTTGAACAATGGTGGCACATTTGCCACTTTCCAATCCTCTGGCACCTCCCCCGCATCTAGGGAAGATTGGACAATTATGGCAAGCCCTTCCACCATCTCCTCCCCCAATTCCCTTAGCAATCTGGGATGCAAGCCATCTGGACCAGGTGACTTATCCACTCTAAGCGTACCCAGCCTTTCGAGTACATCGTGTCCATCAATTTTCACCCCTTCCATTGCTTCTACTTTTTCCACTTCTACCGATATTTTGTCAGCATCCATCTCGTTAGTAAACACCGATACAAAGTACTCACTGAGTATTCTAGCCTTGCCCTGCACCTCTAAGCATATAACACCTCCTTTGTCCCCAATAGGCCCCACCCTGCCTCTTACTACTCGTTCACATGCCGGTAGAAGATTTTTGGGTTCCCTACTTGTATTTATATAGCGCCTTTCTTGACGTCAGGACGTCCCAAAGCGCTTTTAGTCAATTAAGTACTTTTGAAGTGTAGTCACTGTAGGAAACGCGGCAGCCAAATTGCGCACAACAAGGTCACAAATAGCAATGTGATAATGGCCAGATAATCTGTTTTATGATGTGGATTGAGGGATAGATATTCCACTGCTCTTCTTCAAATAATGCCATAGGATCTTTTACGTCCACCTGAGTTTAACGTCTCATCTGAAAGACAGCACGTCCAATAGTGCAGCACTCCCTCAGTGTTGTACTGGAGTGTCAACCTAGATTTTTGTGCTCAAGTCTCTGGAGTGGGGCTGGAGTCCAGGACCTTCTGATTCAGAGGTAAGTGTGCTACCCACTGAGCTAAGGCTAACGAACAGTTAATCTAGTAAAAGGCAAATCTAGCATAGATAAAGAAATTCTTCTTCACACAAAGTGGTACGGGATTCGATAGTTAAGGGAGCAGACAGACATTTCTGTGGCCACAGACGTGACTCCAGGATGGTATGTTGCCTCCCTGGTGCCAGGGTTAAGGATGTCTCTGAGCGGCTGCAAAACATTCTGGGGGGGGGGGGGGGGGGGGATGAACAGCCAGAGGTCGCAGTCCATATTGTTACCAACAGCATAGGAGGTCCTGCACGCAGATTTTAGGGAGCTTAAGATTTGGATCACAGGTGATACACAGATTACCCAAAGAGTCTTAGGAGTTGTAAGGCTTTTTATTAAAGAGCTACAGTTTAAAGCATAATCAGATATTACTACATGCGATTGAAATAGATACAGTAGACATACAACCCATGACAGATGAGGGCGATCTACGGCCCTGGAACAGAATGAAACAACCGGAAGGACAGCGAGGCAGTACGGTGGTCTCGGATTGGGTGGATTCCTGCAGTCTGCTGCAGCAGTCACTTCCATTGGGTCATCCCTTGAGCTGTTGGAGGTGTTAGGCTGTCAGCCACCTCAGAGGCTAAACTTGACCACGGTGTTAGGCCGTAGCCACCTCGGGGAAGCCTTTGCCCCTAACTGCCTGCTTTCCTCTCTCGGTTATCTGTCTTTATACCTTATTTCGATGGGCTGGTGAATACCTGGTGTCAATCACTTTTACCCATCCTGTTGTCCAATTACAGCTCCCTTCCAGCCTCATGAGGTCATTTTCCTCCTTATCTCTGTTCTAAAGGTCTTGTTGCCCTCTCGTAGACAGCTTGTTTATCCTACAGTTCCTTGCTGCATCCCTTATCAGGCCTAGTTATGCCCACTCGAAGGCCTGTTTGTGTTTTGACCTCGTAATGCAGCTCTCTGTACAACTATGTTGCTGACATGACTCGAATCTTTGTGTCATCAACTTAGGCAAACTGCTGATCTAGGGAATTCGTAACAGACTATTTCTTGCAATCCATGATTTCTTACAGAGCGAGGAAAGAGATTAAAAAGCAGGACCTCAAAAGGTAGTAATCTCCAGATTACTCCCAATGCCACGCACGAGTGAGTATAGAAATAGGAGGATAGAGCAGATGAATGCGCGGCTGGAGAGATGGTGTAAGAGGGAGGGCTTCAGATTCCTGGGGCATTGGGGTCGGTTCTGGGGGAGGTGGGATCTGTACAGGCACCTCAACAGGGCCGGAACCAATATCCTCACGGGGAGGTTTACTAGTCTTGTTGGGGAGGGTTTAAACTAATTTGGCAGGGGGATGGGCACCAGGATGTAACATTAGAAAGGGGAAATAAAGTGCTCAAAGGATTGGTAGAGGCAGATAGCACTAAAGTAAGAAATGGTAAGGTATTAGGTGGGGTCAAACTAAGAGAGAATACAGGATGCTCCAAGATAGGTTTACATTGTACGTGTGTGAATGCACAAAGCATAGTAAACAAGGTAAGTGAGCTGCAGGCACAAATAGCCACATGGGAATATGATGTTGTGGCAATAACGGAGACCTGGTTCAATAAAGGGCAGGATTGGGTATTAAATATTCCTGGTTATAAGGTGTTCAGGGAAGATAGGAGATGGTGTGGTAGTATTGGTTAAGGAGAATGTTAGTGCTGGAGAGGGAGGATGTCCTGGAGGAGTCAAGGGCAGAATCTATATGGCTAGAGTTAAGAAATAGAGGTGTCATTACATTACTAAGTGTATTCTATAGATCACCAAATAGTGGGAAAGATATGGCGGAGCAAATCTGCAGAGAAATTAGAGAGGTGCAAGAACTATTGATTAGTAATAATGGGGGACTTCAACTATCCTAATATAGGCTGGGATAGTAATAGTGTAAAGGGCAGAGAAAGGGAAGAATTTCTGAAGTGTATTCAGGAGAACTTTCTTGATCAGTATCGGCAGCACGGTGGCATAGTGGTTAGCACTGTTGCCTCACAGCGCCAGGGACCCGGGTTCGAATCCGGCCTTGGGTGACTGTCTGTGTGGAGTTTGCACATTCTCCCCGTGTTTGCGTGGGTTTCCTCCGGGTGCTCCGGTTTCCTCCCACAGTCCAAAGATGTGCGGGTTAGGTTGATTGGCTATGATAAATTGACCCTTAGTGTTAGGGGGATTAAATATGTGGGGTTACGGGGATAGGGTGGGATGTGTGTTGGTGTAGGGGTTACGGGGATCGGGTGGGATATGTGTCGGTGCAGGCTCGATGGGCCGAAATGGCCTCTATCTGCACTGTGGGGTTTCTGTGATTTGTTTCCGGCCCGACAAGAGAGGAGGCATTGCTGGATCTGGTTCTGGAGAATGAGGTAGGTCAAGTGGAGCAAGTGTTAGTAGGTGAACATTTAGGGAACAGTGATCATAGTATCATAAAGTTTAGATTAGCTATGGAAAAGGACAGGGAGCAATCTAAAGTAAAAATGTATAACTGGGGTGGAAGGCCAATTTCAGTGGGGTGAGAATGGATCTGGCCCGGGTAAACTGGAATCAAAGATTGGCAGGCAAAACTGCTGTAATGGAACAATGGACTGCCTTTAAAGAGGAAATAGTTCAGGTACATTCCCACTAGGAGGAAAGGCAGGGCAACTAAAGTCAGGGCTCCCTGGATGATGAAACAGATAGAGAATATGATGGCGACCGAGACGGCCCGGCGCTAGCGCGCTCTCCCTGCTTCGGGCGGCCCGCTCTCGCCGCTCACTCCCGCAACCGGAGCGAGGTGTTCGGCGAGTCGGGCGGAGGCAGCGCAGCGCATCGGGACGCAGCAGCAGCCACTTCGACCCGCTAGAGCACGTCGGCTGGCTGCTCCTCAGCGGGGAAGTATTCCGACTGGGAGGAGGGGAGCCGAGCATGGCGGCCAGAGGCCGGACCGGAAGCGGGAGAAGCAGGCCCGGGCCGTCGGACCGTGGAGCCGGCGACGGAGAGGTGGAGGCCGCGGTGACTGGAGGATGTGTTCGGCGAGCCGGGCGGAGGCAGCGCAGCGCATCGAGCAGCAGCAGCAGCCACGACGACTCGCAGCCCGACTGGGAGGAGGGGAGCCGGGAATGGTGGCCAGAGGGTGAGCGGGAGAAGCAGGCCACCACACGTGGAGCCGAGCCAGCAACAGTGAGGAGGAGGCCGCGGTGACGAGGAGGACGGAGCGGCTGAGGGACATCGTGCTCCCACTGCCACTGGATGCCAAAGAATTGACTTTCTGAACACGGCGCTGTAAAAATAGCTGACGTGTCCCTACGGGGAGTAAGCATTCCATTGTACTAGTACATATATATGGCAAATAAAATTGAATTGATGAAGCAGAATAAGCGCACGTATGACAGGTGTCATGTTGCAAATACATCTGAGAATCAGGCTATACAGTATATAGAAAGGTCAGAGAAGTGAAAAAGAAAATAAGAGGGGCAAAGAGAAGGTATGAGAATAGAATGGCAGCCAACATAAAAGGGAATTCAAAAGTCTTCTAAAGGCATATAAATAGTAAAAGGGTAGGAAGAGGAAGGGTGGGGCCAATTAGGGACCAAAAAGGAGACCTATGCATGGAGGCAGAGGGTATGGCTGAGGTACTAAATGAGTACTTTGCATCTATCTTCACCAAGGAAGACGATGCTGCAATAGACATAGTAAAGGAGGAGGCAGCGGAGACACTTGATAGGATAAAAATTGATAAAAGAGGTGGTATTAGAAAGGCTGGCTGTACTTAAAAGTAGATAAATCACCAAGAGTGGACAGGATGCATCCAAGGATGCGGAGGGAATTGAGGTATTGGCCGTAATATTCCAATCCTCCATTGACACAGGGGCGGTGCCAGAGGACTGGAGAATTGCAAATATTACACCATTGTTCAAAAAAGGGTGTAAAGATAAACCTAGCAACTACAGGTCAGTCAGTTTAACCTCGGTAGTGGGGAAGCTTTTAGAAACGGTAATCAGGGGCAAAATTAAGAGTCACTTGGATAGGTGTGGATTAATTAAGGAAAGCCAGCACGGATTTGTTAAAGGCAAATCGTGTTTAACCAATGTGATCGAGTTTTTTGATGAGGTAACAGAGAGGGTTGATGAGGGCAATGCGGTTGACGTAGTGCACATGGATTTCCAAAAGACGTTCAACAAAGTGCCACATAATAGGCTTGCCAGCAAAGTTGAAGCCCATGGAATAAAAAGGACAGTGGCAACATGGATACAAAATTGGCTAAGTGACAGGAAACAGAGAGTAGTGGTGAACGGTTATTTTTCGGACTGGAAGAATATATACAGTGGTTTTCCCCAGGGGTCGGTTCTAGGACCACTGCTTTTCTTGATATATATTAATGACTTGAACGTGGGTGTACAGGGCACAATTTCAAAATTTGCAGATGACACAAAACTTGGAAGTATAGTGAACAGTGAGGAGGAGAGTGATAGACTTCAGGAAGACATAGACAGGCTGGCGAAATGGGCAGACACGTGGCAGATGAAGTTTAACGCAGAAAAGTGTGAAGTGATACATTTTGGTAGAAAGAATGGGGAGAGGACATATAAATTGAATGATACAATCCTAAAGGGGATGCATGAACAGAGAGACCTGGGGGGTATGTGTGCACGTATCGTTGAAGGTGGCAGGGCAGGTTGAGAAAGCAGTTTAAAAGGCTTACGGGATCCTGGGCTTCATAAATAGAGGTATAGAGTACAAAACTGTGGAAATTATGAAGAACCTGTATAAAACACTGGTTCGGCCCCAACTGGAGTACTGTGTCCAATTCTGGGCACCACACTTTAGGAAGGATGTGAAAGCCTTAGAGAAGGTGCAGAAAAGATTTACGAAATTGATTCCAGGAATGAGTGACTTCAGTTACGTTGATAGACTGGCGAGGCTACGAGTTGTTCTCCTTGGAGCAGAGAAGATTGAGAGGAGATTTGATAGAGGTGTTCAAAATCATGAGGGGTCTGGACACAGTAGATAGAGAGAAACTGTTCCCATTGGCAAAAGGGTCAAGAACCAGAGGACACAGATTTAAGGTGATTGGCAAAATTTGAGTACAGGAGCAAGGATGTCTTACTACAGTTATACAGGGCCTTGGTGAGACCACACCTGGAGTAGTGTGTGCAGTTTTGGTCTCCTTACCTAAGAAAGGATAAACTTGCCATAGAGGGAGTGCAGCAAAGGTTCACCAGACTGATTCCTGGGTTGGCAGAACTGTTGTATGAGGAGAGATTCGGTTGACTAGACCTGTATTCACTAGAGTTTAGAAGTTTAGAGTTTAGAAGAATGAGAGGGGATCTCATTGAAACGTATAAAATTCTGACAGGGCTAGACCGGCTGGATGCAGGGAGGATGTTTCCCCTGGCTGGGGGTTCTAGAACAAGGGGTCACAGTCTCAGGATACAGGGTAGGACATTTAGGACTGAGAGGAGAAGTTTCTTCACGCAGAGGGTGGTGAACCTATGGAATTCTCTACCACAGAAGGCTGTGGAGGCCAAGTCACTGAATATATTTAAGAAGGAGATAGATAGATTTCTAGACGCAAAAGGCGTCAAGGGGTATGGGGAGAGAGCGGGAATATGGTATTGAGATAGAGGATCAGCCATGAACATATTGAATGGCGGAGCAGGCTCGAAGGGCCAAATGGCCTACTCCTGCTCCTATTTTTCTATGTTTCTTCTAAAAAAAAACAAAGCCGACATAAGAAAAAACTTTTTTACGCAGCGAGTGGTTAAGATCTGGATGCACTTCCTGAAAGGGTGGTGGAGGCAGACTCAATCTTATCCTTCAAAAGGGAATTAGATAAGTATCTGAAGGGAAAAAAATTGCAAGGCTATGGGGAAAGGGCAGGGGAGTGGGACTAGCTGAGATTCGGCACGTGCTCGACCAGTCGAATGGCCTTCTTCCGTGCTGTAACCATTCTATGATCCGATGAAAGAGTGAACAATACATTCGTAATAAGGTGGATGAATTAGCTGCACAAATAGATGTAAACGGATATGATACGATTGGGATTACGGAAATGTGGCTCCAGGGTGACCAGGGCTGGGAACTGAACATCCAGGGGTATTCAATATTCAGGAAAGACAGGCGAAAAGGAGGTGGGGTAGCAATGCTGGTTAAAGAGGAGATTAAAACAATTGTAAGGAAGCTCTGATGATGTGGAATATGTATGGGTATAGCTCAGAAATACCAAGGGGCAGAAAACGTTAGTGGGAGTTGTATACAGACCCCCAAACAGTAATGCGGAGTTTGGGAATGGCATTAAACGGGAAATTAGAGACGCGTGCAATAAGGGCACAGCAGTTATCATGGGCGACTTTAATCTACATATAGATTGGGCTAACCAAATTAGTAACAATACTGTGGAGGAGGAATTCCTGGAGTGTATACGGGATAGTTTCCTGGACCAATATGTCGAGGAACCAACTAGAGATCAGGCCATCTTAGACTGGGTATTATGTAATGAAAAAGGAATAATTAGCAATCTTGTTGTGCGAGGCCCCTTGGGGCGGAGCGATCATAATATGATTGAATTCTTCATTAAGATGGAGAGTGAAGTAGTTGACTCAGAGACTAGGGTCCTGAATTTAAATAAAGGAAACTGCGATGGTATGAAGCGCGAGTTGGGTAGGATTGATTGGGGAATGTTACTCAAAGGGTTGACGGTGGATAGGCAATGGCAAACATTTAAAGATCACATAGATGAACTACAGAATTTGTTCATCCCTGTTTGGCATAAAAATAAAACAAAAAAGGTGAATCAACCGTGGCTAACAAGGGAAATTAGAAATAGCATAAGATCCAAGGAGAGGACATATAAATTCGCCAGAAAAAGCAGCAAACCTGAGGATTGGGAGCAGTTTAGGAGTCAAAGGAGGACAAAGGGATTAATTAAGAGGGGGAAAATAGAGTATGAGTGTAAGCTTGCAGGGAACATAAAAACTGACTGTAAAAGCTTCTATAGATATGTGAAGAGAAAAGGATTGGTGAAGTCAAGCGTAGGTCCCTTGCAGTCAGAATCAGGGGAATTTATAATGGGGAACAAAGAAATGGCTGACCAGTTAAATACATACTTTGGTTCTGTCTTCACAAAGGAGGACACAAATAAACTCCCAGAGATGTCGAGGAACATAGGGTCTAATGAGAGGGTGGAACTGAATGAAATCAGTATTTGTAGGGAAATTGATGGGATTGAAGGCCGATAAATCCCCAGGGCCTGATAATCTACATCCTAGGGTACTTAAGGAAGTGGCCCTAGAAATAGTAGATGCATTGCGGGTCATCTTCCAAAATTCTATAGGCTCTGGAACAGTTCCCATGGATTGGAGGGTAGCTAATGTTACCCAACTATTCAAAAATGGTGGTAGAGAGAAAACAGGGAATTATAGACCGGTAAGCCTGACATCGGTAGTGGGGAAAATGCTAGAGTCCATTATAAAAGATGTAATAGCAGAGCACTTGGAAAACAGTGACAGGATCGGACAAAGTCAACATGGATTTACAAAAGGAAAATCATGCTTGACTAATCTACTGGAATTTTTTGAGGATGTAACTGATAAAATAGATAAGGGAGAACCAGTGGATGTGGTGTATTTGGACTTTCAGAAGCCTTTCGATAAGGTCCCACATAAGAGATTAGCGTGTAAAGTTAAGGCACATGGGACTGGGGGCAAGGTACTGACTTGGATAGAGAACTGGTTGGCAGACAGGAAGCAAAGAGTTGGAATAAACGGGTCTTTTTCCGAGTGGCAGGCAGTGACTAGTGGGGTACCGCAGGGATCAGTCCTTGGACCCCAGCTATTCACAATATATATTAATGATCTAGACAAGAGAACTAGATGTAATATCTCCAAGTTTGCAGACGACACAAAGCTGGGTGGGCGTGTGTGCTGTGAGGGGGATGCCGAGAAACTCCAGGATGATTTGGACCGGTCGGGTGATTATACTGCATCTGCCATATGTGGATAAATGCGAGGTTATCCACTTTGGTGGCAAAAACAGGAAGGCAGATTATTATCTGAACAGCAATAGATTGGGAGAAGGGGAAATGCAACGACACCTGGGTGTCCTTGTGCACCAGTCGCTGAAGGTAAGCATGCAGGTGCAGCAGGCGGTTAAGAAGGCAAATGGTATGTTGGCCTTCGTAGCAAGAGGGTTCGAATACAGGATCAAGGATGTCTTGCTGCAGTTGTACAGGGCCTTGGTGAGACCACATCTTGAGTATTGTGTGCAGTTTTGGTCGCCTTATCTGAGGAAGGATGTTCTTGCCATGGAGGGAGTGCAGCGAAGATTCACCAGACTGCTACCTGGGATGGCAGGAATGACATATGAGAAGAGATTGGGTCGATTGGGCTTATACTCGCTGGAGTTTAGAAGAATGAGAGGGGATCTCATTGAAACTTATAAAATTCTAACAGGACTAGACAGACTAGATGCAGGAAGGATGTTCCCGATGGCCGGGGAGTCCAGAACCAGGGGTCACAGTCTAAGGATAAGGGGTAAGCCATTTAGGACAAAGATGAAGAGGAATTTCTTCACCCAACGAGTGGTGAACCTGTGGAATTCTCTACCACAGAAGGCAGTTGAGGCCAATTCATTAAATATATTCAAGAAGGAATTAGATATATTTCTTGAGGCTAAAGAGATCAAGGGATATGGGGAGAAGGCAGGGACAGGGTACTGAATTTGGGTGATCAGCCATGATCTCATTGAATGGCGAAGCAGGCTCGAGGGGCCGAATAGCCTACTCCTGCTCCTATCTTCTATGTTTCTATGGAATGAAAAACACCTGGATAGAGCAGTGGAATCATTAGCGTTTTTCTGAGCAGATGAACCTAGATGAGTTCAATTACTTTGCTCATCCATAATTATCTTATGAAAGATTAATCATTCTTTCTCTTTACGATGCTGATGGTCCTGCCATGTTTTTCAAGCATATTGTTTTTATTTCAGATTTCCACCATTACAGCTTCTGCCTTTTATTTTGAAAGTATAACTGTAGCTTGGCTTTTAGAGAGGGAGGTGAAAATTTCTTAGCCAAGAAATACTACGGGTAAATCATAGAAAGTTACAGCACGAAAGGAGGCCATTTTGGCCCATCGTGTCCGCGCCGGCCAACAAACAGCTATCCAGCCTAATCCCATTTCCCAGCTCCAGGTCCGTAGCTCTGCAGGTTAGAGCAGCCCAAGTGCACATCCAAGTACTTTTTAAATGTGGTTAGGGTTCCTGCCTCTACCACCCTTTCTGGCAGTGAGTTTCAGACCCTCACAACCCTCTGGGTGAAGAAATTTCCCCTCAAATCCCCTCTAAACCTTCCACCAATTACTTTAAATCTGTGCCCCCTGGTTTTTGACCCCTCTGCTAAGGGAAATAAGTCCTTTCTATCCACTTTATCTATGCCCCTCATAATTTTATACACCTCAATAAAGGTCTCCTCTCAGCCTCCTCTGTTCCAAGGAAAACAGACCCAGCTTATCCAGTCTTTTCTCATAGCTAAGATTCTCTACTCCCGGCAACATCCTTGTAAATCTCCTCTGTACTCTCTCTAGTGCAATCACATCTTTCCTGTAATGTGGTGATCAGAACTGCACGCAGTACTCTAGCGGAGGCCTAACTAGTGTTTTATACAGTTGAAGCATAACCCCCCTGCTCTTGTATTCTATGCCACGGCTAATAAAGGCAAGCATTCCGTATGCCTTCTTAACCACCTTATCTACCTGGCCTGCTACCAAAAGAATGATTTAGACTTTGATCAAATTTTAACTTAGGAGACCATGATTTGAATTGTAAAATCTCCTAAAAGCTGGAGAAGACCCCAGGGAAGATAGTATCCTTTGTTGGCACAGGGAATAATATGGGATTACAGTACTGTTAAAGCAGAGCTGCAGTGAGAGATAAATTTAACTCCCCTGAAAGGTTTATAGAAGCTGTTGCTTTTAACACTCGGTCCCTCTTATCCCTCTCTAATTTCAAGCCCTGGTATCAAACAATTGTTTCATTCCAGAGCTTTGAAGGTTTAATTAATCTTCAGAAAGGAATTTCTAGTCTTTGGCGGAGCCCATCACATCCTGTCTCACAAACAACATTGCTATGGTTAAGAAGATCAACAGCGACAAAACAAAAAGGAATAATTAAACTCACTATATAACCTCAACGGACTACAGCAGAACAGCTGCATCAAAACAACTACTGTATATAGAACCATATTTCCATTTCTGGAATACAAAAGATATCTTACAAGTGACCAGGGAGAAACAAAATAAGGATATTTTCCATATCTCACAGACATGTTAAGCCATAATGGTAACAAGAAATACCACTTTAAACCAACCGGGGAAAAAAAGATGTTTTATTCAGGTATACAAGTACAAGATGAGCCAGTTACACAACACAGCCAGGGATGTATATCAGTGAATTTCACTAGCTCCAGGCCCCTACTAGCACCATGTGCCACCATATGCAGTTGGATAATTACTGGTCATTGGGGTCAGTTTTATATTTCAAATACTGACGTAAGATGATATACACTGGTCCTACACATTTATACAATTCCAAAAGCTATGTGACAATATTTTTTTGCCAGCATTCTGAGTGCAGCATTCAAATCTGAATTTCCTAGAGGATTTAGCATTCCTAGAATTAAACTTGTGAAATTT
Source organism: Somniosus microcephalus (assembly GCF_052327205.1). NCBI lineage: Eukaryota > Metazoa > Chordata > Chondrichthyes > Squaliformes > Somniosidae > Somniosus > Somniosus microcephalus. Next base: position 214,068,430 of record NC_140989.1, on the reverse strand, counting down.
AGGCTTCTAAGCCCATCTTGCAATATCCAATTTATTTTTTGTGGATTATGGCTCATTTCCTAGAAGAAACCTTGGTCTCGATTTTCATTGGGCCGTGAGGCGGGCTTTTAGGTGTGCGGGGGGTTAAAAATCGCAAAACCTAGGGGTCACGACCCCCCTCCCGCCTGCACGTCATTTTAACCTAGGTGTGTCTGATTGACCCGAATCAGTCCCGCCTGCAACAGGCGGGACTGGTCTTTAGGGCCCTTAAACAGTACTAATTGGCCTTTATAATCCCATTTTAACAGGCCCTTGCCTGTTTAACCCTTTTCCCACGTAAAACACGCCTGGTGGGGATCATGCCTGTGAAACCTGGCGTGAGCACTATTGGCTTGTTGACCATCAGCTGCAGGTCCAACATTAAAGAGGATATTTGATCAGTCATCATTTGCAGGTGGCAGGACTTTGTCTCAGGTCTGGGGGAACTTTCACCAGGCCTAGCCACACCTGTGGAAGGTTGTAGCCTCACACACTTCTCCAGTGACCTCCTGCGAGACCCCTCTCGCCACCCTCACTCAGCGCTTCCTCAACTGAGGCACCTACCAGAAGCATGGGAGGCCTTTTTTTCCTTCCCTTCTTGGCATTAGAGGACCTCCAGCACCAGGCGCGCCAGCAGCAGAATCAGGCACAACAGCAACAGCAGCACCAGCAACAGCAGCAGCAGGAGCGATAGGCTGCTGCTCACCCACCTGGGGAAGCACAGGCCAGAAGGGGCCATCGCATGGAAGCCCATCGGCGCAGGAGATACCCCCCAAACAGGGTCTACAGACACAGGGTCAGCTACCTCAACATGACTGAGCAGCAGTGCCAAAGGCGGCTCCGACTTTCGCGACAGGTGGTGACTGACATCTGCGCAATGATACAGCAAGACCTGCAGCCCAGAGGACCAGGTGGACACTCCTTACCAGTGGCCATCAAAGTCACCACCGCACTCAACTTTTTTGCCTCAGGCTCATTCCAGGAATCAGCAGCAGACATCGGTGGCATCTCCCAGTCGGCCGCACACACTTGCATCACGCAGGTAACCGATGCCCGCTTTGCCCTCGCGCACAATCACATCCATTTCACCAGGGATTGCGCAAATGTGACAGCGCGAGCGGTTGGATTAGGTCATCTGGCAGACTTTCCAAGGGTGCAGGGCGTCATTGACTGCACACGTGGCCCTTAGGGCACCCCCTCGCAATCCAGGTATTTTTGTCAACCGCAAGGGCTTCCACTCCCTTAACGTTCAGCTGGTGTGTGACCACAAGGAGGAGATTTTGCATGTTTGGGCCAAGTACCCTGGCAGTTGCCATGACTCCTTCATAATGCGCCAGTCTAGTGTGCCTCCGCTATTCAGTCCGCCAGACCAACTTCACGGATGGCTACTTGGAGACAAGGGCTATCCCCTGAGGACTTGGCTAATGACGCCGTTGAGGAGGCCAGCCAACGAAGCTGAGGAGCGCTACAACTGCAGCCACAGTTCCACCAGATCCATAGTGATGGCGGTGGCGGAGGAGGAGGAGGGCGAGAACGAGCATCCTGCAGAGGCCCATCAACCAGCGGCAGCATTATGCGAGAACATTGCTGCCCGGGTTGCAAGGAACGCACTCATCCTGGCCAGATTTGCTTAGCTTAGTAAATCAAACTCTTTTGCCTCGCAGCTTCTTACCTGAGCATCGACAATGGCCAAACCCTGCGGATTCCGAGCTATTTGACCAGCATCCTGACAACTGCAAGTAATCCTAAGCCCTCAATGTGAAAGCCCCATTCGCGAAATGACACACGACAGAACTGCAGCAGTTGCCATCAGAATTTTTATGAAACACACACAACTGATGGCATTTTTCCAAAATACACAGCATTTCACCCAAGTGACTACCCTTGTGACTATTTGTGCTTTATTTTCCTCTTACGCATGCTCCTACGTAGTGGTTCCCCTGTGGCTTCAGCAGATGTGGAGGCCCCTTGCTCACTTTCCTGCTGCTCCTGTCTCAACACCTTTGGCAGGCGTCCTCTGGGGTGGTGAGCATGTGAGGGCTCGCCAGCAGTCTGCTGCTCCTGCGGCTGTGCAGGAGTTGAGACGTCTATCTCCGTTGGGTGTGGACTCCGGCGGTGCTCTGACCAAGGGCTCTGCAGTGGCATGGAAGTGTGAGCGCTTGGAAAGGAACTCCCACTTCCTTGAGGTCTGCCAACAACCTCCCTCTCATGGGTCAGGTCCCCCTCAGTGCCTGCAAGTGGCTTGAGAGTAGCTTGCTGCACATCAGGGGGGCCATGGGGATCCGTATCTGCAATGGCAGTCCTACTCAGAAGGACTTCCATGAAGGTCTGGTTTCTCTGTTCAATAGATGCCCATCGCTCCTCAAGAGATGTCATTCTATTCTGAACACTCACCATGTTTTCCATACCCTGGCGACTAACCTCCTCCATGGCCGTAGCCCTCCTCTCCTCTACCGTAGCCAGCCTTACCACGGAGGCAGCAATCATTTCCACGTAGGTAGCCATCCTTTCTGCGTTGATGTGTTCATGCGCCACTGGCTCCACAAAGCTCTGCTCATGTTCGCTATGGACTCCTCCATTCGCTCCACACTCGCAGCGACCCTGGAGACAAAACCTGCCAGAGACTCCTGCATCTGTGCCTGGAGTTCCATCACCTCTGATCTTACGGATGGACCCAGAGGGTCGACATGCAGCTGAGCCGAGCTGGCAGAGTCCTGCGTCCACCGACGAGGACTCTCCACTGCTGTCCCTGTCTCCACAATCTGCTGATGCTCACTTGTGAGCTGTGATACACCAGGTGACAACTCTATGTCCCGAAGGTCCCACCGAGGTGTGAGTGTCTGCGCTGGTGCTGCATGCGCTTATTTCTGATGACGCTGCGCCCTCAGAGGTTGCAGATTCCTCTGAGGAGTCTGGCTGCTCAGGCTCTTCCTCCTGCAGAGTGGGGACGGGGGCTCTCGATGGTCCTGTGGGGGAGTCAAGGAAAAAGATAAGTCCATATGATGTAGCTTCAGAATCATTATCAGCGACTCATGCAATGCCAATGAGAGAGATGGAAAACTATTCTGTTACCAGCTTGCGGGGATGCTCCTGCCTGTCCTTCCCCAACGTCCACATCTCGGTCAGCCCCGGAAATCTCCAGGACACCTTCCTCCCAGGGGGTGAGCTGGGCTAATGAGGGCGGCCCTCCTCCTGTCCTGGCTCACTCTCTCCTGTTGTGAGCTCTCTTTTCCTGCAATGAGGGAGACAAGTGGAGGTTGAGTGAGAATGAAGGAGAATGCAGAGATTGCATAGCATACTTAGAAGGAGACAAAGATGGAGTGAGGTTGCAAGACCAAGGGCCCTCCCTGTGTGTAGTCAGTTGTGTTCAAAGCATCAGAGTGAGAGGGAGTGTGAGGGCTGCATTGTGGAATAGTTCTGTGATTGTGAGCATAGAGAGAGAGGGAATGGCTAAGGGTGCATGGATGTGAGTGTCTAGTGGGATGTGTAGGAAGAGGTTGCTAAAGCTGAGTGCTGGTGAGGAAAGGCAATGGGGAACAGATTGAGGGTGATGGAAACTTCATACAGTACTTACTTTTCCAGTGCGAAGGTGGTCATGGAATCTTTTCCTGCACTGCAACCACGTTCTTCGTGTCAGCCCCAAGGAGTTGACTTGACCTGCCACCTCTAGCCACACAGCCGTGGTCTGGCTGGGAGGCCTCTTCCTCCCTGAAGAAGGGAAGAGGACCTCCCTGTGGGCCCTAGCACCATCCAATAATGCCTGTAGTGAAGCCTCATCAAATTTGGGCGCAGATCTGGCCGTTCCTCCTGCAGGCTCCTGTGCCATCTTAATGTTGAAGGTTGGAAGCCTGCAGAGGAAGCAAGGCTTGCTGTAGACCTTAAAAGCAGCAGCAATGATGACGTCATATTCTGCGACTTTCTGACTGGAAATACTCAATTGCCAAGGCTTCCCACACGCTGGAAATCAATTGGCCAATTGTGTTAAATTTGCATCAATCTCACAGACCCATTTACAATCGTGTCGGAATCACTAAATTTGGGGAAACCGCCAATTCCCCGCACCTGAACTAAAATCGACCCCCTTATCTCCATGTCATCTCCCCATCTGAGGCAGTCCAGATAAGGGATATCTTCATTATGGTCACTAATGTTCAACACTACCGGTTTATGATTTTCATGGAAAAATGGATAGAATTGATAATCCTCAGAAAACTGGTAAAAAATTTCCAGAAGTCTATGAATTAAAAACAGAAATTGATTTAGTCACCATAAGCCAGTGACCTAATTATAAACTTGCATTTATATAGCGCCTTTAATGTAGTAAAATGTCCCAATGTGCTTCGCAGGTGCGTGATCAGACATAAACTGATACTGAACCAAAGGAGGAGACATTAGGACAGGGAGCTTGGTTACAGAGGTAGCTTTTAAGCAGCATCGTAATGGAGGAGAGAGAAGTGGAAAAGCGAAGAGGTTTGAGGAGGGAATTTAAGAGCTTACGGCTGAAGCCACAGTCACCAATGGTGGGGCAAAGGAAGTGAGGGATGCACAAGAGGCCAGAGCTGGAGGAACGCAGAGTTCTCGGAAGATTGTAGGGTTGGAGCAGGTTACAGAGATAGGGAGGAGCAAGGCTGTGGGAGGGATTTTAACACTAGGATGAGAATTTTAAAATCGAGGCCTTGCCTTGTAGGTCAGCGAGCACAGGGGTGATGGGTGAACAGGACTTGGTGTGAGTTAGGACACAGGCAGCAGAGTTTTGGATTAGCTCTCAAGTTTATGGAGGGTGGAAGATGAGGCTGGCCAGGAGAACATTGGAATAGTCGAATCTGGAGGAAACAAAGCATGCCTGAATGTTTCAGCAGCAGATGGGATGAGGCGGGGCAGAGCTGGGCAATATTAATGGGGTGGAAGTAGGCAGTCTTTGTGATGGAGAGGACTTGAGGTCAGACAGTCAGCTCAAGGCTAAATCAGACACCGAGGTTGAAAAGAATCTCAAACACCTAGGTATAGAATAGGAGACAACTAACAAGGGCCGCTGTTCCATGAATTTGACCCTGGTTGCTAAGAAAACAGGAACATTTGGAGAAAATGTACTGGGTTATTACTAGACAATATTTCCCGTAACCCAGCACATGTTCCAGCAACTTTGGTTCAGCAAGCGTCAGTTAACTCAGCATCTTAACTTCTGCATACTAGGTATAGAGTTCCGAGTGTCAGCACTGTCTAAAAGGGAAAAAAGAGCTTGCATTTATATAGTGCCGTTCATGACCTCAGGACGTCCCCAAGCGCTTTACAGCCAATGAAGTACTTTTCCAAGTGTAGTCACTGCTGTAGTATAGGAAACGCGGCAGCAAATTTGTGCACAGCGAAGTCCAACAAACAGCAATGAAATAAAGCCTGGATAATCTGTTTTCGTGCTGTTGGTCGAGGGATAAATGTTGGCCAGGACACTGGGGAGAACTCCCCTGCTCCTCTTCAAATAGCGCCATGGGATCTTTTACATCCACCGAGAGGGCAGACAGGGCCTTAGTTTAATGTCTCATCCAAAAGACACCTCAGACAGTGCAGCACTTCCTCAGTACTGCACTGAAGTGTCATCCTGGATTATGAGCTCAAGTCTCTGGAATAGGACTTGAACCCAAAACCATCAGAGGTGAGAGTACTACCAACTGAGCCATGAATTACATCTTGGAATGAGTTCCACAGGCAGAAGTGATGTGTGAAACTGCACTGCTAATATTCCACCCTTGCTGGACATGCTATAAGACGACCGTTTTCATTGAGGCTGGAATTCTATGACCTGTTGATGGCACTCCACCAAAATAATGGAAAACACTAGCACTTCTCAATTAACAATAGTAACTATTTTACACTTGTGATGCTCATTCACTGCATAGAAAGAATGCAAAAGTGTCATTAACTTTTCATTGCTTAAAGCAAAACGGTCAATATCTTGTGTGCAGCAAGTGTTGAGATTCAGCAGCGAGTTGGGCAGTGTGGATCTTAATCATAGACTGCTGTTAATCAATTAAATCACTCAATAGTTAAGCTGCAGACTCAGTGGAACAGCTTACTACTGCCAAAGTGAAGTGTCCCATTTTGGATATTGCATTACATGGTCTAAGCTAAAAGGGTGCTTTTTTTTTTAAATATAAAAGTCAGCAAAGTTTAATTAGTGACAGCCGCACTAGTAATTACAAGAACTCGCTTGACCTAAATGGACTGCTCATGTGGAGCACTATTTCACGTGGGAAGGCAGCCAAAAGCAAGCACAATACTGAAAAAGCACAAAATGCACTTCCAGAATGGCGTACGGTTTCGTTCGTTAATTGCGATTGTGCATTTCATAGATGGGTTCACATTTTATGGACCCCAAACTATTCAGCGTTGTTACTAGGATTTCAGTAAAGTGTAATGGTGGATGCAAGAAATTTTCATTTATGCTCTCCTAAACTGTGGAAAAACACAGCAGTGCATTTATAGATTGTGCCCTTCTATAACTTCCATTTGGAGCGAACATTATATCAAAATACTAGTTAAGTACTGTTGGTAGAAACAATTTGAGATGATGAATTAAAAGATCACATACTATTAAGAACATAAGAAATAGGAGCAGGAGTAGGCCATTTGGCCCTTCAAGCTTGCTCCGCCATTCAATAAGATCATGGCTGATCTTCTACCTCAACTCCACCTTCCCACACAATCCCCATATCCCTTAATTCCCTTCGTTCCCAAAAAAATTATCGACCTCTGTCTTAAATATGCTCAAAGACTGAGCATCCACAGCTCTCTGGGTAGAGAATTCCAAAAATTCACAACCCTTTGAGTGAAGAAATTTCTCCTCAACTCAGTCCTAAATGGCCGACCCCTTATTCTGAGACTGTGACCCCGTGTTCTAAATTCCCCAGCCAGGGGGAACATTTTCCCAGCATTAACCTTGTCAAGCCCCTTAAAAATTTTATATGTTTCAATTAGATTACCTCTCATTCTTCTAAACTCCAGAGAATATAGGCCTAGTCTACTCAATCTCTCCTCATAGGGCAATCCTCTCATCCCAGGAAGCAGTCTAGTGAATCTTCTAAGTCTTTTGTTCGGTAAGGAGACTAGAACTGTACACAGTGGCCTCACCAATGCCCTGTACAATTGCAGTTAAGACATCTTTACTCTTATACTCTAATCCCTTTGTAACAAAAGCTAACATACAATTTGCTTTCCTAATTCCCTGCTAATTTTTTGTTTTTCCTACCAAAGTGAGTAACTTAATATTTCCCCAAATTGTTATTCATTTGCCATGTTCTTGCCCACTCAGTCAACCTGTCTATATCTCTCTGTAGCCTCTTTGCGTCCTCCTCACAGCTTACTTTCCCACCTAACTTTGTATCATCAGCAAACTGATAGTCACTGATGCCCTATTACCATTGTTACTCTCTCTGTCCCTTCCTGACCCACTCTGCTTATTTTTACTCAAAGCTCTACTCTGCTCTACAGCCTTGACATTTCTCTTCCTGCTTTTAAATGTACTCTTTCCTGAATCTTGCCACCTCCCCTTCATTAGTTTAAAGCCCGGTCTACTGCCCTAGTTATTTGATTCGCCAGGACACGGGTCCCAACCCGATTTAAGTGGAGTCCGTCCCAATGGAACAGCTCCCTCTTTCCCCAGGACTGATGCCAGTGCCCCATGAACTGAAAGCCCTTCCTCCCACACACTCAGGTAACAATCCAGAGATTACCACCTTTGAGGTTCTGCTTTTTAATTTGGATCCTAGCTTCTCAACCTCCCTCAGCAGAACCTCATTCCTAGTTCTACCTATGTCCTTGGTTCCTACATGGACCATGACAACTGGATCCTCCCCCTCCCACTCCAAGTTCTTCTCCAGCCGCAACGAGATATCCTTAACCCTGGGACCGGGCAGGCAACACAACCTTCGGAACTCCCGGTCGCATCTGCAGAGAACAATATCTATTCCCCTGACTGTACTATTCCCTACCACAACTACATTCCTTTTCACTCCCCCACTTGAATGGCCTCCTGCACCATGGTGCCATAGCTAGCTTGCTCATCCACCCTGCAGTCCTTGTTCTCATCCACACAGGTAGCAAGTACCTCATACCTGTTGGTCAAAGGCAAGGGCCAAGTCTCCGCCATCACTGCATCCTGGGTCCCCATGCCTTCCTGACTCTCAGTCACAACCTCCTGTCCCTGACCATTGACAAACTCTGAAGTACTACTTAATCTAAGGGGTGTGACTGCCTCCTGGAACATAGTGTCCAGGTAACTCTCCCCTTCCCTGATGCCCGTGCACTGTAACTTTCTAGAACAATTTGACATCCATACTGTGAAATAAACTGCAGGATGAACAAAACTCCAAATTGACCAGAACCTATTTTATGCAGGTCTAAGACCCAAACCAACTCAGAAACACAATGAAAAAAAACAGGCATGTGGACACGGTCCTCGACTCCCATTCACCTGAAAGAGCCATCCTAGAAACATTGAAGATAGGAGCAGGAGTAGGCCATTCGGCCCCTCGAGCCTGCTCCGCCATTCAATGCGATCATGGCTGATCATCCAAATTCAGTACCCTGTCCCTGCTTTCTCCCCATATCCCTTTAGCCTTAAGAAATATATCCAACTCCTTCTTGAATATATTTAATGAATTGGCCTCTACTGCCTTCTGTGGTAGAGAATTCCACAGGTTCACCACTCTCTGGGTGAAGAAATTCCTCCTCATTTCTGTCCTAAATGGCTTACCCCTTATCCTTAGACTGTGACCCCTGGTTCTGGACTCCCCCGACCATCGGGAACATCCTTCCTGCATCTAGTCTGTCCAGTCCTGTCAGAATTTTATAAGTTTCAATGAGATCCCCTCTCATTCTTCTAAACTCCAGCGAGTACAAGCCCAATCTCTCCTCATACGTCATTCCTGCCATCCCAGGTATCAGCCTGGTGAATCTTCGCTGAACTCCCTCCATGGCAAGAACATCCTTCCTCAGCGAAGGTGACCAAAACTGCACACAATACTCAAGATGTGGTCGCGCCAAGGCCCTGTACAACTGCAGCAAGACATCCTTGTTCCTGTACTCAAACCCTCTCGCTACGAAGGCCAACATACCATTTGCCTTCTTAACCGCCTGCTGCACCTGCATGCTTACCTTCAGCGACTGATGCACAAGGACACCCAGGGCTCATTGCACTTCCCCTTCTCCCAATCTGTTGCCAGATAATAATCTGCCTTCCTGTTTTTGACACCAAAGTGGATAACCTCGCATTTATCCACGTTATATTGCATCTGCCATGCTTCTGCCCAATCACCCAACCTGTCCAAATCATCCTGGAGTTTCTCGGCATCCTCCTCACAGCACACACGCCCACCCAGCTTTGTGTCGTCTGCAAACTTGGAGATATTACATCTAGTTCCCTTGTCTAGATCATTAATATATATTGTGAATAGCTGGGGTCCAAGGACCGATCCCTGCGGTACCCCACTAGTCACTGCCTGCCACTCGGAAAAAGACCCGTTTATTCCAACTCTTTGCTTTCTGTCTGCCAACCAGTTCTCTATCCAAGTCAATACCTTGCCCCCAATCCCATGTGCCTTAACTTTATACGCTAATCTCTTAAGCGGGACCTTATTGAAAGCCCTTAACTTCTCTTGCTGTCTCAGCCAGAATGTGTAGGGTATAAAAAAATTGCTATACAATCACAGTACATGCACTCATGAAAAAAATCCTTTATTTTTCATCAGTATTTTTCTGCTGATCCCAATGTAGTGCCATTACTTTGCATTTGTCCACATCAAATGCCACTGATCACGCATCGTCCACTTCCCAAACTCTCCGGGTCATTCTGCATTTGCTTCGCCTCTTCTCTATTGCTCAACACCCTTCACCCCCCGCCACCACCCCCCCCACCCACAAACACAATTTGGTATCATCTGCAAATTTAAGACTACCGTCTCCAGCTCCAAAACATTTATACATTTAAAACAGCAATTGCCTCATTGTTGATCCCTCAGATGCCCCACTAGTGACACCATGCCACAGCTCCATGCACAACCAATGTTTACATTGTCTGTAAATGTTCTGACAAAAGGTCATCAACCTGAAATGTTAACTGTTTCTCTCCCCACAGATGCTGCCTGACCTGCTGAGTATTTCCAGCTTTTCCTGTTTTTTATTTACATTGTCTGCTTTAGCCAACTTTAACCACTTGCCTCCTATTCAATTCCTTCCTACTATGTGGACTAATAGCTTGTAGCATGGTATTAATGTAGAATTACTAAACAGAATTATTTTTCCATGAAAAGTATATAACTTCCAATTATTAAAGATCAATCCAGTTTAGCTCCAATAGGTTCCCCCTTCCAATGTAATGTTTTCTCTCCATTTTATTTTCAGTTTTATTTTTTATTATGCTGTGACACTGGTATCAGAATCACTTCATAAACTGGTATGCAGATGTTAAATTTTGTACTCAACAGATGGAATAAGCAGGCTTGCTCATCAGCAGAATTACATGAAAACACGTTACCTTCTAAAGATGGTGCTTGGTCTTGGGCTGCATACAGCATCTCTTTGAAAGCCTGTAGTACAAAACATTTCAGAATTAAACACCTGTTATAATTCTAAACAGAAAGATTAAAAGCCAAACTTCAATAAATAAGTCACTATATTTCTTGTGATAGTTTCCCTACTCTTTAGTTCCTTGATAATGAATTATTTGTTTCAGCTACCTCCTTCTTCCATTACCGATATCACAAGCCAATTGAGCCACCGACAGCCTATGCACAGTCTAGTGTATTACTATATCTCACATATCAGAAGTTCCCAGGTTCAATTGCTGGTCTGTGCGGAGTTAGCCGATCTCAGCTAGCTGCTGCAATTGATGTCAATGAAGATCAAAAATCAACCAGGGTTACTGCTCCTGACTGCTATCCTGTGGCCCCTGATGGAAAGTGCAAATACGTCATCGGGTGAGAAGGTTTGCCCACGATGCTCTGCAAGGTCAAACAGCCGGCTGACACTTGTCACCTAAGCTCACATGTGAAGTAAGGTGCTGAAAGGCTGCCAACACCCATGGAATCATATGCATCAAGAGTCTTTGTCTCCAGAAATTACAGGGAGAAAATTAAAAATATATATACCCAAGCAACAATCTGACAGCTGCATTTATACCACCATTCAGAAAACAAAGTAAGACCATTGCTTGGAGGAGGGAGAGGATGAAGTTGTGTGCGAGCAAAGCCAACTTATGATGGATTATGACTAATCTAGAGCAAAAAAATATTTCCTGGTATGAAGATGAGGAGTTTTGTTACTTCAATTTCCAAGGAACTGATATATTCCCAACAAGCATCACAGTACTTATCACCAATATTACAAATATGAAAATGAAATACTATTTTCTCAAAGTTCAGGAAAATAATTGTAGTACTAGAACACAATTGAGGAAAGGGCATGTTGAAAACGGCTTGGTGTTAGTAGTTTTTCACTGCAATACAGGTAGACTACCTTTTATCCGAACTTCCGAAAACCGAAACCCTCTAAAAACCGAAGGTTTTTTAGTTCAGCGTAAGTCGTGCGCACGACATGACCAGAGTGGCGCACGACCCCCCGCGGACCCCCCCCCCGCCGACCCCGACCCCCGCGCGGACCCCCGCGCGGACCCCCGCGCGGACCCCCGCCGACCCCGACCCCCGCCGACCCCCCCGCGGACCCCCGCCGACCCACCCCCAACAAATTTCCCAGTCTTATAAAATACCTTCCGAAATCCGAACTTTTCCGAAAACCGAAACACGGCTGGTCCCGAGGTTTTCGGATAAAGGATAGTCTACCTGTACCAAGTATGTGCTTTAAAAAAAATGAACAGACACATTTTAAAAAAGTCATAAGGCAAAATTTTGATGTGAACCTATGTTCCCAGCCCCACTAAAATCAAGGAACCAGGTGACAGAAGAGGCAGATGGTAAATATAAATTTACCCATTACCTACAAAGAAAATAAGCTAGCAGAATATACATTTTAATATATGGGTTTATTTTTGTGTGCTCTCCTGTTAATGAATCCAATTTACAACATAGATGAGACAGTTTCGTTAACAGGGGGTGGTTCCAAGGATTGACAAGTTATCTGCTTTGCCGTAATTTTGCATTCATCCATATTATGCACCAGCTGCAAAAAAAACCTCATCTTGTGAGGCTGTTGAAAAGCCTTTCAGAATCAATCTCACTTTTCCATACACATCTACAAATTCAGAAATCCTCCTTTCTCCTTCACCTGAATTAGAGCACCTCATTCGTCACTTCTAACTTGGAAAGTTTTAGATGCATATTCAATCCATGCTTTATTGGGTGTTGTAATGTTTTATGGCTATAGGATTTTTCCACTGTCCTGTTTAAAATTAAGTGCCAATTAGAATTTCCTACTGCAGTGTGGTTTACAGTTCACTGCACTCTAAAGAACATTGCTAAACGGTACTTAAAGGCAGCCAGGTACCAAGCTGTTGACCAATTTATAACCATGATGAATCCCTGATGAGGAATTTGTTAAGACGACAGTTTCTGGTTGGAAAAATCAACTGCAAAATTAATTATTTGCAGTTTATTTTTTTGTATATAAATTTAATGCAAGTATGAAGTATTCTGCAGGTTGCAAACTCCACTCAGCTTGCACTGCATTTTAGCTGAACTAGGGGCGTGATTTATTTTATTTAACAGCATGAAACAACAGTTTGTGGTGCCAGAACATTAACTGTGAAATGAGAAAAGGCTATTTAATTGTTTCATTGTTTTAGCGTGCTATTGTTTTAAAAATATGGCTAAGTGGCTGCTCCTTCATTAAGTTTCAAAATGGAAGACAGGAAACAATGCATCTGTGATAAACAAGCAATGTTGTTGGGCAGAATATTAGTTAAGATAATGAGCCTTTGTACTGTACTAGGTGCAATTTTAGATTGTACAGTACCTAAATAAGCTTTTAGCATGGACTCGAGACCCCGACAATGTGGGTTGAACCACTCAGTGGCATTCCATTCAATCATTCTCACGTATTGCCCCTGATAACGAGTAATTGGCAACACTGTATTGAAAAGATATTGGCCAGATTTTGCATTAAAAATAATGGTGAGGCTTTCAGCGCTCATAGTTTTTAAATAGTAAATCGGACAGCACATGCGCAGTTAAACACGGAAATCAGGAAGTTGCTGTCGGAGTTGCACTTCTCCACCAGAAGCTTCGCTATCACAGTATCTCACAAAGAAGCTTGACATTCAAATATATGGAAGGGCATGGAGTTGGGGTACTTAAGTGATAGATACCCACTAAACATAACAGAAAAATTTGGGCTTATCCATTCAAGTGTAAGTGAATTTGTAACAACGTGATCAGTCTTAATTACTGCCAAACAACCTCTCTGACCTTATCTTAACTTTTAGAAGTGTGAAGTCACATAGAAACATAGAAGATAGGAGCAGGAGTGGGCCATTCAGCCCCTCGAGCCTGCTCCGCCATTCAATGCGATCATGGCTGATCATCCAAATTCAGTACCCGGTCCCTGCTTTCTCCCCATACCCCTTGATCCCTTCAGCCTTAAGAAATATATCCAACTCCTTCTTGAATATATTTAATGTATTGGCCTCTACTGCCTTCTGTGGTAGAGAATTCCACAGGTTCACCACTCTCTGGGTGAAGAAATTCCTAATTTCTGTCCTAAAAGGCTTACCCCTTATCCTTAGACTGTGACCCCTGGTTCTGGACTCCCCGACCATCGGGAACATCCTCCCTGCATCTAGTCTGTCCAGTCCTGTCAGAATTTTATAAGTTTCAATGAGATCCTCTCTCATTCTTCTAAACTCCAGCGAGTACAAGCCCAATCGTCCCAATCTCTCCTCATACGTCATTCCTGCCATCCCAGGTATCAGCCTGGTGAATCTTCACTGCACTCCCTCCATGGCAAGAATATCCTTCCTCAGATAAGGCGACCAAAACTGCACACAATACTCAAGATGTGGTCTCACCAAGGCCCTGTACAACTGCAGCAAGACATCCTTGTTCCTGTACTCAAACCCTCTCGCTACGAAGGCCAACATACCATTTGCCTTCTTAACCGCCTGCTGCACCTGCATGCTTACCTTCAGCGACTGGTGCACAAGGACACCCAGGTCTCGTTGCATTTCCCCTTCTCCCAATCTATTGCCATTCAGATAATTTCAATTTCAATTTTATTTGTTACATAACCAAATAAATACAACAAGTGAAATCCAGTCAGTGAAATGCTTTTTTCTCAGCGAGCCGAGTGCACCAAGCAGCAAAGGACACTTAGCTGCCTGGTACGCACAGAGCCCACAAGGACGGCAGCCATCTTCATCGGCGCCATCACAATAGGGTCCGCTCTCGCCTCGCTCCGCCTTTCCCGCACTCTGCCTTCCTGTTTTTGCCACCAAAGTGGATAACCTCACATTTATCCACGTTATATTGCATCTGCCATGCTTCTGCCCAATCACCCAACCTGTCCAAATCATCCTGGAGTTTCTCGGCATCCTCCTCACAGCACACACGCCCACCCAGCTTTGTGTCGTCTGCAAATTTGGAGATATTACATCTAGTTCCCTCGTCTAGATCATTAATATATATTGTGAATAGCTGGGGTCCAAGGTCTGATCCCTGCGGTACCCCACTAGTCACTGCCTGCCACTCGGAAAAAGAGCCGTTTATTCCAACTCTTTGCTTTCTATCTGCCAACCAGTTCTCTATCCAAGTCAATACCTTGCCCCCAATCCCATGTGCCTTAACTTTACACGCTAATCTCTTATGTGGGATCTTATCGAAAGCCTTCTGAAAGTCCAAATACACCACATCCACTGGTTCTCCCTTATCTATTTTACTGGTTACATCCTCAAAAAATTCCAGTAGATTAGTCAAGCACGATTTACCTTTTGTAAACCCAGTTGACTTTGTCCGATCCTGTCACTGTTTTCCAAGTGCGCTATTACATCTTTTATAATGGACTCTTTTCCCCACTACCGATGGCATTTCCCCCACTACTGATGTCAGGCTTGTAATTCCCCGTTTTCTCTCTACCACCTTTTTTGAATAGTGGGATAACATTAGCTAGTCTCATTCCTTCAGATTTTAATTATTGTTGAAGATTTAAAAAAATAAAGAATTTGAAATGAAATTTTTAAAAACTTTTTCTTTGCCTCTTTTATCCCTTTCTCCCAATCCCATCTTTCTTTCACTCTCTTCGCTTTCTGTACATGATTTCGAATTGAATTAACTATTCTAACTTACACTTCCTCGTTCACACACTGCGTGGCTCAGTAAGGATTCTTCAATCTGATTGGTTAAGGAGATGCACTGTTGCTTGCTCTGTTCACACAGGTCCCAGATCCCCTGTAGAGTGCTATGTTTTACATAGAATATACAGCACAGAAACAGGCCATTCAGCCCAACCAGTCCATGCTGGCATTTATACTCCGCCCGAGCCTCCTCTCATCCTTCCTCACCTAACTCTATCCGCATAACCCTTTATTCCCTTCTCGCTCACATGCTTATCTAGCTTCTCCTTAAATGCATCTATGCGATTCGCCTCAATTACTCCCTGTGGTGGCAAGTTCCACATTCTCACCATTATCTGGGTAAAGAAGTTTGTTCTGAATTCCTATTTGATTTCTTAGTGACTATCTTATATTGATGGCCTCTAGTTTTGCTTTTCCCCACAAGTGGAAACACTCTCTCTGTGACTACTCTAGCAAAACCCTTCATAATTTTAAAGACCTCTATTAGGTCATCCCTCAGCCTTCTCCTGTTTATCCTGGTATAACCTCAGAGTTCTGGTATCATCCTTATAAATCTTTTTTGCATCCTCTGCAGTGCCTCTATATCATTTTTATAATATGGCGACTAGAACTGTACCAAGTGTGGTCTAACCAAGGTTCAATACAAGTTTAGCATGACTTCTCTACTTTTCAATTCTATCCCTCTAGAAATAAATCCTGGCGCTTGATTTGCTTTTGTTGCGGACTTATTAATCAGTGTCGCTACTTTTAGTGGTTTGTGTATCTGTACTCCCAAATCCCTTTGCTCCTCCAACCCATTTAGATTCGGGGGGGGGGGGGGGGAACCAAAAGTTTGATTAAAGAGGTAGGTTTTGAGGCGGTTTTTGAAGGAGAGGAGAAAGACAAAAAGGCATATGTGGTAGGAAGAGCATTCCAAAGTGTGGGGATAAGATAGCTGAAGGCTTTACTATCAAAGGTGGAGTACAGAGGGAAGAGTGAGATGCAAAGAAAGCCAGAGTTGGAAGAGAGGAACACAGGCTGCAGAGATAGAGAGGATTGAGGCTACAGAGGGATTTGTAGATGAAGACAAGGACCTTGAAATCAATGTGCTGCGCGGACAAAGAGCCAATGAAGGTTGGAAGGGGTGTTCGAGGAGCTGAACTTATTTCAGGATAGAATGCAGGCAGTGGAGCTTTGGACGAATTGCAATTTGTCAAGCGTAAAACCTGGGAGAAAGCTGGCGGGATTGAGTGCGCATGTGACAAAGCCATGGATAGGAGAGTAAGTGGGAGCGAGCTGGGACAGAGACAGGTGACATCAAGGAGCTCTCAAGAACACTCCCAAGCTAGCCACTAGGAAATGCACAAGAATGAGAGATTATTTTCTCAATTTTTCCACTCTGTGGGATCCCTCCCTGGTGTGGGTTGCCTCCACTCAGCACCTCCCTCTCTTCCTCCTACCAAAGGACTGGCTAAGAGCAGGATTTCACTGTGAAAAATAGCAGCAGGTATGAGTCCAATCTGCATCTTTCCATTCAAATATACCAATTCACTGTACCAAAAGTCAATGTGAAAATATATGCCATTTTTAAAATTATACAACTACACTGTGCATGTATTTTTAGAAATTAAGTTTCTGAAAGATTTTTTCACCATTTGTCTCCTTCTACTCTCCTGAAGGCATTGACTCTTACTGGGGTTCAGCTCCATGGGTCAGGCAGATCACAAGTACAGCGCTTAATGGACCATTCTTTGCGGGTTGCTGGATAGGGGATCAGGAGCAGGAATCTCAGCTGTCCCTAGCTTTCTTCCCTCGCTCGGGGAAGCCGATTGTAGTATCCCAACTGAGGTCCCAGCCGAGATCAGTTACTTCAGCATAGAACAGCATTCAAAGCTGTGACCCTCTGGTCTAAGTGGCTCAGCAGGGAAGGTTTCCTCTGTGTGCTAGGTGTAGCTAACTCATAAATGCATTCTTTACAAACAAGTTTATGATTTTGCTTCACCTAGCACACAGAGAAAATCTACCACCCAGGTAACACTTCAACTACTAGGCCACTGGGAAGCCTCTGAAACAGTGGCCATCCTGCACTAAAGTTAAAGGTGAGATTAGAATACTTATCTTTATTCAAATACAGGAAACTTTGGTTTATCCGGAGGTTAACTGTCCGGAATGCTCGAGCCACCGGCAAAAATCAGGAGCCGTTTCATTAGGTTTTTTTTTTCGTTGCTTTTTTTCCCCACCAGTCAGGCTCTGCAAGGTCTCGCTGAAGCTGTTGCTAAGCTAAGGGGCAGCACGGTGGCATAGTGGTTAGCACTGTTGCCTCACAGCGCCAGGGACCCGGGTTCAAATCCGGCCTCGGGTGACTGACTGTGTGGACTTTGCACATTCTCCCTGTGTTTGCGTGGGTTTTCTCCGGGTGCTCCTGTTTCCTCCCACAGTCCAAAGATGTGCGGGTTAGGTTGATTGGCCATGATTAAAATTGACCCTTAGTGTTAGGGGGGATTAAATACGTGGGGTTACGGGGATAGGGCTTGGGTGGGATGGCTGTCGGTGTAGGGACCGGGTGCTAGGGTTTGGATGATCAGCCATGATCTCGTTGAATGGCGGAGCAGGCTCGAAGGGCCAAATGGCCTACTCCTGCTCCTATCTTCTATGTTTCTATGTTTCTACAGAGACGCTTGCAAAGTACGGCCGACTGTTTAGAAGCTGTTGCTAAGCAACAGGGTTTGTTGCCAGATACGGAGCTCAAAATCTCCGTATGTTTCAACATTAGCGCTGGTTTGTCCGGCAGTTTTGATGGGACGGCAACAGCTCGGTCCCGTCGGTACCAGATAGCACAAAGTTTCCTGTACTGTGAATTAAGAAGCTTCTCATGGTCTTAGATATTTCTCTGATTTCACATTATCATAGCGTCAGAACACAAAATATCACTTTTACAGACTCTTGTATATTGGAATATAAGCTACCAATGCTTTAAAAAGGCTTTAAAAATAGCTCCCCAGGGAAGTCAACAGTGCAGATTTAGCAGTTGGTTTAAACAGGCAATTTACAATCAGTCACTGGTGAAAATACAAGGCTGGCAAATCATGTAAACAGAAGCTGTGTTTGTATTAAGCAGACAAGTTCAAACACCATCACAATCACTGTTTATGTTATATACGCTAAACCTAACACGTCGATATTTACCACTAATTCACATCTGGCTGCTTCAAGCCAGTGGCATGATCCAATCCCAAATTTAAGACAGCTTCACAGTATAAAAATGTATAAACCTGTCTGCTGCTGGCGGTTTATAATGACAGGGTCACTGGTTTACATTGACTAAAAAAAGTAAAATTTTATTTTCATTACAATAAACGGAGATTTTTCACTGATGTTTTGGAGAACATACTACTTGCTGGTCACTTTTTCTGTGATTATTATAGTTATACAGCCTCCGATGCAGAGTTTATGGATCCCTGCTGCTGATTCATGAGTGCAACAGATGCATGTAGTAAACATGTAGAACTTGAGCATTATTTACTTGTCTCCATGGATAGCTTATATTCAACTGATGCATTTTATTCATGTTGAAAACTTTACTACTTGGCATGCAAAACCCCATTTCCATGTGTGCATGGGTAAAAGTAGCCATGGTGTGGAGATGTCGGTGTTGGACTGGGGTGGACAAATGTAAGAAGTCACACAACACCAGGTTATAGTCCAACAGCTTTATTTGAAATCACAAGCTTTCGGAGCGCTGCTCCTTCGTCAGGTGAAGTGGAGAGATGCATAAAGACACGGCTTATATAGTCAGAGAATAATGTCAGATGATTACAGGTAATCTTTCTAACTGCCATTTATCACACCTCGGCAGAGAGATAGTCACAGCAATCAAAGGTGTGAATGGTGTCCAAACAGGTTAGTCAGGAAAACATTACATCAAAGAATAATGAGGTGGGGTCACAAGGGGTCAAATGTTGCAGATGCTGGGGTCTGTATGAAAAACAAAAAAGACAAAAAAAATTTTTGCTGGAAATCACAGCAGGTCCGGCCGCATCTGTGTAGAGAGAACAAGCCAACGACGACTCGAGTTGGGGTGACCCTACGTCAGGTGGGGTTACATGTAGCGTGACATGAACCCAAGATCCCGGTTGAGGCCGTCCTCATGAGTGCGGAACTTGGCTATCAGTTTCTGCTCTACGATTTTGCATTGTTGTGTGTCTCGAAGGCCGCCTTGGAGAATGCTTACCCGAAGATCGGAGGCTGAATGTCCTTGACTGCTGAAGTGTTCCCCGACTGGGAGGGAACACTCCTGCCTGGTGATTGTTGCGCGGTGTCCGTTCATCCGTTGTCGCAGTGTCTGCATGGTCTCGTCGATGTACCATGCTCCGGGGCATCCTTTCCTGCAACGTATGAGGTAGACAACGTTGGCCGAGTCACGAGTATGTACCATGTACCTGGTGGGTGGTGTCCTCATGTGTGATGATGATCTGGCATGTCTTGCAGAGGTTGCCGTGACAGGGTTGTGTGGTGTCGTGGTCGCTGTTCTCCTGAAAGCTGGGTAATTTGCTGTGAACGATGGTCTGTTTGAGGTTAGGCGGCTGTTTGAAGGCGAGTAGTGGAGGCATGGGGATGGCCTTAGCGAGGTGTTCGTCGTCATCGATGACATGTTGAAGGCTGCGAAGAACATGGCGTAGTTTCTCCGCTCCGGGGAAGTACTGGATGACAAAGGGTCCTCTGTTGGTTGTGTCCCGTGTTTGTCTTCTGAGGAGGTCTATGCGATTTTTTGCTGTGGCCCGTCGATCAACGAGTCGAGCATCATATCCCGTTCTTACGAGGGCGTCTTTCAGCGTCTGTAGGTGTCCATCGCGTTCCTCCTCGTCTGAGCAGATCCTGTGTATTCGCAGGGCTTGTCCATAGGGGATGGCTTCTTTAACGTGGTTAGGGTGGAAGCTGGAGAAGTGGAGCATCCTGAGGTTGTCCGTGGGCTTGCGGTAGAGTGAAGTGCTGAGGTGTCCGTCTTTGATGGAGATTCGTGTGTCCAAGAATGAAACCGATTCCGAGTAGTAGTCCATGGTGAGTTTGATGGTGGGATGAAACTTGTTGATGTTATCGTGTAGTCTTTTCAGTGATTCTTCACCGTGGGTCCATAGGAAGAAATACTCATGTGACTCGGCCAACGTTGTCTACCTCATACGTTGCAGGAAAGGATGCCCCGGAGCATGGTACATCGGCGAGACCATGCAGACACTGCGACAATGGATGAACGGACACCGCGCAACAATCGCCAGGCAGGAGTGTTCCCTCCCAGTCGGGGAACACTTCAGCAGTCAAGGACATTCAGCCTCCGATCTTCGGGTAAGCATTCTCCAAGGCGGTCTTCGAGACACACAACGACGCAAAATCGTAGAGCAGAAACTGATAGCCAAGTTCCGCACTCATGAGGACGGCCTCAACCGGGATCTTGGGTTCATGTCACGCTACATGTAACCCCACCTGACGTAGGGTCACCCAGACTCGAGTCGTCGTTGGCTTGTTCTCTCTACACAGATGCGGCCGGACCTGCTGTGATTTCCAGCAAAAAAAATGTTTTTCATACAGACCCCAGCATCTGCAACATTTGACCCCTTGTGACCCCACCTCATTGTTCTTTGATGTAATGTTTTCCTGACTGACCTGTCTGGACACCATTCACACCTTTGATTGCTGTGACTATCTCTCTGCCGAGGTGTGATAAATGGCAGTTAGAAAGATTACCTGTAATCATCTGGCATTATTCTCTGACTATATAAGCTGTGTCTTTATGCATCTCTCCACTTCACCTGACGAAGGAGCAGCGCTCCGAAAGCTTGTGATTTCAAATAAAACTGTTGGACTATAACCTGGTGTTGTGTGACTTCTTACATGGGTAAAAGTACACAACAGAAATTAGGAGTTACAGGGCAGATTGGGTGGTGTATGGGTCAGACTTTCAGGTGTGCTCACATAAAACTAGGTTTGTGCTACAAAGCACCATGGACCACCAATGCAGTATTTGATGATACAGAATGCTAATGTATTTTTAAAAGACTATTTGTATTCATTCCTGCACAATATCACTTCAGCCAGCTCTTTTAACCAGGTGTGGAAGATTCGGCAAACTAGTCACAATTTCAAATGAACCAGGTACAAAAAAATACACCATTTGAAGCATTTTACATCCACTTATATTGTAACTTCAAAACAAATTTTAAGAAATGCAGTTCCTATGGGATCATTAATGACAGTTGACCCCACTACAATAAGAGCATTCAATATGAGCATGGACTCCATCATACGATTAAGCACCTCAATGTACTCCATTCATTGCTCTCAATCCACTTTTGTTTTAGGTTTCAACTTCACCTATTTTCTCCCTTTATCAGATCTCTCTCGCATCGTGCAACATTACTCCAGAGGCCAGCTGACCTGGTTCTACCAACGCCTTCTTCCGCACCTTCCCATTACAATTGGAAACTGATAGTAAAGGGAAATCATGAGAAGACAACCCACTTACGACCACTCCGTGGCACAGTATGCTGCAGTACCAGTGTGCCAGACCACCACTGGTTTATTGCGCGCATTTAAGGTGTGGTAACCTTTTAATCTCCAACCCTCATTACCTCTGTTCAACAGGATAGGTGCCTCCTTAGCCACCGGCAACCCCATCATGGCCAGCCACTAGGAGGGACACATGGCTTGATGCAAACTTCCACACAATTTCTCTCCCCTACAGGAAGGCACCTGATCTCTACTCAGCACTTTCCTGCACCAGCATAAGTAACATTGGAAACTTAGGAAGGAGTAGAAAATCAAACCCACATTCATCCACCCATCCCTCAGCTATGCACGCTGATTTTTCAACACACCACAGTTATGTATCCTCTCTTTATAACCTTCTGTAATTATCTCTTCTCTTCCTCCCCCCCGCCCCCCATACCCTTAATTTCCTCCATGCTCTCCTGAAGGCACTGACTGTGGTGAAATACAGTTCCACAGTTGTCAGAACCCTTTAATATTTCAGCCAAGTGGTCATTCTTCATGTGTAAGCCTAGACAATGAATGTCTGTGGGCTATTAAACCATGGAAGGCACCATAGGGAGCCTGATCTTGTCCTGACCCGACATCCACACACATGTACTTTCCAACATGATAGAAATCAGCAGCGGGATGGTTCAATTACTTTCTCCTCTCTTTAATCAAGGGATTCGGCGGCCAGTTGTAGGATCACAACTGTTGCTTCAGCTGAGATCAGCTTAATCAGCATACTCCAAGAACTAAACTTAGGACCTTCTGGTCTGTATGGCTTAGTGCTACACTGGACAGTGCCTTCACTCACTAGGTCATTGGAGGACCCAACACAGTTCCTATTGATATAATATCTGATTTTCTTCAAAGTATCCAGTGCTTTTTACCCATTAGGCCATACTTCCTTTAAAAACGTATGTTCTTTGATCTCCATCTTTCTTGGTTGGCAACAAAATAATTTAATTCGCTCTCCTTGTACTGAATAAACTGCCTGTACTGTACTAAGCTGTTGACCCATGTACAAACCAATACCATTGTCTCGCCACAGTGACGCTGGCCCTATTCTACTGATAGCATTTTAATACTCTCTGCTGTATATACAACACAATGTTATACTGTACCCAACACCTCGCTTCATACTGAATAAACTGTTTGTTAGGCAGTCTCTCACACTAAGTAGCATTCTACCAAGATCATAAATGTACTGCTTCATTACGGTCTTGCTCACTATCTATCCCATTCACAATGTTTTAAAGCATCTCACTTATAATGAACAGCAATACACAAGATGCAATCTGTTACAGAGCTCAAATCTCTTGAGCCTTTGAACCCAAATTCAAAAACTCTACAATGCTTCACTGATCATCTCCAATTGGTACTGTTAACACTCTCTTTCATGATAACTTCTGGTCAAATTATTTGATGCAATGGAAGAAATTATTTGGGACCATCCAAAATAAATGATCTTGTTTTTGCTATTCTGTATTTAGTTGGTCATTTTAGAACATAAGAATTAGCAGGAGTAGGCCATATGGCCCTTTGAGCCTGCTCTGCCATTCAATAAGGTCATGGCTGATCTTCAACCTCAACTCACTTTCCCGCCCGATCCCCATGAGTTCAACAATCTATCGATCTCGGCCTTGAATATACTCAACAACTCCGCATCCACAGCCTTCTGGGGTAAAGAATTCCAAAGATTCACAACCCTCTGAGCCAAGAAATTCCTCCTCATCTCAGTCTTAAATGGCCAACCCCTTATCCTGAGACTATGCCCCCTAGTTCTAGACACTCCAGCCAGGGGAAACAACCTCTCAGCATCTACCCTGTCAATCCCAATTTCTGCGACTTGTGTTAAATGTTTTGTTACGTTTCATTAATCAGTGGAAAGTCTAAACCATCGAGCAAAAATAAAAGGGGAAATTCTAAGAAAGATCTTGAGGGAGATGAAGAAACTGAGGACTGGGTGCAGTGGGGTGGCAATATGGAAACCAGTGCTTAACTGAAGGGCAGGTATATGGTGGTATGTGAAGTAACTGAAATACACTTATGGTAGCCCGTTAAATAGGTGAGACAAATAAACGTTCGTCTCCGAAACCACACACGGCATAATTTCCTATCTCATACATATAGTTTTATCATTACCAGATTAAAACTCTCCATCCCAGTAAAGGAGAATGTAAACAACTCACTCAATAACACGGATGCTTCTCACACGTCATACCTTTATTGAATTACTGAATGTGCAGACTACTGTCTCTCTTACTTTTTTTGATAAGCCAGGTGTCTAAAGCATAGAAACCAGTCACCACGCTCGAGTCTCTAAACCAAGCTATTGAAAATTCATACTGGTAGAGCTCTGTTTGACCAATAAGGATGCACAAGCACTGTGCGTTAGAAAAGTACCTTGCTCGCCCAAGTCCAGAGAGCTGAGGTGCCAGTTGGTAACAACCCAAGGCTTAGGCATCCCCAAGTGTGCACAGTGGTATTGCTGGAGTTTAACCAGCTAAACTGTGCAACTTACCAGCTCAGAGCACAGGGCAAGGATCCCACTAAGGATCACCATCTCTGCCAGGGCACCGATTCGCAGGATTTTCAGAACAGAGTGGGAAGAATCCGTTAAGTCATCATCAAAAAATGTACCGATATCCTCCAGGGTCCTATATCACAAAGTGCGACAACTGATGTCCCAGGCACCGGCAAGAAATCAAAGATGCCATGGCAGTGATAAAAATGATTGTCTTTATTTCTAAAATTCACTGACCTTCCTATAACAGAAATAATAGAAACTGGCCATCAGTGTGATTATTCCAGGCAGTAGTCCAATTTCAGTATTCAGCTAAAGAACCCACAAGAGCCAAGCTCACAGAATTGCTGACATCATCTGTACTCTTCGGTTGTGCAATACATAAGTAGTGATCATAACATCCCTAAACACTCATTTCCAAGTTCCTGCTGCATTACTAAGGCATCTTCCTCTCTATAATTATACAGATACAGGGTTTCCTTTTGTGTAAACCACTACTGTCTGCAGTCAAAAACCTTGCATAATTATTTCTTATCTGCGCTCCTCTAATTCTGCCCTCTTGAGCATCCCTGATTATAATCGCTCAACCATTGGTGGCCGTGCCTTCTGTTGCCTAGGCCCTGAGCTCTGGAATTCCCTGCCTAAAACCTCTCCGCCTCGCTACCTCTTTTTCCTCCTTTAAGACACTTCTTAAAATCTACCTCTTTGACCAAGCTTTTGGTCACCTGCCCTAATTTATCCTTATGTGGCTCGGTGTCAAATTTTTTGTCTTAAAATACTCCTGTGCAGCATCTTGGGACGTTTTACTACGTTAAAGGCGCTATATAAATACAAGTTGTTGTTGTTACTCAAATATGTATTTTTTTATCATATTCAGTTCCCAGATCAGACTTAAAGTACTTCCAAATATCTGGAATAGTACGGAATACTATAATGCATATAGTAACAACTTCCATTAACAAGTGCATTCAATGTAAAGACATCCAAAAGCACTTCACAGATAGAGGTAAGAAAATTGGAGGCGATGCCAGGAAGAGAGAGGTTTTGAGAGGTGGCAAAAGCGTGGTCAAAGAGATGAGTTTTGAGATCTGTAAACGGAGCAGAGTAAGGTAGATGGGTTTATGGAGGGAATTCCAGAGTTTAGGACCTGGATAGGTGACGGCTTTGTCACCATTGGTGGGATGAAAGGAGGGGATACACAAAAAGCCAGAGTCACAGGAACAGAGCTCATTGGGGGATGTAGAGCTGGAGGAGATTGGAGAGATTCAAGGATGAGGACGCGAGTAAATATAGCAAGCGTGATGGTCAAACAGAATGTAGTGTAGGTCAGCATGCGTGCAGTAGAGTCTTGCACAAGTTGAAGGGAGGGAGGCCAGCAAGGAGAATCTTGGAGTAATCAAGCCTCGAGGTGATACATGCCTTCATGTTTCAACAACAAAGACGCAAGGGTGGAGGCAGACAACATTGCAGAGTTGGAAGCAAGCTTTCTTTATAGTGAAGGGTATATGAGGGTCTAAAGCTACGCTCAGAGTTGAACAGGACCTGGCAAGATTGCAAATGATCTGGCTCAGCCCAGGACAGTGGCCAGGGAGGAGGGGAAGGAATTAGCAGCAAGGACACAGAGTTTGTGGTGGTGGCCGAAGATGATGGTTACGGTTTTTCTGAGAACCATTCTCACAAACCTACTATACAGTAACTCCATGTGCTTATTGTTTTTTAAATACTGCCGTGTAACATTCCAGACCTAACAGATGATGAATTCCAGCCTACAGATATGCAGTTGAGGGCCCAAATGAGGGAGGAGACAGCACTGACCATCCAAAGCCAAATTATGAGAAACACTGTTATATACTATAGGAAACATTACTAGCTTCAGTTATCCTACTACAACAACAACTTGTATTTATATAGCTCCTTTAATGTAGTAAAACGTCCCAAGCGCTTTACTGGAGCATTAGCACACAAAATTTGACACCAAGCCACATAAGGAGATATTAGGGCAGATGACCAAAAGCTTGGTCATAGAGGTAGGTTTTAAGGAGCGTCTTAAAAGGAGGAAAGAGAGGTAGAGAGGCGGAGAGATTCAGGGAGAGAATTTCAGAGCTCAGGGCCTCAGCAGCTGAAGGCATGGCTGCCAATGGTGCAGCGATTAAAATCAGGGATGCTCAAGAGGCCAGAAATGGAAGAGCGCAGATATCTCAGAGGGTTGTAGGGCTGGAGGAGAGTACAAAGATAGGGAGGGGCAAGGCCATGGAGAAATTTAAAAACAAGAATGAGAATTTTAAAATAGAGGAGTTTCTTAACCGGGAGCCAATGTAGGTCAGCGAGCACTGGGGTGTTGGGTGAACGGGACTTTGTGCGAGTTCAGACATGAGCAGCAGAGTTTTGGGTGACCTCAAGTTTACAGAGGGTAGAATGTGGGAGGCCAGCCAGGAGTGCGTTGGAACTGTGAAGTCTAGCGGTAACAAAGGCATGGATGAGGGTTTCAGCAGCAGGTGAGCTGAGAGAGGGCCGGAGTCAGGCGAAGTTACAGAGGTGGAAATAGGCAGTCTTAGTGATGGCCCGGATTTGTGGTCGGAAGCCCATCTCGGGGTCACATGTGACACAAAGGTTGCAAACAGTCTGGTTCAGCCTCAGACAGTTGCCAGGGAGAGGGATGGAGTCGATGGCTCGGGAATGGAGTTTGTGGAGGGGACCAAAGACAATGGCTTCGGTCTTCCCAATATTTAGTTGGAGGAAATTTCTGCTCATCCAGTACTGGATGTTGGATAAACAGTGTGATCATTTAGAGACAGTGGAGGGGTCGAGAGATGTGGTGGTGAGGTAGAGCTGGGTGTCATCAACATACATGTGGAAACTGACACTGTTTTTGGATCAACGATTCATTGTTATTGTTACTTGCTGCACTGTATATTCAAGTAGTGTCATGTTGTCTACTCTATTTCTCATTGATTCTATTTTGTTAAATGTAATATGCAGCTTAATTCACATTAAATAGTGAAATTAATAACACTCTCAATGCGTTGCAAAACTCTTAGTATTCGCAATTATAACGTTACCCTTGAACTGTGCACAATTAGGAAAAGGGGCAATACTAAAACAATTAAAGATTGTTTCCATTGGCATGAGGGTCAGTAACCAGAGGACACAGATTTAAGATAATGGGCAAAAGAACCAGTGGGGAGATGAGAATTCTTTTTACGCAGTGAGTTGTTGTGATCTGGAATGCACTGCCTGAAAGGGTGGTGGAAGCAGATTCAATAGCAACTTTCAAAAGGGAATTAGATATATATTTTTTTAATTTATTAATGGGATGTGGGCGTCGCTGGTAAGGCCAGCATTTACTGCCCATCCCTAGTTGCCCTTGAGAAGGTGGTGGTGAGCCGCCTTCTTGAACCGGTGCAGTCCGTGTGATGAAGGTACTCCCACAGTACCGTTAGCGAAGGAGTTCCAGGATTTTGACCCAGCAACGATGAAGGATCGGCGATATACTTCCAAGTCAGGATGGTGTGCGACTTGGAGGGGAACTTGGAAGTGGTGGTGTTCCCATGTGCCTGCTGCCCTTGTCTCTCTAGGTGGTAGAGGTCGCAGGTTTGGGAGGTGGTGCCGAAGAAGCCTTGGCGAGTTGCTGCAGTGCATCTTGTAGATGGTACACACTGCAGCCACGGTACGCCGGTGGTGGAGGGAGTGAATGTTTAAGGTGGTGGATGGGCTACCGATCAAGCGGGCTGCTTTGTCCTGGATAGTGTTGAGCTTCTTGAGTGTTGTTGGAGCTGCACTCATCCAGGCAAGTGGAGAGTATTCCATCACACTCCTGACTTGTGCCTTGTAGAATGTGGAAAGGCTTTGGGGAGTCAGGAGATGAGACACTCGCCGCAGAATACCCAGCCTCTGGCCTGCTCTGTTGCCACAGTATTTATGTGACTGGTCCAGTCTGGTCAATAGTGACCCCAGGATATTGATGGTGGGGGATTCGGCGATGGTAATGCCGTTGAATGTCAAGTGGCTGTAGTTAGGGGCTCGCTTGTTGGAGATAATCATTGCCTGGAACTTGCGTGGCACGAATGTTACCTGCTACTTACCAGCCCAAGCCTGAATGTCGTCCAAGTCTTGCTGCATGCGGGCATAGACTGCTTCATTATCTGAGGAGTTGCAAATGGCACTGAACATTGTGCAGTAATCAGCGAACATCCCCACTTCTGACCTTATGACAGAGGGAAGGTCATTGCTGAAGCAGCTGAAGATGGCTGGGCCTAGGACACTGCCCTGAGGAACTTCTGCAGCAATATCCTGGGGCAGTGATGATTGACCCCCAACCACCATCCTTTGTGCTAGATAGGGATTTAAACTAAAAAAAAAAGGGGGGGGTCAAGTGAGGGGAAATTTAGAAATCTAAAGAAAAGTCAAGGCAATAGAGCAGTGTAGCGATTTGGGTAAAAATAAGCAGAGTGTGACAGGAAGGGACAGAGAGTTGAATGGTAGCAGTGCAGCAGAGAATAAGGTCAAAGCAGGGAATAATGGTAAAAAATTAAATTAAAAGCTCTTTATCTGAATGCACGAAGCATTCGTAACAAGATAAATGAACTTGTGGGACAAATAGAGATAAATGGGTTTGATCTAATAGCCACTACAGAGACATGGCTGAAGGTGGCCATGGTTAGGAACTAAATGTTCCAGGGTACTTGACGTTTCAAAAAGACAGGCAGAATGGAAAAGGAGGGGGAGTAGCCCTGATAATAAAGGTTGATGTAAGGACAGTAGCGAGAAAGGATCTCGGCTCCGAAGATCAGGGAGTAGAATCAGTATGGGTGAAGATATGGAATAACAAGAGGCAGAAAACACTGGTAGGAGTAGTATATAGGCCCCCTAACAGTAGCTATATCGTTGGACAGAATATTAATCAAGAAATAGGATCTTGCAACAAAGGTAATGCAATAATCTTGGGGGACTTTAATCTTCATATAAACTAGACAAATCAAATTGGCAAAGGTAGTCTGGAGGACGAGTTCATGGAATGCATTCGGGACAGTTTCCTAGGACAATACGTCATGGAACCAACCAGGAAACAGGCTATTTTAGATCTTGTATTGTGTAATGAAACAGGGTTAATTAGCAATCTCATAGTAAAGGATCCTCTAGGGCAAAGTGATCATAATATGATAGAATTTCACGTTAATTTTGAGAGTAACTTGCCTAAGTCCAAAACTAGAGTCTTAAACTTAAATAAAGCTAATTACATAGGTATGAGGGGCGAGTTGGCTAAGGTAGATTGGAAAAATAGATTAAAAGATATGGCTGTAGATAAGCAGTGGTTAGCATTTAAAGAAATATTTCATAATTCTCAACAAAAATACATTCTATTGAGAAACAAAAACTCCACGGGAAAAGTGATCCAACCGTGGCTAACTAAAGAAGTTAAGGATAGCATTAGATTGAAAGAAGAAGCTATAATGTTGCAAAGAATAATACAGGAAACTGGTTTATCCGGAGGTTGTATGGCCGGAAACTTTGCTCTAACGGCAGAAATCAGCAGCCGTTTTAGTTCGTTTTTTTTTCTTCTCCTAGCATTCTGTTAACAGGCAGGCTCTGGAAAGCGTCTTTGGAGCTTCGCAACAGCTTCAGAGATGCTTCAAGGTACGGGCCAAGTGTTTACGAGCTGTTGCTGAGCAACAGTGTTTGTTGTCAAATCAACGCTGACTTTGCATGTCCGGCACTTTTGATAGATCGGCAACACGCCGGTCCCGTCGGTGCCGGATATCAGAACTTTTCCTGTAGCAAGCCTGAGGATTGGGAGAGTTTCAGAAACCAGCAAAAGTTGACCAAAAAACTGATGAAAAGGGAAAAAATAGAAGAGAAAACTAGCAAGAAATATAAAAGCAGATTGTAAGAGTTTCTACAAGTATGTATAAAGGAAAAGAGTAGCAAAATAAACATTTGTCCCTTAGAGGCTGAGACAGAAGAAATTATTATGGGGAATAAGGAAATGGCAGAGACGTTAAACAAATATTTTGTATCTGTCTTCACAGTAGAAGACACAAAAAGCATGCCAAAAATGGTGGGGAACCAAGGGTCGAATGAGAATGAGGAACTTAACTTAATTAATATAAGTAGAGAAAAAGTACGAGAGAAACTAATGGGACTAAAAGATGATAAATCCCCTGGACCTGACGGCCTACATCCTAGGGTTCTAAAAGAGGTGGCTGAAGAGATAGTGGATGCATTGGTTTTGATCTTCCAAAATTCCCTAGATTCTAGAATGGTCCCAGCAGATTGGAAGGTCGCAAATGTAACACCGCTATTCAAGAAAGTAGGGAGAGAAAAAACAGGGAACTACTGCCAGTTAGCCTGACATCAGTCGTCAGGAAAATGCTGGAATCCATTGTTAAGGAAGTGGTATCAGGGCACTTAGAAATCATAACATGATTAGGCAGAGTCAACATGGCTTTATGAAAGGGAAATCGTGTTTGACAAATTTCTTAGAGCTCTTTGAGGATGTAACTAGCAGGGTAGATAAAGGGGAACCAGTGGATGTAGTATATTTGGATTTCCAAAAGGCATTCGATAAGGTGCCACATAAAAGGTTATTACACAAGATTAGGGCTCACAGCGTTGGGGGTAATATAGTAGCATGGATAGAGGATTGGTTAACGGACAAAAAACAGAGAGTAGGGAATAAACTGATCTTTTTCAGGTTCACAGGCTGTAACTAGTGGGGTGCCGCAATGATCAGTGTTGGGGACTCAGCTATTTACAACTATATTAATGACCTTGATGAAGGGACCGAGTGTAATGTATCCAAGTTTGCTGATGATACAAAGCTAGGTGGGACAGTAAACTGTGAGAACACAAAGGGCTGGATTTTCATTGAGGAGGCGTGACTACAACTTTCGGGGTTGTAGTCCCGCCTCCATCGAGTTGTGGCCAACCCACGCGGTTTTCACTTGATTGACCTTGTTGAGCCCGCCCAGCAGGCTCAGCAGGCCAATTAAGGTCCACCCGGCAACAGGTGACGTCACAGACAGACATTTCATCTGTCAAGAGCTTTTGACAGATGAAATATCAGCGTTTCACAAGGATAAAAGCAAAAGATAGGAAGGAGAAAAACAAAAGTGGCAGTCAGAGAAATCAACGGTTTAAATCAAACATGGCCACAGTAAATAATAATTCTAAAAGGTCTAAGAGCGGTAAAAAAACAAGCCTGAAGGCTTTGTGTCTTAATGCGAGGTGCATTCGTAATAAGGTGGATGAATTAGCTGCACAAATAGAGGTAAACGAATATGATTTGATTGGGATTACGGAAACATGGCTCCAGGGTGGCCAAGGCTGGGAACTGAACAACCAGGGGTATTCAATATTCGGGAAAGATAGGCAAAAAGGAAAAGGAGGTGGGGTAGCATTGCTGGTTAAAGAGGGGATTAACACAATTGTAAGGAAGGATATTAGCTCTGATGATGTGGAATCTGTATGGGTAGAACTGAGAAATACCAAGGGGCAGAAAATGTTAGTGGGAGTGGTATATAGACCTCCAAAAAGTAATGCGGAGGTTGGGGATGATATTAAAAGGGAAATTAGAGAAGCGTGCAATAAGGGCACAGCAGTTATCATGGGTGACTTTCATCTACATATAGATTGGGCTAACCAAATTAGTAACAATACTGTGGAGGAGAAATTCCTGGAGTGTATATGGGATGGTTTCCTGGACCAATATGTCATGGAACCAACTGGAGATCAGGCCATCTTAGACTGGGTATTATGTAATGAGAAAGGATTAATTAGCAATCTTGTTGTGCGAGGCCCCTTGGGTCGGAGGGATCATAATATGATAGAATTCTTCATTAAGATGGAAAGTGAAGTAGTTGACTCAGAGACTAGGGTCCTGAATTTAAATAAAGGAAACTACGATGGTATGAGGCACGAGTTGGGTAGGATTGATTGGGGAATGTCACTCAAAGGGTTGACGGTGGATAGGCAATGGCAAACATTCAAAGACCGCATGGATGAACCACAGAATTTGTTCATCCCAGTTTGGCATAAAAATAAAAAACAGGTGACTCAACCGTGGCTAACAAGGGAAATTAGGGCTAGCATAAGATCCAAGGAGAGGACATATAAATTGGCCAGAAAAAGCAGCAAACCTGAGGATTGGGAGCAGTTTAGGATTCAACAAAGGAGGACAAAGGGATTAATTAAGGGGAAAATAGAGTATGAGAGTAAGCTTGCAGGGAACATAAAAACTGACTGTAAAAACTTTTATAGATATGTGAAGAGAAAAAGATTGGTGAAGTCAAGCATAGGTCCCTTGCAGTCAGAATCAGGGGAATTTATAATGGGGAACAAAGAAATGGAGGACCAATTAAATACATATTTTGGTTCTGTCTTCACAAAGGAGGACACAAATAACCTCCCAGAGATGTCGGGGAACATAGGGTCTGATGAAAGGGAGGAACTGAAAGAAATCAGTATTTGTAGGGAAATTGACGGGATTGAAGGCCAATAAATCCCCAGGGCCTGATAATCTACATCCTAGGGTACTTAAGTGGCCCTAGAAATAGTAAATGCATTGCTGATCATCTTCCAACATTCGATAGAATCTAGAACAGTACCCATGGATTGGAGGGTAGCTAATGTTACCCCACTATTCAAAAAAGGTGGTAGAGAGAAAACAGGGAATTACAGACCGGTAAGCCTGACATCGGTAATGGGGAAAATGCTAGAGTCCATTATAAAAGATGTAATAGCAGAGCACTTGGAAAACGGTGACAGGGTCAGACAAAGTCAACATGGATTTACAAAAGGTCAATCGTGCTTGACTAATCTACTGGAATTTTTTGAGGATGTAACTGGTAAAATAGATAAGGGAGAACCAGTGGATGTGGTGTATTTGGACTTTCAAAAGGCTTTCGATAAGGTCCCGCAAAAGAGATTAGCGTGTAAAGTTAAGGCACATGGGATTGGGGGCAAGGTATTGACTTGGATAGAGAACTGGTTGGCAGACAGAAAGCAAAGAGTTGGAATAAACGGGTCTTTTTCCGAGTGGCAGGCAGTGACTAGTGGGGTACCGCAGGGATCGGCCCTTGGACCCCAGCTATTCACAATATATATTAATGATCTAGACAAGGGAATTAGATGTAATATCTCCAAGTTTGCAGACGACACAAAGCTGGGTGGGCGTGTGTGCTGTGAGGAGGATGCCGAGAAACTCCAGGATGATTTGGACACATTGGGTGATTGGGCAGAAGCATGGCAGATGCAATATAATGTGGATAAATGCGAGGTTATCCACTTTGGTGTCAAAAACAGGAAGGCAGATTATTATCTGAATGGCAATAGATTGGGAGAAGGGGAAGTGCAACGAGACCTGGGTGTCCTTGTGCAACAGTCGCTGAAGTGCAGGTGCAGCAGGCGGTTAAGAAGGCAAATGGTATGTTGGCCTTCGTAGTGAGAGAGTTTGAGTGCAGGAACAAGGATGTCTTGCTGCAGTTGTACAGGGCCTTGGCGAGACCACATCTTGAGTATTGTGCGCAGTTTTGGTCACCTTATCTGAGGAAGGATGTTCTTGCCATGGAGGGAGTGCAGCGAAGATTCACCAGGCTGATACCTGGGATGGCAGGAATGACGTACGAGGAGAGATTGGGTCGATTGGGCTTATACTCGTTGAAGTTTAGAAGAATGAGAGGGGATCTCATTGAAACATAAAATTCTGACAGGACTGGACAGACTAGATGCAGGAAGGATGTTCCCGATGGTCGGGGAGTCCAGCACCAGGGGTCACAGTCTAAGGATAAGGGGTAAGCCATTTAGGACAGAAATGAGGAGGAATTTCTTCACCCAGAGAGTGGTGAACCTGTGGAATTCTCTACCACAGAAGGCAGTAGAGGCCAATTCATTAAATATATTCAACAAGGAGTTGGATATATTTCTTAAGGCTAAAGGGATCAAGGGATATGGGGAGAAAGCAGGGACAGGGTACTGAACTTGGATGATCAGCCATGATCTCATTGAATGGCGGAGCAGGCTCGAGGGGCCAAATGGCCTACTCCTGCTCCTATCTTCTATGTTTCTCTGTTTGAAGCTGTCAAACACTGACAATCTGTACTCTAAGTGAATTCCTTCCTCTGAGGATGATTTAGAGATCTCTCCAGAACAGAAAGCTGAATGCTGCAGATTTTGACAGATCGCAGCCATTCTGCTTTCTGTGCCAGTGAGATGAGGGACTCCCGAGACCTGAAGGAAGGAAGGCAGTAAAGGTAAGTACATGTAAGTAAAACTTCTTTAAACACTTTAACACACTTACCTCTTCACTCATGCACCCATCACTCACCTGAACACCGGACATCTCGACTCCTCCAAGCCCTTCATCCCGACGGCCCGCCTCGCTAACTTGGCGTGGTTTGGAGCCGTCGGGAATCCCACACTTCAATAAAAATAGGGATTAGGCTAAAAACTGCCTGTTAACTACCTGTTAACGGGCAGTTAATTGACACTAATCCCTTTCCTGCCTCAGGGAGGTGGGTCCCAGCGCGGGTCGGGTACCCGGCTCCTTTGAAACTGGCATGGAGGCGGGTTGGGGGGCGGGATGGGTTTGTGCCCCCCCCCCCGATTTCAAGATTTTAACCCCCTACACGCCTCCAATCCCACCTCCACGGCTCAATGAAAATCCTGCCCAGAGTCTGCAAAGGGATATGGATAGACTAAGTGAGTGGGCAGTAAGGTGGCAGATGGAGTATAATGTAGGGAAATGTGAGGTTATTCACTTTGGTAGGAAGAATAGAAAAACAGAATATTTTTAAATGGAGAGAAACTTTCAAATGTTGGTGTTCAGAGAGATTTGGGTGTCCTTGTGCAAGAAACACAGAAAGCTAGCATGCAGGTACAGCAAGCAATAAGGAAGGCAAATGGCATGTTGGCATTTATTGCAAGGGGGTTGGAGTAGAAGAGTAAGGAAATCTTGCTACAATTGTACAGGGTCTTGGTGAGACCACACCTGGAGTACTGTGCACAGTTTTGGTCTCCTTGTCTAAGGAAGGATATTCTTGCCTTGGAGGTGGTGCAACGAAGGTTCACTAGATCGATTCCTGGGATGAGAGGGCTGTCCTATGATGAGAGATTGTGTAGAATGGGCCTGTACTCTCTGGAGTTTAGAAGAATGAGAGGTGATCTCATTGAAACATACAAGATTCTGAAGAAGATCGACAGGGTAGATGCCGAGAGGTTGTTTTCCCTGGTT
Organism: Somniosus microcephalus; assembly: GCF_052327205.1. Classification (NCBI taxonomy): domain Eukaryota; kingdom Metazoa; phylum Chordata; class Chondrichthyes; order Squaliformes; family Somniosidae; genus Somniosus; species Somniosus microcephalus. The sequence continues at coordinate 214,032,862 of NC_140989.1, read as the reverse complement.
GGAGTGTCTAGAACTAGGGGGCATAGTCTCAGGATAAGGGGGCGGCCATTTAAGACCGAGATGAGGAGGAATTTCTTCACTCATATAGAGGGTTGTGAATCTTTGGAATTCTCTGCCCCAGAGGGCTGTGCATGCTGAGTCTTTGAGTATATGCAAGGCTGAGATAGTTAGATTTTTGGACTCATGGGGAATCCAGGGTAATGGAGATTGGGCGGGAAAGTGGAGTTGAGGTCGACGATCAGCCATGATCTTACTAAATGGTGGAGCAGGCTCGAGGGGCCATATGGCCTACTCCTGCTCTTATTTCTTATGTTATGACTCCAGCCAGTGGAGAGTTTTCCCCCCCGATTCCCATTGACTTCAGTTTTACTAGGGCTCCTTGATGCCACACTCGGTCAAATGCTGCCTTGATGTCAAGGGCAGTCACTCTCACCTCACCTCTGGAATTCAGCTGTTTTGTCCATGTTTGGACCACGGCTGTAATGAGGTCTAGAGCTGAGTGGACCTGGCGGAACCCAAACTGGGTATCAGTGAGCCGCTTATTGTTGAGTAAGTGCTGCTTGATAGCACTGTCGATGACACCTTCCATCACTTTGCTGATGATTGAGAGTAGACTGATGGGGCGATAATTGGCCGGATTGGATTTGTTCTGCTTTTTGTAGACAGGGCATACCTGGGCAGTTTTCCACATCGTTGGATAGATGCCAGTGTTATAGCTGCACTGGAACAGCTTGGCTAGAGGCGCAGCTAGTTCTGGAGCACGAGTCTTCAGCACAACAGCCAAGATGTTGTTGGGGCCCATAGACTTTGCTGTATCCAGTGCGCTCAGCTGTTTCTTGCTATCACGTGGAGTGAATCAAATTGGCGGAAGATTGGCCTCTCTGGTGGTGGGGACCTCAGGTGGAGGCCAATATGGATCATCTCTGCACTTCTGGCTGAAAACGCTTCAGCTTTGTCTTTTGCACTCACGTGCTAGGCTCCACCATCATGGAGGATGGGGGATATTCAGTTAATTGTTGAAATGTCCATCACCATTCACGACTGGATGTGGCAGGACTACAGAGCTTTGACCTGATCCATTGATTGTGGGAATCACTTAGCTCTGTCTATAGCATGCTGCTCCCGCTTTTTAGCATACATGTAGTCCTGTGTTGCAGCTTCCCCAGCTTGGCAATGCATTTTTAGATACGCCTGATGCTGGTCCTGGCATGCTCTTCTACACTCCTTATTGAGCCAGGGTTGGTCCCCTGGCTTGATGGTAATGGTAGAGTGAGCCATGAGGTTACAGATTGTGGTGGAATACAATTCTGCTGCTGCTGCTGATGGCCCACAGCGCCTCATGGATAGTCAGTTTTGAGCTGCTAGATCTGTTCTGAATCTATCCCATTTAGCACGATGGTAGTGCCACACAACACGATGGAGGGTGTCCTCAGTGTGAAGACGGGACTTCATCTCCACAATGACTGTGCGGTGGTCACTGCTACCCATGCTGTCATGGACAGATGCATCTGCGACAGGTAGATTGGTGAGGACGAGGTCAAGTAGGTTTTTCCCTTGTGTTGGTTCTCTCACCACCTGTCACAGGCCCAGACTGGCAGCTATGGCCTTCCGGACTCAGCCAGCTCTGTCAGTAGTGGTGCTACCAAGCCACTCTTGGTGATGGACATTGAAGTCCCCCACCCAGAGTACATTCTGTGCCCTTGTTATTCTCAGTGCTTCTTCCAAGTGGTGCTCAACATGGAGAAGTACTGATTCATCAGCTGAGGGAGGGTGGTAGGTGGCAAATCAGCAGGAGGCTTCCTTGCCCATGCTTGACCTGAAGCCATGAGACTTCATGGGGTCCGGAGTCACTGTTGAGAACTCCCAGGGCCACTCCTTCCCGGCTGTATGTCACTGTGCCGCCACCTCCGCTGGGTCTGTCCTGCCAGTGGGACAGGACATACCCAGGGATGGTGATGGAGGAGTTTGGGACATTGGCTGAAAGGTATGATTCTGTGAGTATGACTATGTCAGGCTGTTGTTTGATTAGTCTGTGGGACCGCTCTCCCAATTTTGGCACAAGTCCCCAGATGTTAGTGAGGAGGACTTTGCAGGGTCGACTGGGCTGGGTGTGCCGTTGTCGTGTCCGTAGTCGGTGCCGCTGTCGATGCCGGGTGGTCTGTTTGGTTTCAAAGGAAAATATTTGCAGGGCTACGAGGAAAGAGCAATGGAGTGGAACTAATTGGATAGCTCTTTCAAAGAGCCGGCACAGACACGATGGGCTGAATGGCCTGCCGTATGATTCTATGATTTTGGGTGGGCGGGGGTGACATGCACACACTATATCTTTTCATCACCAAGGTTTTGTTTTTAATAACATGCAGTCTTTATTTCATATTGACTTCCCTCGATCATTCACTTGATAGTTACTTCTTTCACATGGTAGTAGCAAAAGCAAATCAAATGTCAATATCCAAGTTGGATATCCAGGCCAAAGCTTCCGGTGTAACAGTGTGGATATCTTGTAGGCTGCCTGCAAATTTCTTGAGGGCAGTGCGCAATGATGTGCTCCAGGGGTCTGATTCGGAGCTCCAGAGACGCATGATATTTACTATAATATGAGAGTACACAAGGATACGTCTCCACACTGAGAATAGTTTCCCCAGACTCTGCATCCTCCCCACGGTCCAGACATTGCAAGAGAAAGCTCTCAACATAAAGCTGCAACAATATTTTGTAAAAATCATGCCAATATCAAAGGAGAGCTTCCATGGTAACAGAAAATATACGATTCAAGCACTTTTCTGCTGGTTCGGTTTTGCCTGAGATCAGGAAATTGCTGCTGTAGGGAACACGATGAGAATTCAGAATTCATCTTTCATTACTCATATTCTCAAATATTTAGTGCAAAACTACAAGTATGCCACCTGCTTCATACTAACATGATTGTTCACTGCTTGCTGCATTGCATTGTTAGTTTTTATTTCATACTCATCAATACAGTGGTACCAGACCATTTTACAGAATTTATTTTGCAGGTGGGGTGGAATCCATATATGTTGATTAAAACTAAAATATGCCAAGCATTAGAATAATGATAGCATTATACTTAGCTGAATTATAAATAACTACATGGTTGAGACTGGCATACCCTAATTAACTCCCAAGCACTAGTTTGGTCATTAAGTCCAATGTGCCAACAATTGTTGGTTTGATGGGGTTTGATTACGTGCCCTAGAATGATGTGCATATCCTGTCCCAGGTTTTAAAATCACAACTACCTGTTTTCTCCCCCCTCCTCCTACACCCCCCAGACACTGTCTCACAGGGTTGTATAGTTCCATGGGCACAAGCAACACACTTTGAGCTGAGACAGTAATTATTGACAAGCTATATACACAGAATACACAGAATCCCCACAGTGCAGATAGAGGCCATTTCGGCCCATCGAGCCTGCACCGACACATATCCCACCCTATCCCTGTAACCCCACGTATTTAATCCCCTAACATTAAGGGTCAATTTAACATAGCCAAATCAACCTAACCTGCACATCTTTGGACTATTTTTTTTTAAACGCAGCAAGTTATAATGATCTGCAATGCACTGCCTGGAAGGGCGGTGGAAGCAGATTCAATAACTTTCAAATGGGAATTGGATATATACTTGAAACGGAAAATATTTGCAGGGCTATGGGAAAAGAGCAGGGGAATGGGACTAATTAGATAGCGCTTTCAAAAGAGCTGGCACAAGGCCACGATGGGCCAAATGGCTTTGTTCTGTGTTGTATGATTCTATTATTCTATTCAACTATTGGGGTAAATTGCTCATACTTCCGGGACTGCACAGCTATCAGAAGTAGAACCATGACTGATTAGCCCTAGCTAGAGGGTGCCAAGACAATAGCAACTCAATTACAGTATCACTTCCATCCGACATCGACTAACAACACAAACCATAGATCAAAAGAGTTTTCTCCTTTCACTCTCATTTATTTGTAAATCGTCAAGTCTCCTTTTCACTTTGCTACAGATCCTTCAGGTAATTTACCTGAAAAATACTGACAATTCTAGATGCACAAACACTGATGATGCTGCACTATGGTTATATCCCAGCATTTACAATACAGGTAGACTATCCTTTATCCGAAAACCTCGGGACCAGCCGTGTTTCGGTTTTCGGAAAATTTCGGATTTCGGAAGGTGGGTCGGCGGGGGGGGGGGTCCCGCGGGGGTCGGGGTCCCGCGGGAGTGGGGGGTCAGCGGGGTGGTCAGGGGTCGGGGGGGGGGGTCCGCGGGTGGGGTCGGCGGGGGTCAGGCATCGGTACCCGCGGCTGTGGCTTGTCCGTCGCTGCTAGCCTGGAATGCAATGAAGTTCCGCATTTCCACCAACAGGTTGTCGTGCTTGGTTGGAACAGGGGCCGGCACCGCCGCGGGCTCAGAGCTCTCGTTGCTTTCGAGCCTTTGGAAGAGAGTCAGGTGGTTCCGCGGGGGGGGGGGGGGGGGGGCGTGCGCACGGACTTACGCTGACCCTCTGCTCAGCGTAAGTCGGCGGGGGGTCGGGGTGGGTCCGCGGTGGGGTCTGGGGTCGGCGGGGGTCCGCGGGGGGGTCGTGCGCACGACTTACGCTGACCCTCTGCTCAGCGTAAGTCGTGCGCCACTCTGGTCATGTCGTGCGCACGACTTACGCGGACCGAAAAAACCTTCGGTTTTTAGAGGGTTTCGGTTTTTCCGGAAGTTCGGTTAAAGGGTAGTCTACCTGTACTGAGAAATGTTTTACATTCAATATTAACTACTCTCTCTAAACCTTTGCAGAGACACACTATTCTGTATAATGTAGTTATTTTGATTTACAATCTATTTAAAAACTATGATAGCCATATCCATACAATGAATAAAATACATCACAATATCACACAGGATATACTGTCCAAATAATGATGTTCAATCACAGAAGCTTGCTATTCGTCTCTGCCTGACAGTACAACCCCATTCCCCAGCAATACCACGAAGATGCAAAAAAAAAAATTCACCAATTGTTTTACACTGAAGAATCTATTCTGAAGCACAACCTAAGGCAGCCACACATCAAAAGGGCTAAATAAACCTATTCAAGCAGTTTTTATAATCTGAAACCCTTGATGTCTTGGAATGTACTGCAAATGGTGTTTATTTTTCACATCAACACTGCCTGTACCCTCTTTCATTCCTCCAGGATCAATTTACTGTATCCAACCCTTACCTCATAATTACATCAAATCCCCTCCGAAACCCAACACTTAACCATTAGATATTGTGTTACATGCAGTTATTAAGATATTCCCAAAACAGAGATCCTGTTAATATTACTATGCTTGGACCCCTTCCTATTCCCCATCTCCAACACTTCACCCTCTCCCCTCCTCAGGGCAACAACCTCCTTCCCTCCGTCCCGTCACCCCCACCCGCTCTCTCTCCCAATCCAATGCACCTGCACCCTCTCTTTCTCAGCACTCCCCTATAATCATCTTCACATCCCCACCATCGTCCTCCCCCCTTTCACCCCCCTCCCCGCCGCCCGAACACACTCCCCCTCCCCCGCCTCCATCACCCCGCCCCCCTTCCCGCCGCCCTCCCGTCACCCGCTCCCTCCCCCCCGCCCTCAACGCCTCCCTCTCCCCTCCCCTCCCGCCCTCCCTACCCGCTCCCCCCCTTCCCCTCCGCCCTCACGCTCCCCTCGCCCTCCTCACCTCCCGCCCCTCACCCGCTCCCCTCCGCCTCCCCCTCCCTCCGCCCTCACCCGCTCCCTCCCATCGCTGCCCTCTCACCCGCTCCCCCCCTCCCTGCCTGCCCTCCTCACCCGCTCTCCCCTCCCTCTCTTCCCCTCCCCCCATCTCCCCCTCCCGTCCATCTCCCCCTCCCGTCCCTCTCCCCCTCGCCCGTCCCCCTCCGTCCCACTCCCCCCCCGTCCCCCTCCACCCCCCATCCCTCTCCCCCCTCCCCCTCCATCCCTCCCCTCTATCCCTC